>NC_057419.1:38499809-38827514 GCF_019320065.1 Cervus canadensis
AACTAGGAATAAAACCACCATATGACCCAGCAATCCCACTCCCAGGCAAATACCCTGAGGACACCAAAATTGAAAAAGACACACGTACCCCAATGTTCATTGCAGCACTGTTCACAATAGCTAGGACACGGAAGCAACCTAGATGTCCATCGACAGATGAATGGGTAAAGAAGCTGTAGTACATATACACAATGAAATATTACTCAGCCATTCAAAGGAATGCATTTGAATTAGTTCTAATGTGGTGGATGAACCTAGAGCCTATTATACAGAGAGAAGTAAGTCAGAAAGAGAAAAATAAATATTGTATATGCTAATGCATATATTTGGAATCTAGAAAGATGATACCAATGAATTTATATGTGGGGCACCAATGGAGAAACAGACATAGAAAACAGACTTATGGACATGGGGAGAGGGGAGGAGAGGGTGAGATGTATGGAGAGAGTAACATGGAAACTTACGTTACCATATGCAAAATAGATGGCCAATGGGAATTTGCTGTATGTCTCAGGGAACTCAAACAGGGGCTCTGTATCAACCTGGAGGGGCGGAGTATGGAAGGAGATGGGAGGGAGTTTCAAGAGGGAGCAGCATATGTATACCTATGGCTGATTCATGTTGATGTTTGACAGAAAACAAAATTCTGTAAAGCAATTATCCTTCAATTGAAAAATAAATTAATTTAAAAAGAAAAAAAAAGTGTTGTACCAATCAATTATTTTTCCCAAGAGAAATATGTCATGATATTTAGGGACAATGTACTATAATATCTTCAAATAACTCAAATGATTCAGCACAACAATTAAAAATACACACACACAGAGGGAAAGGAAATATGTCAAATTTATGTCAAAAATATGTCAAAAGTAGTGTATATCTGTTCATTCTAAACTCCTGATTTACCCCTCCTCCCTTTCCCCTTTGGCAGCCATCAATTTGTTTTTGATATCTGTTTCTGTTTTGTAAATAAGTTCATTCATATCGTTTTTCAAATAGATTCCTCACATGAGTGATATCATTTAATATTTGTCTTTCTTTGCCTGACTTCCTTCACCTAGTATGATCATCTCTACATCCATCCATTTGATGCAAATGGCATTGTTTCTTTCTTTTTTATGACTAATATTCCATTGTATGCATATGCATATATATATACACACACACACACTCACACATACACACACACATATACACATCTTTTTTATCCCTTCTATTCCATGTGTGTATGTATGTGTGTATAGATATAGATATATAGACATATTTATGTGTGTGTATGTATATGTATATTTATATCACATCTTCTTTATTCATTCCTCTATTGATGGACATTTAGGTTACTTCCATGTCTTGGCTATTTTGAAGTAGTTTTCCTACACCACCTTCTGAAGAGACTCTCTTTTCTTCATTGTATATTCTTGCCTCCTTTGTCACAGAGTAATTGACCATAAGTGCATGGATTTATTTCTGGGCTTTCTACCCTGTAGCATTGATCTTTGTGTCTGTTTTTGTGCTGGTACCATGTTGTTTTGATTACTGTATCTTTGTAGCACAGTCTAAGGTCAGGGAGCATAATTCCTACAACTACATTCTTCTTTCTCAAGATTGTTTCCACAATTCAGGGCTGTTTGTATTTCCATACCAATTTGAAAATTATTTTTTCCAGTTGTGTGAAAAATGCCATTGGTAACTTGATAGGGATTGCATTGAAATCTGTAGATTGCCTTGGGTACCATGGACATTTTACAATATTGATTCTTCCAATCCAAGTTCAGTTCAGGCGTGCAGTCGTGTCTGACTCTTTATGACCCCATGGACTGCAGAACGCCAGGCTTCCCTGTCCATCACCAACTCCCGGAACTTACTCAAACTCATGTCCATCCAGCCGGTGATGCCATGCAACCACCTCATCCTCTGTCGTCCCCTTCTTCTCCCGCCTTCAATCATTCCCAGTATCAGGGTCTTTTCCAGTGAGTCAGTTCTTTGCATCAGATAGCCAAAATATTGGGGTTTCAGCTTCAGCATCAGTCCTTCCAATGAATATTCAGGACTGATTTCCTTTAGGATGGACTGGTTGGATCTCCTTGCATTCAAAGGGACTCGCAAGAGTCTTCTATAACACCACAGTTCAAAAGTGTCAGTTCTTTGGTGCTCAGCTTTCCTTACAGTCCAACTCTCACATCCATGCATGACTACTGGAAAAACCATAACTTTGACTAGACAGACCTTTGTCAGCAAAGTAACGTCTCTGCTTTTTAATATGCTGTCTAGGTTGGTCATAGCTTTTCTTCCAAGGAGCAAACATCTTTTAATTTCATGGCTGCAGTCACCATCTGCAGTGATTTGGGGCCCCCCCAGAATAAAGTCTGTCACTGTTTCCACTGTTTCCCCATCTATTTGCCAGGAAGTGATGGGACCAGATGCCATGATCTTCGTTTTTTGAATGTTGAGTTTTAAGTCAGCTTTTCCACTCTCCTTTTTCACCTTCACCAAGAAGCTCTTTAGTTCCTCTCCATTTTCTGCTACTAGAGTGGTATCCCCTGCCTATCTGAGGTTATTCCTATTTCTCCTGGCAATCTTGATTTCGGCCTTTGATTCATCCAGCCTAGCTTTCGCACGATGTACTCTGATATTTAATAAGGGTGACAAAATACAGCCTTGATATACTCCTTTCCCAATTTTGAACCAGTCCTTTGTTCCATGCTCGGTTCTAACTGTTGCTTCTTGACCCACATACAGGTTTCTCAGGGGACAGGTAAAGTGGTCTGGTACTCCCATCTCTTTAAGAATTTTCCACAGTTCATAATGATCACAGTCAACGGCTTTAGTATAGTCAATGAAGAAGTAGATGTTTTTCTGGAACTCCGTTGCTTTCTACGTGATCCAACGAATGTTGGCAACTTGATCTCTGGTTCCTCTGACTTTTTAAAACCCAGTTTGTACATCTGGAAGTTCTTGGTTCACGTACTGCTGAAGCCTATCTTGAAGGATCTTGAGCATCACCTTACTAAGCACCAGGGTCTTCCTTGGTGGCTCAGATGATAGAGAATCTGACTGCAATGCAGGAAACATGAGTTCTGGTCCCTGGGTCAGGAAGATCCCTTGGAGAAGGGGAATGACTTCTCACTCCAGTATTCTTGCCTGGAGAAACCCATAAACAGAGGAGCCTGGTGGGTTACAGTCCATGGGGTTGTCAAGAATCACACTCGACTGAGCAACTAATACTTTCACTTTCACTTACTAGCATGTGAAATGAGCACAATTGTATGGCTGTTTGAACGTTCTTTGGCATTATCCTTCTTTGGGATTGGACCCCATGAACAGGATAGAAATGCAACAGACTTCTATATAATGATTTTCTACTCTGCAACTTTACTGAATTGATTTATGAATTCTGGTAGATTTCAGGTGGCATCCTTAGAGTTTCCAATGTATAGTAACATGTCATCTGCAAACAGTGACAGTTTTAATTTTCCTTTTCCATTCTGGATTCCCTTTGTTTCTTTTTCTTCTCTAATTGTGAACTTATAATGTACTTTCTACAATTTATTAAATAATATGGGTTTATTGAAATTAATTTACACACAAAATCTAAGTGCCTGCAAACATTCTATTATGGAACCACCACTACAATCAACATAAAAAATATTTTCATCAGCTACAAAATTGCTTCATGCACTTTGGTATTTTAAACCCTAATCTCAAGCCCAAGACCCCAGCAATCCCCAGTCTGTTTTCTGTGTCTATAGCTTGGCCTCCTCAAGAATGAAGTAAATGGAATCGGGCAGTATGGAGATTTATCCATTTGGATTCCTCAGAGAAAAGAACATATAGGTGACTTCTGGATGTGCAATGTACATTTATGTCACCTGAGTATAGTTACATGTGTTGATTGGTTCATAATTATTTGTGATACTGAAGGCTTACACTCTCCACAATGGTATATGTATAGTCTGTTTAATTCATATTTAATTCAATGTAATTAATCTTTTATGTTTGGAAGGGCCATTTTATGAAAAAACAATAGTAAATCCTTTTTAAAAAGTCAATCATCATTGTAAAAGTCAGGCTGGCAGTTACCTCAAGAGGACTAGGGAGGAAGAAGTGATTGGCTTGGAACAAAAGGGGGGTTCAAAACTACAGGTCTGTTCTTCATCTGCATCTGAGCAGGACTTACCAGGCCTTCAATATTGCATAAGCACAAGGGCACCAAGAACAACACAGTCATTCAAACACTGGGACAGCACAGGGACTGGGATAGTTACCCAGGGATAGTCAAGGTGGAAAATCTGGCAGCCCCAGTGTGCCCGGCCGGATCTGGCCAATGCAGGTGAGACTTACCTCACATTAAGTCAGCTGAGTAGCAGCCTTTACGGCATCTGCAAGCATAACCCACTGTTATCACGCAAAGGAAAATACAAGCCAACTGCAGGGATTAGGACTTGGACATCTTTGGGGCAAGATTACTGTGCTTACCACCCCAGGCTCCCTCTTCAGGACTCACCTACTCTACCTTCTTTGTTTGTGCCAATCTTCCTCAAGAGTCCAGAGAGAGAGGTAGACCTGGGGCTGGTACTGGTGGGGTGTGGGTGTGATGGGGAGGGAGCATCTTCCCAGGTGTTGGACAGGTAGCAGAATCAGGCAGGATGGGGCCGAGGGCTCTCCAAAGCAGCTGTCACTGTCTCTCAGGCTGGAGAAGGGGCATGAGGGGGAAAGGCAACAGGGGTGCACTTAATGAGGCCGGATTTCTTCATTCCTCCTACCTCCTGGGGCCCAGATGGATTTCTTTAACCTATGCCTCAGGCCCTGCCACGGATTTCCCACTGGAAGTGGAAGGCTTGGGGCTGAGCCAAGGCCTGTGATGTCTATGTTTCCAGCAACATTATAGTGAGGTAGTTGGTCTGAACTGTGTGCTCAGAGGAAGGACGGGAGCCTGGTAAAAAGTGAATGAGGGGTTGTGTTCATGCCCTCGCACCTTCACTTCCATGAGCTTCTCCACTTTCTCACCCTGGTGACCACAGTCCCGGGTCCCTCTCTGCCCAAGGGTGGTGCTGATGCTGGTGCTGGACTTCTCCCCGGGCACAACTTACCTACATGTCTCGGTGGGCAGAGACCTCAGCTGGACGGCCTCTGCCAAATTTACTCACTCGGACAACAGCCAGATGGGCTACACCACCAGGCAATGACCACTGGATCAGCTGTAAACTAAGTGATCAAGCCTACCTGCTCCGGGGAAGGGTCTGAGTGGAAGGTGTAAGTCCCACGCATGTTCTTTTCTGACCCTGAGGTCTGCGACTGTCCCAAACGTCATGCTCTGTCCACCTGACTTCAGGCCATGAGCCCCTGAAGGAAGTCACCATGAGAACATGGAGGAAGGGCGGACCCAAGTGCTCCCCATTGCTCAGTTGCAGTCACCCCTAACTCCCCACAAGTAAACCAGTTTGCGGGAATGGGGGGGGGGTGTTCTCCTGTTTCTAAGATGGGTCTTTCAATTTTCACTCATCCACACCCTCAGCTGTTGGCAGACACCACAGAATTGCAAGTTAGGATCCAGTGTCTCCTCCAGCGACTCCAACATTTTGAGATGTTCTGTCCTGAGGTTCGGTGAACTGCATCCTCCACTTCTATGTTTTGGGAATGTGACAACACCCCTTGAATAAAGGCGATCCGACTCTTGCTTTGGCTCACTCAATGCCTTACAGAATCTGGACCAGTCTCTTACTTCCATTACTGCCTAAAGCACATCTTTCTGCCTCAAGGGGCATTATCCCTGATGACTTTTATTCACACAGAGAGATGCCCAGGCACAAGTTTTGAATGTGCTACCTACCATCATACCCTCTTTTGTGAAATAAAACCATGGTCTTTCAGGAAGGGAGTCAGGCAGAACCTACCCTCACTTCACTCAAATACAAATGTGTCCCTCTGAGTCACAGGCTGACACAGCCCTGGGGTCTTAGCTGAGAGAAGGAAGTCCTCCCCAAACTTCAGGGTAGGGGGGGGAATTGAACATGGATTTCAGACTCTGTCTTGGGTGCCCTAACAAGTAGTCTGGGAGACTGAGCTGGGACACTCCGGGAAATAGCATTTGCAGGAAAATCTATGTCATGGGGCTGATGGAACAGTATTTGATGGAGACCCTGTAAGAACACAGACTTACCAACCATACTTGTCATAGAGCCTGACAGGCCCCTTTCCACTCAAGGGCAGAGAGACATCCAGGCTGCAGGAGTGTAGGCTGGTCAGCTGGCTAGGGCAGGGAGGATATGAAAGCTCCAAGGACTGGACCATCCATCTCTAGCTGTCAGGGTGCACTCTGCCCCAGATTGGCACCAGATGCCTCTCCTGACTTCCAGCTAGCACTAACATGAGCTTTTCTCCTGTGTTCCCTATACCTTCACTCCTGCTCCCCAGTTCGCTGGGTCCAAGATTCATTCTCATGCCCTTTACTGAACCCGAGGAAGTGGGAGCAAAAGTTTTGGTGCCTGAGTCTCAGGCGTGAGTGCTAAACAGGAGAGGGGGAGAATATGCAGGTTCCTGCTTGCAAGCTGGCACCGGGGGGTGGGGTAGGGTTCCACTGAGAGGATAGGGCCCAGGAAGGGGGAAGATGAGCAAACCTGTGCCTATTACCACCTGCTTAAGTAAACATGCAGGAAAGGTCATCGATGGCAAGCCAGGGGAGGGATCGAGGGGCTCTCACAGGAAACCAGAGGGGTCAGGGTAAGCAGGACAATGAGTGCAGTGAGGGAAGGGTGAAAGACTGGAGCTCTGTAAGGGCGTCCTGAGTTCCTTCTGACAGGGAGGCAGAATGGCAGCAATGAATGGAAACTGCTAAACCCCAGAGGAGGGTGTTTAGAGAACCAGAAGAAGGCCTTCAGGGAAAAGCGAGGACATGCCAATGTGGCCAGACAGAGCCAACACAGAACACAGACTGGGGGGCTCCGCTTGTCTGATGGCCTGGATGGTAGCAGAGGCTGACCCAGAGTCCCCAACACAGATTCCAGAGGTACTATTCTGGAAAATGTTCTGATGTGGAACAGCTCCCCAGCAGGCCTCCTCCCACTCCCTTAACCCCTACCCTGCAGAGACAGGGAAGAACACAGAACATGAGAAGTCCTTTAATCAAACAATGCTGTGACACTGGGTTAGAGAGGGGGCAAAACAAGGGGCAGAGGATGCCCTGGTGGAGGCAGAACGAGAGTCAACAAGCTTGGCCGCAGCTCGCAGGCCCCAGAAGTAACAGCTGCTCCTCTTGCAGGAAGATATTGGGCTCAACCTGTAAAACAGCAGAGTCAGGGAAGAGCCTCAAGCCAGGGCCAGCCCACAGCCCTGCTCAACACCCAACGTTGTGGGTAGGGGTATGCAGTATGTAACACTCACTTCAAACGATCTGGAACTTGTCAGCCAGGTACCGCTTGGAGGCTGCAACAGGGAAAAGCATAAACAGGTGCTCCAGACAGACGGACACAGAAGCCTGAACCCCTGTCCCCGTGGGGAACCACCTAGCCCTGCAACCTGAAACCCACATACCCCCAGCCCCGATGCAAAGAGCTCTGGGCCTGATCACTCCCCACTACCGGAATTAAATGTGGTGCCATTTCCTAAAAGGAAACATAATGTGCCAGCAGCTCTCAAGCTCAGGGCCACGCCCAAACCTTTCAAAAATTGTCTCACAAACAATCCAACAAGACCCTTAGATGCCACACCAGATGAACAAGTTATCTCTACAAGTCCTATCAGAAGAAGCTCTCTAGGACTCGTCTGGCTGGCAGAGTGTGCATGCAGTCCACACAGTACTTTGCGATTTGTCCACACGCCCAGTTGAATATGCACCACATGCTCCAGGGACAGGCTTGATAGGTTCTCCTCCCCACAGGAATGCTGACCATGGCCCCCTGCACCTGCAGCCCACCTCACCCCAAGGGCCCACCCAAATTCTGCACTAAGAACCCACTTCTCTCTGTCCCTGGTTCCTCATACCAAGTTGCTCCTTAAGGTCATCTATTTCTATCTGTAGCACCAGACACTAGGCCAACAGACACAGGAGGAAGAGAAACGGTTAGTATACACCCGCCTCCCCTCTCCTCTCCCCCGGGCCCTCCATCCCAAAGCCAGGTGTCTAGACTGGCAAGCAAAAGACGTTGCTCAGTGGAAAGGAGATGGGCTCCCTCCCTGCGGTGCGGGATGGGATGGGGGTGGGGGATCCACAGATGTCAGTTGCACTTGGACCCAGATCCCACCATGGGGTTTGGGTGTGCATACCCAGGAGCCAGAAGAAGCTTTACCCGAGGACAGCCCTGCCTTCCACGTCGCTGCGGCTGACTTTTCAGTCTTGGGGGATGGTCAGTTGGTTCCTGGTCACCTGACAGGGAAAGGACACACAATCCAGCTTCCCAGGTACCCGGTGAGGTGGAAAGGCCCAGGACGGGTCTAATGTGAGGTGAGGCAGTACCACCCTCTGCTAGCATTAGGCGTCCCCTGCTCTGTCTGGCAGGCAGCCCAAACCTTCTCTCTGGGCCTGCCCCTCCCATTCCTCAGGGGCAGCGATTTCACCACAATGGTCACCAAAGACTGTGTTTCTGGGTTCGAGTCTCCCAGAGCAGTAGCCACAGCCAGAACCTGGGAGAGCAATGTGGGCAAACAGCACTTCACAGAAAAGGCTATTAGCATACAGGTCGACGCCCAGAGTAGCTGTTGGGGCACTGCCACCGATCACCCCTGACAAACAAATCCCACACAGAAGGTGATGGGGCCAGGTCCAGCCCTGGTGACACCCTGTTTCTCATGGGAGAAGTGGACTGGGAGCAAGGCTGAGCCCCCAGATGAGAGAGAAAGAGTCAGAGATAGAGGTTTCTGCCCTCACCCCTGGCCCCCTCTTCCCACATCAAAACCCAGGACACTCACCTGAGGGGCCAGGCCCTCTGGGCCTGACTTCTCCCTTGTTCATGGCCACGGGCTCTGAGTTTCCTGAATCCTGTGCGCCTCTGATGTTGAGGTTGGCGCCACTGGGTTCTCCATGATGCACCCATGGACAAGATGGCAATGGCCTGTCAGTGGTCAGCTAAAAACAAAGATTCCTCACTGATCTGGAGTAAGGATGTGTGTATGCATGCACGTTTGTGTACCAGTGCATTTATATGTCTATGCCTGTGTGTGTGAGAGCTCATGTGATTCAAGACTGAGCTGAGGCAGGGAACTGGAAAGAGTATTGAAAGGCTGATCTCTTTAGCACATTCCCTGTCAGTCAGCCCCAGGCCAGCAGGCAGAGCTGAGCTGGGGACAGCAGTGTGGCACTGAGAAAGCCTGGGGCCCCTGCAAGGAAGGTTTGGGGAAGAGCTAGGAAGTAGGATTCAAGAAAGTGATGCGTCTAAACACCGAAGCTCTGTGAAGCTTTTAGGGGGTCCCCTCAAATCCATTCAGCTACCAGCTCTCCCTTCCACTCCAGCGGCAGCCTGGTGGAGGAGGCTGGAAACAGACCAAGCGTGGAGAACCAAGCCCAGCACACCCAAAGTGCTACCTTAACGTTTGTCCCTAGTAAAAGGACCCAAATCTGGCATCCTAATGACCCAGTGACCGAGGGCCACCCAATGAAGACCCCTGAGGGATAGAGAGAGGGACAAGGGGTGAAGACCTGTGCCCTGGGGAGGGTAGGAGGCATAAGACTGGGGAGAGAGGAGGGGCCTGGCCTACTCACTTGGCCCTTTGGGAATGGGTCTCTATTTGGGTCGTTGTCTTCTCCAGACACCACCATTACTGTCACCGACTCCCAGGCCTGCCTAGCCACGGGTTTCTTCCCAGCGAAGGTGTGCTTGGACTCTTCCGCCCCCCAAGGGACCAAGGCATACTTCTTGGACCTCCCGAGCAGCGGGATGCCGGAGATTGGGGGGAAGGTGGCCAGTTCCAGGGGAGTGGCCGAGATTCCCTGCCCCCAGGAAGGGAAGGTTCTCCCCAAGGCAGGTTTGGAGACGCCCCCAAGGGATTTCTTCTCCTGAACCCCCTTCCTCCGAGGAGTGGGCTGATGCTACTGCTACTCCCGGGTAGCTGGGCAGGCTGCTGCCCGTCACCCAGAGCACGCTCTGCATTTTCTTAGGGGGAGAGGCGTCATCCCGCTCTGCATCGCCCTGCCTGCCCTCAACCGAAATTAACCCTCGTGGAGCCAAGGACAGGCAAGTGCCTGGCACATTAAGGAGATTCTCCCTGCCGAGAACATTCAAGCGTCTGGGTGTGTTCCCGGGATCCTCGGGTCTGTTTAGCTTCGCCTGGCCTCCGTCTTTGGGATAAATGCTCACCTTCATCAGCTATCTCTCACCGAACACATCAGAGGACTCGGGGTTGGGCAGCAGCCTGGCTGGGCTTTCTGAGGGAGGCCACTGGCGATCCACAGCCATGTTCAACCTACTCTTAGTGCCTCTCTTAGCATTCCCCCAGGCCCGGTCCGCCTTGGGCCCGGCAACCTGGAGAGGGATGGCACCAGCCTGTGCAGTTTCCCCACACCTCTGGGGGCCACCGCCTCGACTCGGGGGACATGCCTTGAGGTCCCAGAAGGCAGACACTTCGCCAACCACGTAGCTCCCCTGGAAAAGGTATCTGCGGGTGTTCAGAACGCTCAGGTCGGTCAGCTGCTGCAGGATGGCTGCCACTGACTCGTCAGCCAGCTGCAGGGCGTCCCCCTGGTCGTCAGCCGGGGAGCCAGGCCGGCCTTCGCGGCCCTGCAGCACCGGCCCTCCTGCTTCCAGCACCTCCCGCTCTGACTTGAAGCCCTCAGGGTCTGGGAAGCCATTTCTGTCCTCACCCTCGCTGCTTTGCGGTGCCCCTGGCTAGGGGCCGGGGCCGGGTCCCCGCGGGGCTGTGGAGCCGGCCTCAAGGCCGCTGGTCTGCTCTCCCTGCTCTGAGCCAAAACCCGCTCCCGAAACAGACACCTCATCATCTGGGGAGCTCATGTCGCGATCTGGGTGGCCGCCGGACCTGGGGCAGTGATGATTTATCAACCGGGTCGCGGTGGCAGCGGTGGTGGTGGTCAGGGCAGGTGTGGTGGGTGGCGTCTGGAGCTCGCCGTCAAGCATGCAGGAGATGGCCGCAAATGACGCGAGGTTTTCAGCGCGCCAGCCCTGCCGCCTCCTCATTGGTCCGGTTCCTGCCAACCAGCACGCGCCTTGTTTGGCCGTCCCCTCGAGGTGTAACCAATGGGGTCGAGAGCCTCCACTGGCTTGCTGCCAATCCCAAGAGCCATCCCGGCAGTTGGCCAGTTGGCAGGTGAAGGTGATGCTGCGGGGATACCTCTGTCAAGCCTCTTGTCCCATCTCCTCCAAGTGCTTAACCATTCCGAGAGTGGGAGAGTTTAGGGGCAAACCTCTGTGGCGGTGGTGCAAGAAATCCATTTGGGAGGTAATTTGGCAGAATCTATGAAAAGCACCTTATACAGCAGAGACCGCATGCCTGGCACTCTTCTAAGTGCTGTTCGTAAATAGTAATGCTTCCTTGTGACACTCCTAGGACTATGGTACTAGTAATTACCAGCCTCTTACAGGTGAGAAAACAGGTACTGAGAGGTTCAGCCACTGACTCACGGTCATTTGGCCCATGGGGATCAGTGGTAGAATTGAAGCCAAGCAATCTGACTCCAGAGTCCTTGCTTTGATCCAAAGATCTAAAAAAGCTATGTTTTCCCCTCTATCAGGAAGTCCACTGCCTGGCACATCTTCTAAAAGTGAGCGTTTATTTCTAAGATCTCTATTTTACTCCATTGGTCTGCTTGTTAATATGGCAGTAACACACATTTTTCATTAGTGTAGCTTTGTAATGTTTTGAAATCAGGAAGTGTGAGTTCTCTACTTTTTCTTTGTCCAAATTGTTTTCCCTATTAAGGTTCTCTTTAGATTCTACTTAAATTTTAGGCTGAGTTTTTCTATTTCTGTAAAGCATGCTATTGGGATTTTGATAGGGTTTGCATTGGATCTGTAGATCACTCTGGGTAGTGTGTTAGAAGAACAGATCCAGTGGAGTGTGTGTGTGTGTGTGTGTGTGTGTGTGTAAAAGAATTGACTCACTCAATTATAGAGGCTGGTAAGTCCCAAGATCTAGAGGGTGAGTTGGCTAGCTGGAGACCCAGAGGAGCCAGTGGTTTAGCTCTAGTCCAGGTTAGAAGGCCTAAGAACCAAACCAGTAGAGTTAATATTTCAGTTTGGGTCTAAAGGCAGGAAAAGAAGCTGATGTCCCAGATCCAAAGGCTTTCATGCAGGAGGAATTCTCTTACATGTGGAAAGGTTGCTTTTTTGTTTTAGTCAGACTATTAACTGATTAGGTAAAGCCCACCCACATTATCAGGGGGAAATCTGTTTTATCCAGTTGACTGATTTAAATGTTAATCTCATGGAAAAGCACTCTACAGAAACACCCAGAATAATGTTTGACTAAATATCTAGGCACTCTGTGGACCAGTCAAGCTGACACATAAAATTAAACACCTCAGGTAGCATGCACTTCTTAACAATATTTAGTATTCTGGTCTGTGCAGACAGATGCCTTTCCATTTATTTGTGTCTTTTTTAGTTTCTTTAAGCAATGTTTTGTAGTTTGCAGTGTACAAGTCTTTTGATTCCTTGCTTGAGTTTATTCCTCAGTATTTTATCCTTTTTGCTGCTAATGTATGGAATTGTTTTCTTAATTTCCTTTTCAAACTGTTCTTGTTAGTGTATAGTAATACAACTTAATTTTGTTTTTGGATTTTGTGTCCCACAACTTTGTTGAATTTGTTTATTAGTTCTACCAGTTGTGTGCATTTGTGTGTGTGTATGGTTCCATGTAATCTTTTGAGTTTTGCATGTACAAAATCATGCTGTGGTCAACAGAGATAATTTTATCTGTCTCTGATTTGGATGCCTTTATTTCTTTTGCTTTCCTAACAGCTCTGGCTATGACTTCCAGTTGTTGAATACTAACATAATCGTGAGAGCAGGCTTCCTTGCCTTGTTCCTTACCTTACAAGAAGAGATTTCAGTTTTTCATCACTGAGTGTGATGTTAGTTGTGGCCTTTATTTTGTCGAGGTAATTTCTTTCCACTCCTAGTTCGTTGACTGTTTTTCTTCGTTAAGGAATGTTGAATTTTTTATGCATCTATATAGATAATCATGTGATTTTTGTCTTTCATTCTGTTAATGTGTTTTATTACATTGATTGATTTTTGTATGTTAAACTATCCTTGCAACCAAGGGATAAGTCGCTTTTGACCATTGCACATAGTCCATCTAATGTGCCGTTGAATTGTTTTGCTAGTATTTTGCTGGGGATTTTTGCATCTGCATTTGTCTGGGAAAGTGGCCTGTAGGGTTCTTTTCTTTTGGTGCCTTTGATATCAGGATAATGCTGGCCTCATAAAATGAGTTTGGAAGTGTTCCCTCTTCTTTAATTTTTTGGAAGCATTTGAAAAAGATTGGTATTAATTCTTTAAACGTTTGGTGGAATTCTCCAGTGAAGCTATCAGCTCCTGATTTTGTGTGTGTGTGTTGGGGGGGAGGTTTGTCATTACTGATTCAATCTCATTATTGGTCTGTTGGGTTTTCTGTGTCTCCTTGATTCAGTTCTGGTAGATTGTGTGTTTCTAGGAATTTATTCATTTCTTCTAGGTTGTCCAATTTCTTGCCACAGTTGTTCATAATATTCTTGTATAATCCTGTTTGTTATTGTCCAATTGGTTGTAATATCCCCTTATATATGATTTAATTACTTTAGTCTTTTTCTCTTACTTAATCTAGGTAAGTATTTTTGGAAAAAAAATCTCTTTGTATAAATAAGTTCGCTCACAACAGTGCTGTTTATAAGGGCAAAAAAAACCTGACTGCTATGTACATTTTCATCATAAAAGCTACTAATATCTGTTGAAACTTTACTATGTGCTAGGCCCTCTACATGCATTATGTCATTTAATTCTCACAACAGCCGTGTGAGGTAGACACGAATCTTATCCCTATTTTATATACGAGGCACAAACATGTGATAACTTGTCCAAAGTCAAACATCTAGTAGGTGGTGGAATCAGGATTTAAACTCTGGTCCTTGGGTTTATATAGATACAAATCTGTGTTATGCAACTATTATAAAAGGAAGTATGTTGCAATAAAAGATATACTGCACGGTTCCAAGCAAGAACTCAAGAAATGTGCAAGTACCTAAAAATGTTGTATTGAAACATGAATGTCCAGGATGGGTTTCTGG
Organism: Cervus canadensis; assembly: GCF_019320065.1. Lineage (NCBI taxonomy): Eukaryota > Metazoa > Chordata > Mammalia > Artiodactyla > Cervidae > Cervus > Cervus canadensis. Next base: position 38,514,022 of record NC_057419.1, read on the forward strand.
CAACCAGTGGGTCCAGTCGCTCTAAACCCTTTTTTCGGTTGTGGGCCCTGTGTTAGTCTGTTTGAGTTGCCAAAACCAAATACCACAGGCTGGATGGCTTAAACAAAAGACATTTAGTTTCTCATAGTTTGGGATACTAGAAGTCCAAAATCAAGGTGCCAGCAAGTTCAATTCCTGGTGTAGGTACTCCTGTTGTATTGAAGTGGGCCACCTTCTCTCTGTTTCCTCACATGACATTTCCTCTGTGTGTGTATGGAGGCAAAGAGAGAGAGAGCGAGAGACCTGGTAACTCCTCCTCTTATAAGGATGCCAGATCCTTTGGCATTAGGGCTCCACTCTTACAACCTCTGTGTGTGTTGTGCTTGGTCACTCAGTTGTGTGTCTGACTCTTGGTGACCCCATGAACTTCGGCAATACCAAGCTCCTCTGTCCATGGGAGTTCTCCAGGGAAGAATATTGGAGTGGATTGCCATGCCCTCCTCCAGGAGAACTTCCCAACACAGCGATGGAACTCAGGTGTGCCACACTGCAGGTGGGTTCGTTACCATCTAGCCACCAGGGAAGCCCAAGAATACTAGAGTGGGTAGCGTATCCCTTCTCCAGGGGTACTTCCGGACACAGGAATCAAAACCTGTATTGCGGGCAGATTCTTTGCCAGCTCCTTCAATTAACCCTGATTACCTCCCTAAAGGCTCCATCTCCAAATTCAGTCACATTGAGGGTTAGGGCTTTAAGATAGGAATTTGGGGGCAACACAACTCAGCCCATAATAGGACTCCTTTGAGAATCTATTGGAAGCTCTATACACCCTCCCAAGAAGACTGGATACATTGCCTCCCACAACTTTGCACACAATTTCAGGAAGTTCTTGCATCCCAGGTTGAGAGTCTCTGTTCTAGGGCACCTTCCTCTTTTCCCAGATGGAGAAACAAGAGGTTCAGAAAGGGGAAGGGCTTTTCAGCAGGTTATGAGAGAGACAGGTCTCCTGATTCCTCATCAAGTGCTTGCCCTACCTTACTCTGCCTTGTGTTAGGCCTGTTAAGTCAGCAATCCACAGTGACGCCAAAACACTAGAGATTCTGTGGATGCAGTGAAGGGGAGTGCTTCACCTGGGGTGCTCAAGTGAGTGAACAAGGCTCTAGCTATAACTGACAGCAAATGGGGCAGATTTCATTGTTTCAAATCAGTCAGGAGGTTGGGAAGAAGCTGCACCAAGTTCAACATACACCCACAAGAGTTCTGAGTGTGAGGCGATGGAGGTGCTTCTGTCCTACCAAACAGCAAAGTGGGGACTGAAGAGGTATAGTTGAACTGTCTGCTGGCCTTGACATGGTGCTGTCCCTCTACTCTCAGATTCCTCATTTGTACACCCCTCAGGAGTAGATCCGTTAGATTTCTGCATGAGATTATCTAGCTCTAATATTCTGTACGTCTGTGATTCTGGGGCAGGAACCATGCAGGAAAAATCAGTTGAGGCATCTGGGTCCTCGAATCATGGGCAAAACAATTTTTTTTTCAAAATGTCTTCTGATGGCGTCAAAGAGTTAGCAATAAAGCACATGTAGTTTAAAGAGATGAAAAATCCCTAATAAGCATGAGAAGACCCTTTACATACTCAGTCATTTAAGGTAAAGTCCCAAGAGAAATGTTTCCTCAATTTCTGTTTCAGGTCCATCCTTAAAAAGGGAGGCGAATTATAACAGCTGGAATTCTGAACAACCAGGTTAGAAGATGGAACAGTATTTATAATGGGAAAAGTTATGTTATCTTTAGGCAGAGGGGTGGCCCCAGAAAATGACTCTTGTTTCATTTCATCAATCAATGAGATTTTAAAAGAACATGACATTCTTCCTATTGACCCTATCAATGCCACAAACCAGTGTGGAGCCTTCACTTGGGCCACAAGACTAGACACAAAAGCAGGGGCACTCACTGCAGGGTGGTGGCTAACATTTAAGGAAAATTCAGCTTTGCCCCCTACAAAGAACTAAGGAAGGGCTTGAAGGGTTGTGCGCACCCACCTACTGCTTCTGTGCCAGTGGAAGGTGGGAGCTCACCCAGTCTAGCACATCAATGGTCTCAGTTTCAGTCTGATGAGAAAGAGGAAGGAAAGAGCTGCTGCTGAGGGGAGCAAGGGTGAAGGCTGGTGTTAAGATAGAAGTGCCAAACGGGCAAGGGAGATGCAGCCCATCCAACCACCAGCACCATCACCATCACCACCATATTGGTACAAATAAGCTCTTCAGTCTCAGGGCTTAATAGACTAATCACAAAGAACAGGAGGAACTCCAAAGGCCCTTCCCAACAAACATCTGGCCCTTCCCAACAAACAGCCTTAAACGATACTGCCCTCGGCTGGTCAAATCGGTGTATTACAATGCAGGCACATCGCTCTGGGTTTTTTGCCTTCATTTCTTTTTCTTGGGTTCTTGGTGCTCCACCTCTGAGAGGAAGTGGATGGGGAGGGGAGAAGTCTCTTGAGAAAGTGTATCCAAATACATCACTTCTGTGAGTTTCAGCACAAGTTCACAATTAAATTCTGAATGATAATGTACTACCCAAATATGGGCTATTTATTAAAAATTGAGATTGATATTATAATTATGTAAGCATCACTTTGTTATTGAAAAGGCATGAGTTCTCAAAAATATAGCTATTAATGTAGATGAAATAAGATTACTAATCTCAATTAGATATGTTATAAACAAAGAAAGTAACTGGTTCTACTTCTGGTTAGAACATAGTTACAATATGCTTACACTGGGATGTTATTTCCCTAAGCATTATGTTTTTCTCCAATTATACTGAGACGTAACACAGATAGAGAAAAAGTCTCAATGTATACGTGGAGCTTAATAATTGATTATGAAGTATATACCCCCAAGTCACAGAAGGGGATAGTGTCGGCTACCCCCAACACTCCTAAAGTTTCCCTGTCTTATCTTAGCCCCGTTAGTTCTTCAAGGAGAATAGGCACACTCTTACTTATGTGCCACCCTTTATTCCCTTTTCCTCAAAGATTTTATAATATATACATACAAATACATATATATATATTTATTTATTTATAAAATGTTGTGAGTTAGTGTTGACAGCTACTTACAGTCATATGAATGGAATTGTTAAATATATCTGTGTTGCTTCTTGGTTTTCCAATCAATGTTAAATTTGTGAGATTCATGCCTATTCTGTGTCGTAGTACTTTGTATATTTTTGCTGATGAAATTGTATTTATTCACATGAAGAGGATCTCCCAGAACTTTTGGATTTGAAGCCGGCAGGGCTTAAATTTGGGAGAGCCAGAGGGCTGTGGGAAATAGACTCCACTCTTAAAGGCGGCATACAAAATATCACATGCTACAGGACCCAGGGCTGAAGCAATAATTTGAATGGAGCCTGGGTCAGAGGCAGCTGCAGGTCTTGGAGAGCCTCCCAGAGAGGCAAGAGGCAGCTGGACTCACCCTGGGGGCATCGACACTGGAAGCAGCCATTCTGTGGAGCTCCTTCTACCATGTGGACACTGGCACTGGCCACTGCTGTTTTGGAATCCTCCCTCTTGCTGACTAGCACCAGTGCCCAGACCTACCCATCAGCCTGTGGGCAATAATACTGGGGCACAACAAGCTACTAGCCAGGCAGAGACGCAGTCCCACCCACAAGCAAGCCTGCTGTCTTAAGACTCCCTGGAGCTGGACCTGTCAATCAGAGGCCCTGACATACCACACTGGCCCTATACACCAGTAAGAAGGCATTAAGCCAGGACTCCAGGGTCCTGCAGTCAGAGACCCTGGGACCTAGTTCCTGCCCACAGCAGGTCATCACTAGCCCCAGGACCAGGTTTACCCATCAGTGGTTAGGCCCCAGCCCTAGCATGCCCTGGACCCAGCCCCAGCCACCAATGGCCCAAAGCACCAACTCCTGGACTCCTCCAGAGCCCTGAAGCCAGAGAACCCAAGAACCAGCTCCACACACCAGCAGGCAGACAACAGCAACCACAGTAACTCCAGCCCTGCAGCCTGCCATGCCAGGAAATAGGTCACCCACCAGCAGGCCCACCCCAGCCCCAACAGCCACTGAGTCCCAGCACAGTGTACCAGCAAGTCGACACCAGGTCTGGGACACTTTGGAGCTCTCAGCCAGCAGCTCTGGAATCGGGCCCCACACTGCAGTGTGTGGAAGCCCCCTTTGGGACATCTAGGATCCCACAGCCAGCCATGTCGGGAACTGGCCCCACTCAACAGTGAACTGAGACCAGCTCTGGGGCCCCCAGGGCCCTGCAGCTAGGGACCCAGGAACAGAAACAGAGCTCCACCCACCAGTGAATTGGGACTAGCCCCAGGACACCCTGGACCCCAAACCCAGCCAACGGCAGGACAAACCAGCCTCAAGACACCTTGGCATGTCAGCGAGCTGCCCCCAGAAACTGCCACACTCACCAGCAGGACAAGACGAATTTTGGGACACCTAGGACACCCTAGCCAGCAATGTAGGAGCTAGCCCTAGCTACGTCAGCAGAAGGCTATGCTTATTCATTTGATATTGATTCATAGTGGGGAGACAAGTATGTTTTAGGCTTGCAGGATTATATGCAATAGAATTTATTGTTGTTTGGTAGCTCAGTCTTGTCCCACTCTGCCACCCATGGACTGCAGCATGCCAGGCTTCCCTGTCCTTCACCGTTTCCCAGAGGTTGCTCAAACTCATGTCCATTGAGTCAGTGATGCCATCGAAACACATGATCCTCTGTCGTCCCCTTCTCCCCCTGCCTACAATCTTTCCCAGCATCAGGGTCTTTTCCATGGGGTCACAAATAGTTGGACACGACTTAGTGGCTGAACAACAACGACGACTATCTGTAAGAGAGATATTTCCAAAAGTAGAATTTGGGGGCAAAGAGGACACCATGGGCTACTTTATTCCAATCCGTTTGAAAACCTAGGAAAACATGACCAATGTTTAGGAAAAAAATAGTAACTTCCCAACACTGACTCCAGAAAGTATAGCCAACCTTAATTGCTCCAGGTAACCATAAAGAAATATACCAGTATTCAAAGCAACTTTCTCAAAAACCCTCCAGGCTTCCTCCACTGAATTCTGACAAACATCCTAGGTATAAATATTTTCAATTTCACACAAAGTCTTAGGAAAAATAGAAAAGGTGCGATTCTCCCAAACTCATTTTCCTGAGGATGAAATAACCTTGATATTAAATGCTGTCAAGGACAGTTTGAGAAAGGAAACTCTCAGGTCAATCACACGCTCAGGGCATAAAAGGAAGAACCAGAAATTGAATACTAGCGAACTGAATCCTACAGGATATGAAAAAGGGAAATACATAGTATGCAATGAGTAGGTTCATCCCAGGGCTTCCTTGGTGGCTCAAACGGGAAAGAATCCACTTGCAATTCTTTTTACGGTTAAGTAATATTCCGTTGTATATATGTACCACTTATTGCTTATCCATTCCTCCGTCGATGGATATTTGGGTAGCTACCGTGTCTTGCCTGTTGTAAAGAGCGCTGCAATCAACATCCGAGTGCATGCATCTTTTTGAATTATGGTTATCTCTGGATATATGCCCAGGAGTGGGATTGCTGGATCTTATGGTAGTTCTACATTCAGTTTTTAAGGAAACTTCATACTCTTCTCCATAGTGGTTGTACCAATTTACATTCCCACCAACAGTGAAGGAGGATTCTCTTTTCTCCAAACTTTCTCCAGCATTTGCCATTTGTAGATTTATGATAATGGCCATTCTGATAGGTGTGAGGTGATACCTCATTGCAGTTTTGATTTGCATTTCTCTAATAATTAATGATGTTGAGCATATTTTCACGTGCCTTTTGGCCATCTGTATGTCTTGGAGAAATAGAACTTTTGTCGCTTTTTATAAAATATATTGGGCATAATAAATAAATATATACATATATATATATGATGAGCTTCATGAAATGCTTGTATATTGGAAAGTAATCCCTTGTCTGTCACGTCATTTTCAAATATATTCTCCCATTCTGAGGGTTGTCTTTTCATCTTGTTTATAGTCTCCCCCACCCCCGCAACCCCTACCGCCTTTGCTGTACAAAAGCTTTTAAGTTTAATTAGGCCCCACTTTTTTACTTTTGTTTTCATTTTCATTACTCTAGGAGGTGGATGCTAAATCATATTGCTGTGATTTATGTCAAAGAGTGTTCTGCATGTGTTTTCCTCTAAGAGTTTCATAGTGTCTTGTGTTACATTTAGGTTTTAATCCATTTTGAGTTTATTTTTGTGTATGATGTTAGAGAATGTTCTAATTTCATTCTTTTCTGTGCAGCTGTTTTCCCAGCACCACTTACTGCAGAAACTGTCTTTTCTCATTGGTGTATTCTTGCCTCCTTTGTCAGAGATTAATTGACCATAGGCGCATGGGTTTATTTCTGGGCATTCTATCCTGTTCCTTTGATCAGTATTTCTGTTTTTGTGCCAGTACCATACTGTTTTCATGACTGTACCTTTGTAGTATCGTCTGAAGTCCAGGAGCCTGATTCCTCCAGTTCCATTTTTCTCGCTCAGGATTGCTCTGGCTATTCACGGTCTTTTGTGTCTGCATGCAATCTTTGGGAATTTTTGTTCTAGTTCTGTGGAAAATACCATTGGTAATTTGATAAGGATTCAACTGCATCAGTAGGTTGCATTGGGTTGTATAGTCATTCTTCCAGTATTGATTCTTCCAATCCAAGTGATGTCAGAGAGGCAGCAGTGAGCTGTGGCTTTAAGTTTGCCCCTTTGAAAAATGCATTTCTCAAGGAGGCAAAATCTGTAAAAAAAAAAAAAACAAAAAACCAGGTACAGAGTTAATTGTTAGAGACACAGCACAACAAGTAGGAGAGCACACAGAGAAACAGTTTGTTTAGTTAAGACAGAGAAGGCAATGATACACACTTGGAGAGAAAAGGTGTGGGCATCTGTCCTACTGAGGAGCAGTGCAGTAAGGGGCAGTTAAGTCATGTTTATAGGACAGTCCTTTTGGGTCTTTGTTTACGTTTGGCCAGTTAACTTGTTTCTTTTCTCACACCTGACCTGTCCTAGGACCCTCCCCAACATGCATGAGCAACTCTATTCCCAGATGCATGCCAGCCCGGAGACCTATGAGGGAGACGTTGCATCACTTATTATGGGGTGGGGCCCCTTTATTTTTGACCCCCAAGGAGCCTTTCTGCCCATGTGCAGTGTCTCTCCAGCCCTGAGAATGGGACATATGTGACCTCTTGATCTTTTACTCAAACAGAGAGTAGCCCCTCTGTCTCTGCCAGAGCTGTTATCTTAAAGTGTCCTCAGGAGACAAAGCCTGACTCTTTACCCAGTTACTCTTATTCGTTCTATTTCAAAGTGCAAGCCGGAGACTGACTGTAAATACCTGGACTCAAGCCCACTTGCCTCCTTCCTTAGGAAATGTAAAGCAGAGGCTAGTTGTAAATGCTTGGCCTCACAAGAATATGATATTTCTTTCCATCTGTTTACGTCATCGTCAACATCTTTCATTAGGATGTTATAGATTAGGATCTTTATCCCTTCCCTACCTCTGCCTTTCCCTTTTGGTATTCATAAGTTTTCAAAGTCTGTTTCCATTTTGTTAATAAGTTCATTTGTACAGTTTTTTAGGTTCCACATGTAAGGGACATTTGTCTTTCTCTTTCTGACTTTCTTCACTCAGTATGGCAATCACTACGTCCATCCATGTTGCCCCAAGTGGCGTTATTTCATTCTTTTTATGGTTAAGTAATATTCCGCTGTATATATGTACCACATATTCTTTATCCATTCCTCTGTCGATGGATATTTAGGTAGCTACCGTGTCTTGGCAGTTGTAAATAGTGCTGCAATCAACATTGGGGTGCATGCATCTTATAGATTTGTGAGTACAGCTCTTTGGTCTCCTTAGGTTTATTCCTTGGCATTTTATTCTTTTTGATGTGATGGTAAAGGGGATTGTTTATTTAATTTCTCTTTCTGAAATTTCATTGTTAGCATGTGAAAATGCAAGAGATTTCTGTGCATTCATTTTGTATCCTGCAGTTTTACTGAATTCATCGATGAGCTCTAATAGTTTTCTGGCAGCATCTTTAGGATTTTCTATGCACAGTATCATGCAAACTGCAAGCGGTGACACCTTTATTTCCTTTCCAACTTGGATTCTTTTATTTCTTTTTCTCTGATTGCTGTGGTTAGATCTTCCATAACTATATTGAATAAAAGTGGTGAGAGTGGCCATCCTTCTCTTCTTCCTGATCTTAGAAGAAATGCTTTCTTCTTTTTAACATTGAGTCTGATGTTATCGGTAGGTTTGTCAAATGTGGCCTTTTTTATGTTCAGATAGGGTCCGTCTGTGCCCACTTTCTGGAGAGTTATTATCACAAATGGATGTCGGACTCTTTTCTAAAGCTTTCTCTGCATCTATTGAGATCTATGGATTTGTGGATATTGAAAAATTCTTGCATCACTTGGATGAATCCCACTTGATCATGTTGTGTGGTCCTTTTAATGTCTTGCTGGAATTGGTTTGCTACTGTTTGGTTGAGAATTTTGTGCCTATGTTCATCATTGATATTGCCCTGTAACTTTCTTTTTTGGTGGTATGTTTGTCTGCTTGTGGTATCAGGGTGACGGTGGCCTCATAGGATGAGTTTGGGGAGTGTTCTTTCCTCTGCAAGTTTTTGGAATAGTTTCCAAAGTATAGTTATTGAGTCTTCACTAAATGCCTGACGGAATTTGCCTCTGAGGTCATCTGGTCCTGGCCTTCTGTTTTCTGGAAAATTTTAAATCAGAGTTTCAATTTCAGTACATATGATGTGTTTCTTTGTATTTTCTATTTCTTCCTGGTTCATACTTGGAAAATTGGGAAAATTGTACCACTCTAATAATTGGTCCATTTCTTCTAAGTTGTCCTTTCATTGGCAAATACTTGCTTCCTGTATTCTCTTACAATCCTGTGTATTTCTGTGATGTTAGTTGCAACTTACTTCTCCATGTCTAATTTTATTGAATTTAACCCTCTCCCTTTTATTCCTGATGGGTCTGGCAAAAAGTCTATCAATTTTGCTTATCCTCTCAAAGAACCAGCTTTTAGTTTTATTCACTTCAGTTCAGTCACTCAGGTGTGTCCGACTATTTGAAACCCCATGGACTGCAGCATGCCAGGCTTCCCTGTCCATCACCAACTCCTGGAGCTTACTCAAACTCCTGTCCATCTCGTCAGTGATGTTCTCCAATCATCTCATCCTCTGTCGTCCCCTTCTCCTCTCACCTTCAGTCTTTCCCAGCATCATGGTCTTTTCCAGTGAGTCAGTTCTTCACATCAGGTGGCCAAAGTAGTTTCATTGATCTCAACTATTGCTTTCTTAATGTCTATTGCATATATCTCTGCTCTCATCTTTGATTTCTTCCCTTCTGCTAACTTTCCATTTTATTTGTTCCTTTTCCTCTCATTGCTTTAGGTGTAAGGTTTTGTTGTTTATTTGAGATTTTTCGTGTTTCCTGAGGTAAGATTGTATTGCTACAAAATTCCCTCTTAGAACTGCTTTTGCTGCCTTCCATAGGGTTTGTGTTTTCCCTTTCATTTCCCTATAGTTATATTATGATTTACTCTTTGATTTCTTCAGTGACTTCGCCTCCACATGTTTGCTGTTTTCTACAGTTTTGTTTTTTGCTGCAGATGATTTCTACTTTTTATCATTGTTCAAGAATATGGGTTTGTTGTTGATGTTCAGCTACCCAGTCATGTCTGACTCTTGGCGACCCCATGGGCTGCAGCTTGCCAGGCCTCCGTGTCCCTCACCATCTCCCGAAGTTTGCCTAAGTTCATGTCCATTGCATCGGTGATGCCATCCAGCCATCCCATCCTCTGATGCCCTCTTCTCCTTCTGCCCTCAGTCTTTCCCACCATCAGGGACTTTTCCAATGAGTCAGCTGTTCACATCACATGACTAAAGTAATGGAGTTTCAGCTCAGCATCATTCCTTCCCAATGAGGATTCAGGGTTGGTTCCGCTTAAGATTGACTGGTTGATTTCCTTACTGTCCAAGGGACTTGCAGGAGTCTTCTCCAGCACCACACTTTAAAGGCATTGGTTCTTTGGTGCTCCGCCTTCTTTACGCTCCAGCTCTCACAACCTTATGTGCCCATTGGGAAGACCATAGCCTTGACTATATGGATCTTTGTCAGCACAGTAATGTCTTTGATTTTCAACACACTGTCCAGGTTTGTCGTAGCTTTCCTGCCAAGAAGCAAACGTCTTCTGATTTCATGGCTGCAGTCACCATCCGCAGTGATTTTAGAGCCCAAGAAGAGGAAAGCTGTCACCATTTCCACCGTCCCCTCCTCTAATTGCCAGGAAGAATGGGGTGGGATGCCGTGAACTTTTTTTTTTTCCTTCAATAGTTAGTTTTAAGCTGGCTTTTTCCACTCTCCTCCTTCACCCTCATCAAGAGGCTCTTTAGTTCCTCTGCCCTTTCTGCCATTAGAGTGGTATCACCTGCATATCTGAGGGTGTTGAGGTTTCTCCTGGCTATCTTGATTCCAGCTTGTAAATCATCCAGCCCGGCATTTCTCATGATGTGCTCAGCATACAGATTAAACAAACAGGGAGACAGCAGACAGCCCTGTCATACTCCTTTCTCAATCCTGAACCAGTCAGTTGTTCCATACAGTGTGTGTTTCTTCTTGACCCACATACAGGTTTCTCAGGAGACAGGTAAGATGGTCTGGTATTCCCATCTCTCTAAGAGCTTTCCACAGCTTATCATGATCCACACAGACAAAGTCCTTGGCGTAGTTGATGAAACAGAGGTAAATGTTTTCCTGGAATTCCCTTGGTTTCTCTATGATCCAGCAAATGTTGGCAATTTGATCTCTGGTTTCTCTTCCTTTTCTAAACCCAACTTGGACATCTGGATTGTCTTGGTTCGCATAATGCTGAAGCCTAGCATGCAAGATTTTAAGTGTTTCCTTACTAGCATGGCAGACGAGTGCAATTGTCCGATGGTTAGCACATTCTTTGGTACTACTCTTTTTGGGAATTGGGATGTGGATTGACTTTTTCCAGTCCTGTGGCCACTGCTAGGTCTTCCAGGTTTGCTGACATATTGAATGCAACACTTTGATGGCATCATCCTTTAGGGTTTTGAGAAGTTCTACTGGAATTCTGTCACATCCACTAGCTTTATTAAGAGCAGTGCTTCCTAAGGCCCCCTTGACTTCACTCTCCAGAATAGGTTGCTCTGGGTGGTGACCACACCATCACAGTAATCCAGTACACTAAGATCTTTTTTGTACAGTTCTTCTGTATATTCTTTCCATATCTTCTTGATCTCTTCGGCATCCACTAGTTCTCTTCCGTTTCTGTCCTTTATTGTGCCCATCTTTGGGAAAAAATGTTCCCTTGATATCTCCAATTTTCTTGAAGAGATCTCTAGTAATTTCCCCTTCTGTTTTTTCTTCTAGTTTTATACTGTTCATTGAAGAAGGCCTTCTTGTCTTTCCATGCTGTTCTTTGGAACACTATGTTACCACCACCACAATTGAAACAAAAAACTTCTTCATCACCTGCAAAATTGCTTCTGGTTTTCTGTCATTTAACCCCTTATGTCAATCCCCAAACGCAGGCAACACCCCATCTGTTTTCTCTATATATAGTTTGACCCCCTCAAGAATGTCAAGTAAATGGAATAGGCAGTAGGTAGACTTATCCATGAGGATTCTGTGAGGGAAAAGTATATATAGGTGACTCCTGGATATGCAATGTACATGTCACTGAGTATAGTGAAATGGGTTGATTGTTACCTACCTATTCGTCAGATTGAAGGCTTACACTCTCTATAATGTGTATATGTGTTGTCTATTTAACTCATACTTAATTCAATGCAATTTCTCTCCTATGTTTGGAAGGGTTATTTTATGAAATAGAAAGGGTAAATCTTTTAAAAGAAAGTGAATCTTCTTTGTAAAAGTCCTCCATCTGCATCTGAGCAGTACTTACCAGGACGTCAACATTGCACAAGCACAGGTACAACAAGCACACTGTAGTCACTCAAACGCTGCTGCCTGGGTCACACAGGGACAGCCCACCTGGCAACCCTGGCAGGCCCAGAGTGCCTGGCCAGACCTGCCCATTGGAGGTGAGAGTGTCCCCTCCTTAAGTCAGCTGAGTAGCAGCCTTTATTGCATCTGCAAGCTTAACCAACTGCTATCATGCAAAGGAACATATAAGCCAACTGCAGGGATTAGGACTTGGACATTTGGGGGCATGATTACTGTGACCACCGCAGCCAGCACTCTCTTCAGGGCTCACCTACTCTAAATTCTTTGTTTGTGCCAGTCTCCCTCAATAGTCCAGAGAAAGCGGTAGACCTGGGCTGGTGCTGGTGGGGTTGGGGTGTGATAGGGAGGGAGTGTCTTCCCTGGAGTTGGACAGGTAGCAGAACCATGCAGGATGGGGCCTAGGGCTCTCCAAGGCTGAAGGGGAAAGGCAACAAGGGTGCACTGAATGAGGCTGGATTTCTTCATTCCTCCTACCCCCTGGGGCCCAGATGGATTTCTTTAACCTATGCCTCAGGCCCTACCACAGATTTCGCACTGGAACTGGAAGGCTTGCGGCTGAGCCAAGGCCTGTGATGTCTATGTTTCCAGCAGCATTATAGTGAGATAGTTGGTCTGAACTGTGTGCTCAGAGGAGGGAAGGGAGCCTGGTAAAAAGTGAACAAGGGGTTGTGTTCACAACCTCCAACCTCCACTTCCATGAGCTTCTCCACTTCCTCACCCTGGTGACCACAGTCCCGGGCCCCTCTCTGCCCAAGGGTGGTGCTGATGCTGGTGCTGGACTTCTCCCCAGGCACAACTTACCTACATGTCTCGGTGGGCAGAGACCTCACCTGGAAGGCCTCTGCCAAATTTACTCACTCGGACAACAGCAAGATGGGCTACATCACCAGGCAATAACAACTAGATCAGCTGTAAACAAAGTGATCAAGCCCACCTGCTTCAGGGAGGGGTTTAGGTGGAAGGAGGAAGTCCCATGCATGTTCTTTTCTGACCCTGAGGTCTCTACTGTTCCAACCCACACATAGTCTGTCCACCTGGCCTCATTCCAAGAGGCCTGGAAGGGAATCAACGTGAGAATATGGGGGAAGTGATCCCCATTGTCCAGGTTCAGTCACTCCTAACATCACTTCCTCATGGCACCCTTCTTGCCCCTGCCTCAGGTAACTCATGTTGGGTGGTCTCCGGCTTCTAAGATGAGCAGCAGTCCCTGGTACTCTCCAGAGCCACCCTTCCCATTTTCATTCATCCACACCCTCAGCAGTTGGCGGATATCATAGCATGGCAAGGTAGGATCCAGAACCTCCTCCAACGACTCCAACTCTTGAGAGTCCCAACACCCTGTCCTGAGGTTTGGTGACTCTTGCATCATCCCCCTCCTACATTTTGGGAATGTGACAACACCCCTTGAATATTGGAGATCCGACCCTTGCTTTTGCTCACTCAATGCCTTACAGAATCTGGACCAGTCTCTACTTTCTTTTCTTCTGGAATCACATCCTTCGCCTCAAGGGCATTATCCTTGCTGACTTTTATTCACACAGAGAGAGGTCCAGGCACCAACTCTGCATGTGCTATCTAGCATCATACCCCCTTCTGTGTAATAAAACCCTGGTCTTTCAGGAATGGTGTCAGGCAGAACCTACCCTCAGTTCACTCAAACACAGATCGGTCTCTCTGAGTCTCAGGCTGGCACAGTCCTGGAGTGCTGGCTGAGGGAAAGGAAGTGCTCCCCTAATCCAGCGAGGGGGAAACTGAACACAGAGTTCAGACTCATTGTCATGTGCCCTAAAGAAGTAGTCTGGGATACTGAGCTGGGATACTCTGGGAAATACCATTTGTTCGAAGATCTGTGTCATGGGTCTGGTGGAACAGTATTTGACAGGTACCCTGCAAGTACAGAGACCTACTAACCACACTTGCCATAGAGCATGATGGGCCCATTTCCACTCAAGGGTATAGAGAGGCTCAGGCTGGAGGTGAGGGTGGTCAGCTGGCTAGGGCAGGGAGGATGTGAAAACACAAAGGACTCCACCATCCATCTCTAACTGCCAGGGTGCAATTTGACCCAGGTTGCCACCAAACAGATGCGTCACCTGACCTCCAGCCCAGAGACTAGCCTGTCTCCTGTGTTCCCTGTAGCTTCCCTCCTGCTCCCCAGCTCACTGGGTCCAGGCTTCATGCCCAAGCCCTTTACTGAATCCAAAGTAGAAGAAGCGAAACTATTGGTGCCTGAGTCTCAGGGGTGAGGGCTAAAGAGGAGAGGAGGACTGTGTGCAGATTCCAGCATTCAAGGTGGGACTGGGGCGGTGGTGGAAACGGTACAGGCAGTAGGGACTCCAATGAGAGGGCAGAGCCTGGGAAGGGAGAGATGAGGGCACCTGTGCCTGTTTCCACCTGCTGAACTACACGTGCATGCAAGGTCACCAATGGCAAGTCAGGGGAGGGATTGAGTGTGCTCCAACAAGAAAAGAGAGTGGTCAGGGTAAGTAGGACAATGAATCCACTCCGGCAAGGAGGATGGGTTGGAGCTCTGTAAGAGGATCATGAGTTCCTTCCACCAGGGAGGCAGAGTGTCATCTATGGATGGGAACCGGCAAATCCCAGAAGAGGGTGTTTAGAGAACTAGAAGAGGGCCTTTAGAGGAATGGGAGGATGTGCCAATGTGGCCAGACAAGGCCCTCAGTGAACCCAGACTGGGGGCACTCCACTGCCCTGCTGGCCTGGATGGTACAGAGGCTGACCCAGAGTCTCCACCGCAGGATGCCAGAGGTAATGTTCTGCAACAGGCTCTGATATGGAGTGGCCCCCCACCAGGCCTTGCCCAACTCCCCCAACCACCACCCCCCAGAGAGAGGACAGAACACAGAATATGAGAAGTCCTTTAATCAAAAACTGCTGTGAGACTGGGCAGAGAGGGGGCAAAACAAGAGGCAGAGGATGCCCTGGTGGAGGCAGAACAAGAGGCAACAAGCTTGGCCACAGCTCGCCGGCCCCGAAGGTAACAGCTGCTCCTCTTGCAGAAAGATGTTGGGCTCCAGAAGAATCGGGTGGAGAGGGAGGTGGGAGGGGGGAT
Organism: Cervus canadensis; assembly: GCF_019320065.1. Taxonomy (NCBI): domain Eukaryota; kingdom Metazoa; phylum Chordata; class Mammalia; order Artiodactyla; family Cervidae; genus Cervus; species Cervus canadensis. The sequence goes on from NC_057419.1 coordinate 38,529,173, forward strand.
CGGGATGGGGAATACGTGTAACTCTATGGCTGATTCGTATCAATGTATGACAAAACCCACTGAAATGTTGTGAAGTAATTAGCCTCCAACTAATAAAATAAATAAATAAATAAATAAAAATAAAAAAAATAAGAAAGATATTGGGCTCAACCTGTGAAACAGCAGAGTCAGGGAAGAGCCTCAAGCCAGGGCCAGCCCACAGGGCTGCTCAAGAGCCAGGACTATGGGAAGCAGTATGGTGTGTGTAACACTCACTTCAAAGGTTCTGGAACTTGTCAGCCAGGTGCTGCATGACGGCTGAAACAGGGAGAGGCATAAGAAGGTGCTCCAGACAGAGGGATATAGAAGCCTGTCCCCTTGTCCCTGTGTGGAGCCACCTGAAACCCACCCCCACTAGCCCCAATGCAAAGAGCTCTGGGCCTGACCACTCCCCACCACCTGAGTTAAATGTGGAGTTATTTCCTAAAATGAACCAAAATGTGCCAGCAGCTCTCAAGTTCAAAAATTGTCTCAAAAACAAAGAATCTAACAAGGACCTTAGAGGCCACACCAAGCAGCAGTTAAAGGGAAAAATCAACATGGCATCTCTACAAGTCCTATCAGAAGGAGCTCTCTAGGACTCATCTGTCGGGCAGAGTGTCCACGCAGTCCACACAGTACTTTGCTACTTGTCCGCACGCCCAGCTAAACATGCACTGCATGCTCCAGGGACATGCTTGATAGGTTCTCCTCCCCACAGGAATGCTGATCCCTACGAGGTCCCCTGCACCTACAGCCCACCCCACCCCACCCCAAGTGCACATCCAGCTTCTGCACTAAGAACCCGCTGCTCTCTGTCCCTGGTTCCTGATACTGTATTGCTCTTTAAGGTCATCCATTTCTCTCTGTAGCACCAGACACTAGGCCAGTAGACATGGGAGGAAGAGAAAAGGTTACATACACTGCCCTCCCATTGCTTCCCTTTTCTCCTCTCCCCAGGGCCATCCATCCCAAAGCCAGATGTCTAGAATGGCAAGGGAAAGACTTTTCTCAGTGGACAGGAGTGGGCTTCTTCTGAGGGGTGTGGAATGGGGACGAGGCGGGGAGGCCCACACATTTCAGTTGCACTTGGATCCAGATTCCACCATGAGGATTGGGTGTGCATTTCAAGAGCCAGAGGAAGCATTACCTAAGGACAGTCCAGCATTCCCGGTGGCTGCTGCTTCCTTTCCAGTCTTGGGGAATGATCAGTTGGTTCCTGGTCACCTGAGAGGGAAAGGGCACACAATCCAGCTTCCCAGGCTCCTAGTGAGGTGGAAAGGGTCAACCAGACTCTAATGCGAGGTGAGGCAGCACCTCGATCTGCTGGCGACAAGCCTCCCCTGCTCTGCCTGGCAGGCTAGACCTTCTCTATGGGCCTGCCTCCCCTGTTCCCCAAGGGCAGCATTTTCACCACTGTGGTCCCCAAAGACTGTGGTTCTGGGTTCGAGCCTCTCAGAGCTGCAGCCACAGCCAGCACCTGGGAGAGCAATGTGGGTGAAGAGCACTTCACAGAAAAAGCTATTAACCTGCAAGTTTACAGCCAGAGCAGCTGTTGGGGCACCGCCACTGATCACCTCTGCCAAACAAATCCCACACAGAGGATGATGGGACCAGGGCCAGGCCTGTTGACACCCTGTTTCCCATGGAAGAAGCTGCCTAGGAGCAAGGCTGAGCCCCCAGGAGAGAGAGAGAGAGAGGTTTCTGCCCTCACCCCCGGTTCCCTCCCCCCATATCAAAACCCAAGACACTCATCTGAGGGTTCAGGTCCTCTGGGCATGACTCCTCCCGGGTTCAGGGCCAAGGGCTCTGAGTTTCCTGGATCTTGGGGGTCTCTGATGTTGAGGTCATCACTGCTGGGTTCTCCATGATGTGCCCATGGAGAAGATGGCCATGCCCAGTGAGTGGGAAGCTAAAACAAAGATTTTTCACCAATCTGGACTAATGATGTGTGTGTGTGTGTGAATGTATGTGTGTATGTGTGTACCAGTGCATTTATATGTCTATGTCTGTGTGTGTGTGTGTGTGAGCAGGTGTGATTTTGGACTGGACTGAGGCAGGGGAATGGGAAGAGAATTGAAAGGCTGATCTCTTTAGCACTTTCTCCATCAGTCGGCCCCAGGCCAGCAGGCAGAGCTGAGTGGGGGACAACAGTGCAGCACTGAGAAAGCCCGGGCCGCTTGAAAGAAGGTTTGGGGAACAGCTAAGAAGTAGGATTCAGGAAAGTCATTCATCTAAACACTGACACTCTGTGAAGCTTTTAAGGTGTCCCCTTGACACAATTAAGCTACCAGCCATCCCTTCCTCTCTAGTCCCAACCTCGTGGAGACTGGAAACAGCCCAAGGGTGGAAAACTGAGCCCAGCACACCCAAAGTGCTACTTTAATGTTTGTCCCTAGTAAAAGGACCCCAATCTGGCATCCTAATGACCCACTGACCAAGGGGCACCCAATGACGACGCCTGAGGGACGGACAGAGGGAGCACGGGTGAAGACGTGTGTCCTGGGGAGGGTGGGAGGGAGAAGAGTGGGGAGAGAGGAGGGGCCTGGCCTACTCGCTTGGCCCTTTGTGACTGGGTCTCTATTTGTGTCGTTGTCTTCTCCCACCACCGCCATCACTGACACGGCTTCCCGGGCCCTCCTGGCCACAGATTTCGCCCCAGCACCCATGTTATTGGACTCTTTGGTTCCCAAAGGGGCCAAGGGATACCTCTTGGACCTCCCAAGCAGCGGAATGCCAGAGACTGGGGGCAATGGGGACGGTTCCAGGGGAGTGGACGAGGTTCGCTGATCCCAGGAAGGGAAGGTTCTCCCCAGGGCAGGTTTGGAGACGCCTCCAAGGGATTTCTTCTCCTGCTCTCTCTTCCTCCTAGGAGTGACGCATGGCAGGCTGCCTGTAGTGGCAGCTGCAGGAGCTGCCATACTGGTACTCCCTGGTAGCTCTGCAGGCAGCCACCCTTCCCCCAGAGCTCGCTCTGCATTTTCTTAGGTGGGAAGATGTTCAGCTCTGCATCGCCCTGCCTGTCCTGCCTTTCCACAACCGAAGTGAATCCTCGCAGAACAGAGGACAGGAACGGGCCTGGCCGGTTAAGAAGGAGATTCTACCTGCCTTAGACAGTCAAGTGTCTGGGTGTGTTCCTGGGATCCTTGAGGCTGTTGAACTTGGCTTGGCCTCCTTGTTTGGGATAAATGCTCACCCTCATCAGCTCTATCTCACTGAACTCATCAGAGGACTCGGAGTCAGGCAGTAGCCCAAACTAGCCTTCCAAGGGGGGCCGCTGGCGATCCGCAGCCACATTCAACCTACTCTTAGTGCCTCGCTTAGGGTTCCCCCAGGCCTGCCCCGCCTCGGCCCCACCGACCTGGAGAGGGCGGGCCGCAGCCAGCACCACCACCCCACATCTCTGTGGGACCATGCCTCGACATCTGGGACCCGCCTCGAGGTTGGCCCACAAGGAGGACACGTCGGTGATCGCATAGCTCTCCAAGGACAGGTATCTGCGGACGCCCAGTATGTCCGGGTCACTCAGTTGCCGCAGGATGGCCGCCACCGACTCGTCAGCCAGCTGCAGGGCCTCCCCTTTGCTGTTGGCCAGGGAGCCAAGCCAGTCTTCGCAGCCCCACAGCACCGGCACCCCTGCTTCCAGCACCTCCCACTCTGAGTTGAATCCCTCAGGGTTTGGGTACCCATCTCCAACCTCATCCTCCCTGCTTCACAGTGTCCTCACCTTGGAGCCCAGTCCAGGTCCCTGCGGGGCTGTGGAGTTGGCCTGAGGGACGCAGGTCTGCTCCCTGCACTCTGGGCAGAAACCCGCTCCCCAGACTGACACCTCATCATCCGGGGAACTCATGTAGCCATCTGGGTGGCCCCCGGACCTGGGGCGGCGATGATTTATCAACCGAGTTGTGGTGGCAGTGGTGGTGGCGGTCATGGAAGGTGAGGCCAGCGGCATCTGGAGTGAGCGGTCAAGCACCACAGGCACCGCATGCACAAGATTGTGGCAAACTGCCCCAGGCTTTCAGCAAGCCTGGGACGCCCCAGCCATGGCCTCCTTATTGATCTGGTTCCTACCAACCATCACGCCCTTGTTTGCCCTCCCCCTCAAAGAGTAACCAATGGGGCCAAAGGCCTCCTCCAGTTTGCTGCCAAGCCCAAGGGTCATCAGGGCAGTTGATGAGTTGGCAGATGACGGTGATGGTATGAGTACCTCTGTCAAGCCTCTCATCCCACCTCCTCCTGTCCTGCCTTCCCTTTCTGATTAGAGTCACAGCCCTGAGCCCTGACTCTGTACAAACTGGGTGGAGCGGGAGGCAGGAGGGTCCTGAGGGCCCTGGTCTCCTGGGAGGTGAGGATGAAATGTCAGAATGGAGACACTGGGCACTTAGAACGTGCTGAAAGCATTTGCCAGCCTCCCTTCCACCACAAGCCTTAGGACCCAATGAGAGACTGGGCAGAGGAATCCCACAGTCAGTGATCAGTGGTCGGTGTACTTCTCCATACGTGGCCAGAGGGCAAAGGGATCCTATTTTTGTTCTGCAAGCAATCTGCCTCATCTGCTTCCATCAGATGTTCTTGGCAGTCAGATTTGGGGGACAGACTGGGGTTGACCTCACTCCCTCAGCTCTTTCCCCACTCTGAGGCAATTCAAAGGATAGAGAGTCTCAATGTCCAGTTACACCTGCAAAGATGCTCACCACTGCTGATACTGGAGATGTAAACTAAAACCATGAATCGGGTTTCACATTCTAAGACGACAACCTTCCAAGAGCTTAACCATTCCGAGAGTGGGAGAGGTTAGAAGGAAACCCCTGTGACAGTGTGCACCACTGTCTTGCACAGATATAAATTTTGGAGGTAATTTGGCAAAATCTATGAAAAGCAACTTATACAGCAGGGCCCCTGTGCCTGGTACTCTTCTAAGTGCTGTACATAAATAGTAATGCTTCCTTGTGACACTCCTAGGACTATAGTACCAATGATTACCAGCCTCTTACAGGTGAGGAAACAGGTTCCGAGAGGTTCAGCCACTGGCCCAAGGGCATTTGGCCCATCCAGATCAGTGGCAGAATTGAAACCAAGCTATATGACTCCAGAGTCCTTGCTTTGAGCCAAAGGTCTTAAATCTTAAAAAAAATAATAAAGCTATTTTTTCTCTGTTCCAGGAAGTCCACTGCCTGGTACATCTAGAAACACGCTGGTACTTGTAGTGTACAAAAACACATGCACAGTGGTGTTGGTGATGGGAAAAACTGAGAACACTCCCAATTCTCATCAGTAAGCAAAGGAATCAAGGCAACATGGTGTAGCATCCAGTAGATACAAGTGTGGCAGTCCAAAAGAATGGATCAGACTATTATCATCGATTTCAAAAGCATCCCCCTGACTTCATACTGCAAGTTGCTGGATGATGGTGTTGGATACATGTTTGTAAATTTATTAAAACCCCAAATGAATCCTATCTAATGTTTGATAGCCTTTGAGTGTATGTATGTTTCAGGTTCTGAAGTGTGTTTTTCATTGGCTGGGAAATACATTGGATAGCTCCTAACTGGATCCAGTAGGTGTATGGAACAAAGTTTTGACCTTGGATCTCCCCTGGTTGGTTAGGAAGGTGTACAGTAGGTCTCCTTTAGGCTCAACGTTGCCTACAGGTACCCTGAAAGCAGCCGTTCTCAGTCTGCCTTCAATGTGGGCATGCTGGGTTCAATCAGTTCTCCAATGGTATGATTATTTGGCCACAATATTTATTCCTTCAGCTGGAATAGAAGATATCACTACTCATATAGAAGCTTTAACAAAATTCACCCAGGAAGGCTTTAATGATAGTAACCAAGCCACTAATTTGCTCAATTCAGAAATTTCCATGATGAGAAAAGCAGTCCTGCAGAATGCATGGCCCCCAATATTCTAACAGCTTCCCAAGGGAGACCTTATACAATATTACATAGTGAATGCTGTATTTTTATACCTAATGAGTCTTCTAATGCAACCCCCTTTACGATGTATATGAAAAGTCACATTTCTACTCTGAATGATCCTCTTCCCAGTTTAAGGGAAATGCTAGGAAAATGGTTTGGTTCAAGAGGGTACTGGTTTCAATCTTTACTAATGATACCCTCCTGTTTATTGGTAACTTTGATTACAGATTACACTTTATCTTATAAAGTGATTGTCTTGATTTTTGCACTGTGTATCACCTATTCCTAGTAAAATAATGATATCTAAAGAACTTGAAACTATTGATCACATCTATAGTTCTTTTTAAAGTAATGCACATGTGTGTTAAAATTAGGGTAGTCCTATTGGACAACTTGGAGTTGACTTTTATTCCTTGCCAGGCGACTTAACTATTCAGTTCATTTCAGTCGCTCAGTCGTGTCCGTCTCTTTGCGACCCCATGAATCGCAGCACGCCAGGCCTCCCTGTCCATCACCAACTACTGGAGTTTACTCAAACTCATGGCCATCTAGTCGTTGATGCCATCCAGCCATCTCATCCTCTGTCATCCCCTTCTCCTCCTGCCCCCAATTCCTCTAAGCATCAGGGTCTTTTCCAATGAGTCAACTCCTCGCATAAGGTGGCCAAAGTATTGGAGTTTCAGCTTCAGCATCAGTCCTTCCAATGAACACCCAGGACTGATCTCCTTTAGGATGGACTGGTTGGATCTCCTTGCAGTCCAAGGGACTCTCAAGAGTCTTCTCCAACACCACAGTTCAAAAGCAGCACTTTTTTGGTGCTTAGCCTTCTTCACACTCCAACTCTCACATCCATACATGACCACTGGAAAAACCATAGCCTTCACCAGACGGACCTTGGATGGCAAACTGATGTCTCTGCTTTTTAATATGCTATCTAGGTTGGTCGGTTGGTCATATTTTTCCTTCCAAGGAGTAAGCATCTTTTAATTTCACGGCTGCAGTCACCATCTGCAGTGATTTTGGAGTTCAAAAAAATAAAGTCTGACACTGTTTCCACTGTCTCCCCATCTATTTCCCATGAAGTGATGGGACCAGACGCCATGATCTTAGTTTTCTGAATGTTAAGCTTTAAGCCAACTTTTTCACTCTCCTCTTTCACTTTCATCAAGAGACTTTTTAGTTCCTCTTTGCTTTCTGCCATAAGGGTTGTGTCATCTGCATATCTGAGGTTATTGATATTTCTCCTGGCAATCTTGATTCCAGCCTGTGCTTCTTCCAGCCCAGCGTTTCTCATGATATACTCTTCATATAAGTTAAATAAGCAGGGTGACAATATATAATCTTGATGTACTCCTTTTCCTATTTGGAACCAGTCTGTTGTTCCATGTCCAGTTCTAACTGTTGCTTCCTGACCTGTATACAGGTTTCTCAAGAGGCAGGTCAAGTGGCCTGTTATTCCTATCTCCTTCAGAATTTCCCACAGTATATTGTGATCCACACAGTCGAAGGCTTTGGCGTAGTCAATAAAGCAGAAATAGATGTTTTTCTGGAATTCTCTTGCTTTTTCGATGATCCAGCAGATATTGGCAACTTGATCTCTGGTTCCTCTGCCTTTTCTAAAACCAGCTTGAACATCTGGAAGTTCTCAGTTCACATATTGCTGAAGCCTGGCTTGGAGAATTTTGAGCATTACCTTACTAGCGTGTGAGATGAGTGCAATTGTGCAGTAGTTTGAGCATTCTTTGGGATTGCCTTTCTTAAGGATTGGAATGAAAACGGACCTTTTCCAGTCCTGTGGCCACTGCTGAGTTTTCCAAATTTGCTGGCATATTGAGTGCAGCACTTTCACAGCATCATCTTTTAGGATTTGAAATAGCTGAACTGGAATTCCATCACCTCCATTAGCTTTGTTCATAGTGATGCTTTCTAAGGCCCACTTGACTTCACATTCCAGGATGTCTGGCTCTAGGTGAGTGATCACACCACTGTGATTATCTGGGTGGTGAAGATCTTTTTTGTATAGTTCTTCTGTGTATTCTTGCCACCTCTTCTTAATATCTTCTGCTTCTGCTAGGCCCATACAATTTCTGTCCTTTATTGAGCCCATTTTTGCATGAAATGTTCCCTTGGTATCTGTAATTTTCTTGAAGAGATCTCTAGTCTTTCCCATTCTGCTGTTTTCCTCTATTTCTTTGCACTGATCACCGAGGAAGGCTTTCTTATCTCTCCCAGCTATTCTTTGGAACTCTGCATTCAAATGGGAATATCTTTCCTTTTTTCCTTTGCTTTTGGCTTCTCTTCATTTCACAGCTATTTGTAAGGTCTCCTCAGACAACCATTTTGCCTTTTTACATTTCTTTTCCATGGGGATGGTCTTGATCCCTGTCTCATAAAACAATGTCACGAACCTCTGTCCATAGTTCATCAGACTATCTGTCTATCAGATCTAGTCCCTTAAATCTATTTCTCACTTCCACTGTATATTCATAAGGGATTTGATTTAGGTCATACCTGAATGGTCTAGTGGTTATCCCTACTTTCTCAGTTTAAGTCTGAATTTGGCAATAAGGAGTTCATGATCTGAGCCACAGTCAGCTCCCGGTCTTGTTTTTGCTGACTGTCGGGTCATGGTGGAGAGGTCTGACAGAATGTGGTCCACTGGAGAAGGGAATGGCAAACCACTTCAGTATTCTTGCCTTGAGAACCCCATGAACAGTATGAGAAGGCAAAATGATAGGATACTGAAAGAGGAACTCCCCAGGTCGGTAGGTGCCCAATATGCTACTGGAGATCAGTGGAGAAATAACACCAGAAAGAATGAAGGGATGGAGCCAAAGCAAAAACAATATCCAGTTGTGGATGGGACTGGTGATACAATCAAGGTCTGATGCTGTAAAGAGCAATATTGCATAGGAACCTGGAATGTTAGGTCCATGAATCAAGGCAAATTGGAAGTGTTCAAACAGGAGATGGCAAGAGTGAGTGTTGACATTCTAGGAATCAGCGAACTAAAATGGACTGGAATGGGTGAATTTAACTCAGATGACCATTATATCTACTACTGTGGGCAGGAATCCCTTAGAAGAAATGGAGTAGCCATCATAGTCAGCAAAAGAGTCCTAAATGCAGTACTTGGATGCAATCTCAAAAACGACAGAATGATCTCTGTTTGTTTTTCAAGGCAAACCATTCAATATCACAGTAATCCAAGCCTGTTCCCCAACCAGTAATGCTGAAGGAGCTGAAGTTGAACGGTTCTATGAAGACCTACAAGACCTTTTAGAACTAACACCCCCCAAAAGATGTCCTTTTCATTATAGGGGACTGGAATGCAAAAGTAGGAAGTCAAGAAACACCTGGAGTAACAGGCAAATTTGGCCTTGGAGTACGGAATGAAGCAGGGCAAAGGCTAATAGAGTTCTGCCAAGAGAACACACTGGTCATAGCAAACACCCTCTTCCAACAACACAAGAGAAGATTCTACACATGAACATCACCAGATGGTCAACACCGAAGTCAGATTGATTATATTCTTTGCAGCCAAAGATGGAGAAGTTCTATACAGTCAGCAAAAACAAGATCGGGAGCTGACTGTGGCTCAGGTCATCTTAACTATTACCACCCTCTAAAAGGAAACAGAGAGCTGGGCCTAGGACCCAACATGGAGGGACATGGTGGACCCAGGGCAAGTGAAGAACCAATTGAGAGACGAAATACTTGATCACCTAATGCTTTCTATTGAAAGATTAATGATCAAAACGAGACTTGATGAAATAAAATTAATTAAAGTACACACACACACTCACACACACACACACACACACCAGTCAGCCCCACTACATGTTTGAGAATCATATAATCTATGTACAAGTATGTTTTCTTTTCATTCCAGTCCCAAAGAAAGGATGCCAAAGAATGTTTAAACTACTGCACAATTGCACTCAGCTCACACATTCACAAAATAATGCTCAAAATTCTCAAAGCGAGGCTTCAATGGTACACAAATGAGAACTTCCAGGTGTTCAAGCTGGATTTAGAAAAGGCAGAGGAACCAGACATCAAATTTCCAACATTCATTGGATCATAGAAAAAGCAAGAGAATTCCAGAAAAACACCTACTTCTGTTTAATTGGAAAATTCTTAAAGAGATGGTAATACCTTACCACCTTACCTGCCTCCTGAGAAAGGTGTATTTAGATGAAGAAACAACAGTTAGAACTGGACATGGAACAATGGACTGTTATGAAATTGGGAAAGGAGTAAATCAAGGCTGTATATCGTCACCCTGCTTATTTAACTTAAATGCAGAGTACATTATGTGAAATGTCAGGCTGGATTAAGCACAACCTGGAATCAATATTGCCAGGATATTTATTAATAACCTCAGATATGCAGATGACACCACACTTATGGCAGAAAGTGAAGAGGAACTAAAGAGCCTCCTGATGAAGGGGAAAGAGGAGGATGAAAAAGCTGGCTTAAAACTCAACATTTAAAAAGCTAAGATCATGGCATCCATTCCCATCACTTCATGTCAAAAATAGATGGGGGAACAACGGAAACAGTGACAGACTTTATTTCTTGGGCTCCAAAATCACTGCAGATGGTGAGTGCAACCATGAAATTAAAAGACACTTGCTCCTTGAAGAAAAGCTATGAGACACCTAGACAGCATATTAAAAAGCAGAGACACTACTTTGCCAACAAAGGTCCGTCTAGTCAAAGCTATGGTTTTTTCAGTAGTCACGTATGGATGTGTGAGTTGGACCATAGAGAAGGCTGATTGCTGAAGAATTGATGCTTTTGAACTGTGGTGAAGCCTCTTGAGGGTCCCTTGGACTGCAAGGAGATCCATCCAGTCAATCCTAAAGAAGATCAGTCCCGAATATTCATTGGAAAGGCTGATTTTGAAGCTGAAGCTCCAATACTTTAGCCACCTATTGTTAAGAGCCAACTCTTTAGAAAAGACGCTGATGTTGGGAAAGAGTGAATGTGGGAGGAGAAGGGAATGACAGGGGATGAGATGGTTGGATTGCATCACCGACTCGATGGATATGAGTTTGACCAAGCTCCGGGAGTTGGTGAAGGAAAAGGAAGCCTGGCATGCTTCCATACCATGGGGTCCCATGTCCATGGGGTCAGAAAGAGTCAGACATGACTGATGACTGAACAACAACATGCAAGCGAACAAAATTCCAGGACCAGATGACTTCACAGGCAAATTCTATCAGGCATTAAGGGAAGAGTCAATACCTATCCTTCTGAATCTATTCCAAACTCATTCTATCAGGCCACTGATACCAAAAGCAAAGATACCACCAAAAAAGAAAATTATAGGTCACTATCATTGATGAACATAGGCACAAAATCCTCAACAAAACAGTAGCAAACCTAATCCAACAACACATTAAGAGGACCATATAATATGATCAAGAGGGATTTATTATATGATACAAGAATTTTTCAATATTCACAAATCCATAGGTCTCTATATGCAGAAAAAGCATTTGAGAAAAATCCAATAACATTTTATTATTTAAATAAAAAGTTTACATTTCCTGAAGAAGGAGGCAAGTGGGCTTGAGTCTAGATATTTAAATCAGATTCCAGCTTGCACTTCGAAATAGAAATAACAACAGAAACAGAGTAGTCAGGCTTTGTCTCCTGACGACGCTGTAAGATGATAGCTATGGCAGAGACAGAGAGGGGCTACACCCTGTTTGAGTAAAAGATCAAGAGATCACATATTTCCCATCCTCAGGGCAGGAGAGACACGGCACATGTGCAGAATGTGCCCCTTGGGGGTCAAAAAGAAAAGGGCACCACCTCATAGTATGTGATGCCATCTCCCCCATAGGTCTCTGGGCTGGCGCCCATCTTGGAATAGAGTAGTGCATGCATGTTGGGGAGGGTCCTAGGGCAAGTCAGATGTGGGAAAAGAAACCAGATAACTGGCCAAACATAACTAAGACCCAGAAGGACTGCCCTATATAAATGACTTAACTGACTCTTTACTGCACTCCTCCTCATTATGACAGATGCCCACACTGTTTCTCCCCAAGTGAGTATTTTTGCCTTCAGTTCAGTCGCTCAGTTGTGTCCCCTTCTTTGCCACCCCATGGACTGCAGCGTGCCAGGCTTCCCTGTCCGTCACCAACTCCCGGAGCTTGGTCAAACTCATGTCCATCGAGTCGGTGATACCATCCCACCGTCTCATGCACTGTTGCCCCTTTTCCTCCTGCCTTCAATCTTTCCCAGCATCAGGGTCTTTTCCAATGAGTCACTTCTTCACATCAGGTGGCCAAAGTATTGGAGCTTCAGCTGTAGCATCAGTCCTTCCAATGAACATTCAGGACCAATTTCCTTTAGGATGGACTGGTTGGATCTCCTTGCAGTCCAAGGGACTCTCAAGAGTCTTCTCCAACACCACAGTTCAAAAGCATCAATTCTTCAGCAATTAGACTTCTTTATGGTCCAAATCTCACATCCATATATGACTACTGGAAAAACCACAGCTTTGACTAGACAGACCTTTGTTGGCAAAGTAATGTCTCTGCTTTTTAATACGCTGTCTAGGTTGGTCATAGTTTTTCTTCCAAGGAGCAAGTGTCTTTTAATTTCATGGCTGCAGGCACCATCTGCAATGATTTTGGAGCCCAAGAAAATAGTCTGTCATGGTCCATTGTTTCCCCCTCTTTTGCCATGAAGTGATGGGACTGGATACCATGGTCTTGGTGTTTTGAATGTTGAGTTTTTAGCTAGCTTTTTCACTCTATTCTTTCACTTCCATCAAGAGGCTCTTTAGTTCCTCTTCTCTTTGTGCCATAAGGGTGGTGTCATCTGTGTACCTAAGGTTATTGATATTTCTCCCGGAAATCTTGATTCCAGGTTGTACTTCATCCAGCCTGGCATTTTGCATAATGTACTCTGCATATAAGTTAAATAAACAACATGGCAATATACAGCCTTGACATCCTCCTTTCCCAGTTTGAAACCAGTCTGTTTTTCCATGTCAGTGGCTTCTTGCTGCATACAGATTTCTCAGGAGGCAGGTCAGGTGATCTGGTATTCCCATCTCTTGAAGAATTTTCCAGTTTGTCATGAGCCACACAGTCAAAGGCTCTGGCATAGTCAATAAAGCAGAAGTAGATGTTTTTCTGAAACTCCCTTGCTTTTCTGATGATCCAACAGATGTTGGCAACTTGCCCTCTGGCTCCTTTGCCTTTTCTAAATCCAGGTTGAACATCTGGAATTTCTTGGTTCATGTACTGTTGAAGCCTTGCTTGGAGAATTTTGAGCATTACTTTGGTATGGTGTGAGATGAGTGCAATTGTGTGGTAGTTTGAACATTCTTTGGCATTGCCTTTCTTTGGGATTGGGATAAAAACTGACTTTTTCCAGTCCTGTGGCCACAACTGAGTTTTTAAAAAAATTGCTGGCATATTGAGTGCAGCACTTTCACAGCATCATCTTAGGATTTGAAATAGCTCAACTGGAATTCTGTAACCTTCACTAGCTTTGTTCATAGTCATGGTTCCTAAGGCCCACTTGCCTTCACACTCCAGGATGTCTGGCTCTAGGTGAGTGATCACACCACCGTGGTTTTCCGGGTCATTAAGATCGTTTTTGTATAGTTCTTCTGTGTATTCTCACCACTTCTTCTTAATATCTTCTGGTTCTGTTAGGTCCATACAGTTTCTGTCCTTTATTATGCCCATCTTTGCATGAAATGTTGCCTTGGTATCTCTAATTTTCTCGAAAAGATCTCTAGACTTTACTATTCCATTGTTTTCCTCTCTTTCTTTGCATTGATCACTTAGGAAGGCTTTCTTATCTCTCCTTGCTCTTCTTTGGAACTCTGCGTTCAGATGAGTATAGCTTTTCTTCTCTCCTTTGCCTTGCTCTGTCTTAACTAAACTGTTTCTCTGTGTGCTCTCCCACTTGTTGTGCTGCATCACTGATAATAAGCTTTGTACCTATTTTTACAATGGAAACAGTGACAAACTTTTTTTCTTGGAGTCCAAAATCACTGCAGATGGTGACTGCAGCTGTGAAATTAAAAGACACTTACTCCTTGGAAGAAAAGTTGTGACTAAGCTAGACAGCATATTAAAAAGCAGAGACATTACTTTGTTGATAAAGGTCCATCTAGCCAAAGCTATGGTTTTTCCAGTAGTCATGTATGGATGTGAGAGGTGGACTATAAAGAAAGCTGAGCACAGAAGAATTGATGCTTTTGAACTGTGGTATTGGAGAAGACTCTTGAAAGTCCCAACCAGTCCATCCTAAAGAAAATCAGTCCTGAATATTCATTGGAAGGACTGATGCTGAAACCGAAGCTCCAATACTTTGGCCACCTGATGCGAAGAAACTGACTCATTGGAAAAGACTTTGATGCTGGGAAAGATTGAAGGCAGGAGGAGACGGGGACGACAGAGCATGAGATGGTTGGATGGTATCACCGACTCGATGGACATGAGTTTGAGTAAGCTCTGGGAGTTGGTGGTGGACAGGGAAGCCTGGCATGCTACAGTCCGTGGGGTCACAAAGAGTCAGACATGACTGAGTGACTGAACTGCCTTAAAGTTTTTACTTCCTTGAGAAACACATTTTTCAATGGGGAAAGGGCTAGGGTAAACTTGCTTCTAGCCTCTAGCCATTTTCAGTCTAGTGGGTAGGGTTCCTGGTTTTTATCCAGGCTACACATGTTCAATTCCTGGGCAGGGAACTAAGATCTCACTCAAGCCACTGCTCACTGCTGCCTCTCCCCTTGGACTGGAAGAATCAAAACTGTCAAAGTGACTACACTACCCAATGCAATCTACTGATCCAATGCAATCCTTATCAAGTTACCAATGGTATCTTTCACAGAACTAGAACCAAAAAATCTCAAAATTCGTATGGAGACACAAAAGACCATGAATAGCCAAAGAAATCTTGAGAGAGAAAAATGGGGCTGGAGGAATCATGCTCCAGGGCTTCAGAGTATACTACAAAGGTACAGTCACCAAAACAGTGTGGTACTGGCACAAAAACAGAAATATTGATCAACGAAACAGGATAGAAAGCCTGGATATAAGCCCATGCACCTGTGGTTGATTAATCTATGACAAAGGAGGCAAGAATATACAAAAGAGAAAAGGCACTCTCTGCAAGAAGTGGTGCTGGGAAAGCAGTATGGCTACATGTAAAAGAATGAGATTAAAACATTCCCAAATATCATACAAAGAAATAAACTCAAAATGGATTAAAGACCTAAATGTAACACCAGATACTATAAAAGTCTTAGAGGAAAACACAGACAGAACACTCTTTGACATAAATCAGAGCAATATGTTTTTTCATTTACCTCCTAGAGTAATGAAAATAAAAACAAAAATAAACAAATAGGACATAATTAAAATTAAAAGCTTTTGCACAACAAAGGAAACTATAAACAAGATGAAAGACATCCCTCAGAATCAGAGAAAATACTTGCAAACGAAGCAACCAACAAGGGATTGCTTTCCAAAATATGCAAACAGGTCATGCAACTCTCTCTCTCTGTCTCTCTGTCCCTCTGTCTCTCTTTCTTCATATATATATATACACACACATATGTATACACACACACACACACCTGATTGTCATACATTTTACATCTATGCACATTATAAACTCTAAATACATTATCATTGTTCTGTTTTAAATTGTCAATTTTAAACATTTTTTAAAGAATAAAAATATCTTTTGTGTTTGACCACATAAAAAGTAAAATAATTAAATAAATAAAATAAAAACTGTTCAATTTGCCTAAGTTTTCAAGCTGATTAGAATAAAATGGCCCATAGTGTCCCCTTTCATCTCAAATTCTATTTTTGGAAATATTAATATTTCTCTTACATATAGTAGTTGCAAGAAAATAACACAGAACACCCAAACATCCATCACCTTGACTGACCCATTATTAAAATTTTGTCAAATTTCCCATATTCTGTTTTTGTCTTTGTTTTTTTAATTTTATTTATTTATTTTTCATTTATTTTTATTAGTTGGAGGCTAATTACTTTACAATATTGTAGTGGTTTTTGTCATACATTGACATGAATCAGCCATGCATTTACATGTATTCCCCATCCCAATCCCCCCTCCCACCTCCCTCTCTCCCGATCCCTCTGGGTCTTCCCAGTGCACCAGGCCCCAGCACTTGTCTCATGCATCCAGTCTGGGCTGGTGATCTGTTTCACCCTAGATAATATACGTGTTTCGATGCTGTTCTCTCAAAACATCCCACCCTCGCCTTCTCCCACAGAGTCCAAAAGTCTGTTCTGTACATCTGTGTCTCTTTTTCTGTTTTGCATATAGGGTTATCATTACCATCTTTCTAAATTCCATATATATGTGTTAATATACTGTAACTTCTGGGCATACACACCGAGGAAACCAGATCTGAAAGAGACAAGTGCACCCCACTGTTCATCGCAGCACTGTTTATAATAGCCAGGTCATGGAAGCAACCTAGATGCCCATCAGCAGAAGAATGGATAAGGAAGAGGTGGTCCATATACACCATGGAATATTACTCAGCCATTAAAAATAATTTAGTTCTAATGAGATGGATGAAACTGGAGCCCATTATACAGAGTGAAGTAAGCCAGAAAGATAAACACCATTACAGTATACAAACACATATATATGGAATTTGTCTCTGTTTTGTTGAATCTTTGGAGTTACTTTAAGACGTTGCAGTGTTTCTTCTTTCAGTACTTCAGTATATATCTCTTCAGAGAAAGATTAAGTCTGCCTCAAATCTTAATCCAATTATCATAGTTAGGAAATTTGACTTTGAGACAATATAATTAACTTACTATATGATCCTCATTCAAAATGTCTGATTGTCCCAATATTGTTTTCATACCTGAACTCTAAAATAAACCTTGCTTCCAAATAAAGGTTATGTAGTGCATTTGGTTATCAGTGTCTTTAGTGTCCTTTAAACTATAACATTTTCCTAGATTTTTTGTGGGGGAGGTCTTGCATGATATTGAAATTTTTAAAGATCCAGTCCAGGTGGTTTTCAGAAAGCTTCTCCAGTAGAATTTGTCTGATTGCTGCTTCCTGATTCCATTCAGGTTAAAGGTTTCGGCAGGAATATTGCATAGGTGATGTCCTGTCCTTCTGAATTTATGGCATCAAGATTTTCTTATGATTCTTCCAATTCTATTCAGATATATTTGACATATAGCACTGTATGTATTAAAGTGTACAGCATAATGATTTGACATACATACATCATGAAATGATTATCACAGTAAGTTTAGTAAACATGCATCTTGTCATATAGACAGAAAATTAAAGATTAAGTAATATTTTTCATGTGATGAGAACACTTGGGATTTATTCTCTTAAGAACTTTCAAATATAACATACAGCAATGTTAATTGCATTTATCATATAATACATTACATCCCTCGTACTTATTTATCTAATAACTGGAAGTGTGTCCCTTCTGCCCTCCTTTGTCCCCTCCCCAACACCTACCCTTTGGTAAGTGCAAATTTGAAATCTTTTTCTGTGAATCTTTGTTTCTTTGCTTGTTTGGTTGTTTTTGAAGTGTAATTGATGTACAACACTATGTCAGCTCCTGGTACACAACATAGTGATTTACTATTTCTCTATATTTCAAAATGGTCAGCACTATAATTCTAGTTACAATGTGCCACCATACAAGACAGTACACAGTTATTGGCTGTATTCCCTACACTGTGCATAACTCTTTCTGTATCTGATTATTTTAAGTTGCTGACCTCTTAAGTTTAAACACATTTTAACGCCCCCACATTTTTACTCCTCTCCTCATGTTTACTGCTTCTGACATCATATTTTCCCTTTCTTTCCCCCTGTATATTTCTTAACTAAGGTGTTTCCCTGGTGGCTTAGTGCTGGAGACGTGAGTTCGATCCCTGGTTCGGGAAGATCCCCTGGAGAAGGAAATGGCAACCCACTCCACTATTCTTGCCTGGAGAATCCCATGGACAAAGGAGCCTGGCAGGTTACAGTCCATGGGATCTCAAAGAGTCAGACATGACTTAGCGAATAAACAACAACAACAATCCATTAACTACGTATTGTGGATATAGATGATTTTACTACTTTTGTCTTTTAACCTTCCCACTAGCTTTGTAAGTCACTGATACAGCTTTGTAAACTGTATATTTGCCTTTATCAGTGAACTTACTCCTTTCATCATTTTCATATTTCTAATTGTCTTTTTCTTTTTTGCTTGGAGAAGTCCCCTTAACATTTCCTGTAAAGCTGGTTTGATGATGCTGAACTCTTAGCTTTTGCCTGTCTGTAAAACTTTTGATCTCCTTCAAATCTGGATGACAGATTTGAAGAAATGACAGATTACCAGTAGTGTCTTCTTGGTTGTAGGTTTTTCTCTTTATTATTTTGAATATATCGTGCCACTCCTTTCGGGCATGCAGAGTTTCTGCCAAAAAGTCCCTTGTTTGTAACTTGTTGCTTTTCCCTTGCTGCTTTTAATATCTCTTCTTTAGCTTTAATTTTTGCCATTCTAATTACAATGTGTCTTGGTGTGGTCTTCTTTTTGTTTGGGACTCTGTGTTCCAGGATGCCCATTTCTTTTCCCAGGTTAGCAACGTGTTCAGGTAGTATGTCTTCAAATGTACTCTCTGCCCCTTTCTCTCTTTTTCCCCTCCTGGGACCACTAGAATTCAAATGTTTCTATGCTTGATGTGGTCCCTAAGGTCTCTGATACTGTCTTCATTTCTGTTTATTCTTTCTTTTTTCTGTTCAGCTTCAGTGATTTCCACTATTCTGTCTCCCAGCTTATTTATCCATCCCTCTGTATCACCTCACCTTCCATTGAAGTGTATTTTTCATTTCACTTATTGTACTCTTCAGCTCTGTTTGGTTCTTCTATGGATTTTTTGCTTTTGGTTTTTTTTTTAACTATTTTATTGATTATTTTAAACTGAAGCATAAGTGCTTTAAGGTATTATGTTGGTTTCTGACATATATCAACAGGAATCAGCCATAGCTATATATATGTCCCTTTCCTCTGTTTTTTGTACCCTCCTCTTGAACCTCCGTCCCAGCTCCCACCCCATGCCACCCATCTAGGTTTTCACAGAGCATCAGGTTTGAGCTCCCTGTGTCAGACAACAAATTCCCACTGGCTATCTGTTTTATATAAGGTAATGTAAGTTTCAGTGCTACTCTCTCCATTTGTTCCACCCACTCCTTCCCCCACTGTGTCCACAAATCTGTTCTCGATATCTGTGTCTCCATTTCATCCCTGCAAATATGTTCATCAGTACCATCTTTCTAGATTCCATGTGTATGCATTAACATCCGATACTTGTTTTTCTCTTTCTGACTTACTTCATTCTGTATATTAGGCTCTAGGCTCATCCACCTCAATAGAACCGACTCAAATGCATTCCTTTTTCCGGCTGAGTAACATTCGATTGTATATATGTACCACAACTTCTTTATCCATTCATGTGTCTTTTTCCATTATGGTTCCCTTATGGTATATGCCCAGTAGCTGGATTGCTGGGTCTTGTGGTAGTTTTATTCCTAATTCGTTGGTTTTTTGTTTTTTTTTTAAGGACTCTCCATACTGTTCTCCATACTGACTGTATCAATGTACATTCCCACCAACAGTGCAGGAGGGTTCCCTTTCCTCCACATCCCCTCCAGCATTTATTGTTTGTAACTTTTTGATGATGACCACTCTGACTGGTGTGAGGTGATACCTCATTATAGTTTTCATTTACATGTCTCTAATAATGAGTGATGTTGAGCATCTTTCATCTGTTTATTAGCCTTCTGTGTCTTCTTTGCGTAAATGTTTATTTAGATACTTTGCCAAGTCTTTGATTGGGTTTTCTGTTTTTCTGGTGTTGAGCTTCATGAGCTGCTTGTATCTTTTGAAGATTACTTCTTTGTCAGTTGTTTAACCCTCCCGTTCTGAGGGTTGTATTTTCACCTTGTTTATCATTTCTTTTACTATACTAAAGCTTTTAAATTTAGTTAGATCCCACTGTTTATTTTTATTTCCATTACTCTAGGTGGTGCGTCATAGAAAATCTTGCTGTGATTTATGTCATAGAATATTCTGCCTGTTTTCCTCTAAGAATTTTAGAGTTTCTCATCTTAGAGTTTCAATTCTCTGTTAAAAACTTGTAACTCCTTTCCCTGTCCATCCAATCTTGCCCTGAATTTTTTGATCTGGTTTATGATCCCTACCCTGAATGCTTTCTCAAGTAGAGTGCCTACCTCCACTTCACTTAGTGCTTCTTTGGGGGTTTTACCTTGCTCCTTTGTTTTGAACATATTCCTCTGTCTCCTCATTTTGTCTAATTTGCATTTTTAATCCTATGTGTTGAGTAGGTTGATTACATCTACCAATCTTGGAAGAATGCCTTTTGTAGGAGACATCCCATGCATCTCTGCAGTGCACTCCCCTCTGGTCACCAGAGCTATATGCTCTAGGGATGCCCCGTATGTGAGGCATGGTCTCATAGGGCTAGCTAGCCTCTGGTCTGACTGCTTGCCAGGCGCTGCTTTGGGTGGAGTCTGCCAGTCACTTATGAGTGCGGTGGGGTCATGGCACTGCTGGCTCTGTGTCCCCGAGGGATTTCTGAGCCTGTTTCTCTTGTGAATAGGTGCAAGCTTGGGAATCCCAGATCTAGTGTAGGCTAATTGTTTCGTAGGGCTAGTTCCTGCATTGCCAGCTATGGGGTCCTAGGTATCCCAAACCTTTGCTTGTCCCGCTGGTGAGTGTGGCTGTTTCTGGAGGCAGCTGACTGAGAGGCCAAGGTATCCTGAGGCTGGTTTGTCCTGCAGTTGACTGAGTTTGGGGTCCAGGGTGTCCTGGGGCTAGTGCCAGCTCACTAGTGTATAGAGATCTGTTTCTGTTCCTGGGTCTCTAGCTGCAGGGTGCTGGGGTCCCAGAGCTGGTCACAGTTCACTGTTGGGTGGGGACAGTTCCTAACATGGCTGGCAGTGGGGTCCTAGATGTCCCATAGGGCGTGTCCACACACTGCTATGTGGGGCCAGATTCCAGAGCTGCTGGCTGAGAGCTCCAAAGTGTTCCAGACCTAGTGTCTACTTTCTGGTACACTTTGCTGGAACTCAGTGGCTCCTGGTGCTGGTGTGGGCCTGCTGGTGGGTGGCCTTTTTCCTGGTATGGCAGACTGCAAGGCAGGAGTTACCACGGTTGCTGTTGTCTGCCTGCTGGTGGGTGGAGCTGGTTCTTGGGTTTGCTGGCTTCAGGGCCCTGGAGTGGTCCAGGAGTTGGTGTTTTGGGCCACTTTTGGTTGGGGCTGTGGTCCAGGGTGTACTAGGGCTGTTGCCTACCCACTGATGGGTAAAACTGGTCCTGGGGCTAGCGATGACCTGCTGTGGGCAGGAACTAGGTCCCGGGGTCTCTGACTGCAGGACCCTGGAGTCCTGGCTTAATGCCTTCTTACTGGTGTATAGGGCAAGTGTGGTATGTCAGGGCCTCTGATTGCCAGGTCCAGCTCCAGGGACTCTTAAGGCAGCAGGCTTGCTTGTGGGTGGGGCTGTGTCTCTGCCTGGCTAGTAGCTTGGCCTGCCCTAGTATTACTGCCTACAGGCTGACTGGTAGGTCTGAGCACAGGTGCTAATAAGCTAAGGGAGGATTCCAAAATGGCACTTGTTAGCACCAGTGACCATGTGGTAGAAGGAGCTCTGCAAAATGGCTGCTTCCAGTGTCTGTGTCCCCAGGGTGAGTCCAACTGCCTCTTGCCTCTCTGGGAGGCTCTCCAAGATCGGCAGCTGCCTCTGGCCCAGGCTCCTTTCAAATTATTGCTTCAGCCCTGGGTCCTGGAGCATGTGAGATTTTGTATGTCCCCTTTAAATGTGGTGTCTATTTCCTACGGCATTCTGGCCCTCCCAAAAGTAAGTTGTGCTGACCATCAAAGCCCAATATTCTGGGAGATCATCTTCATATGAATAAATATAATTTCATCAGCAAAAATATACAAAGTAGAACTATACAGAATAAGCATGAAGCTTACAAATTTAACATTGATTGAAAAAGTAAGAAATTAAATAGATACATAATAATTTCACTCATATAGCTGTAAATAGCTGTCAACGCTAACTCATATCATTTAAATATATATATACCATACAAAACTTTGAGGAAAAGGGAAGAAAGGATGGCACAAAAGTAAGAATGTGGATATTCTCCTTGAAGAAGAAATGGGGCTAATATAAGACAGGGAAATTTCAGAAGTCTTAGGGAAAGCCAGCACTATCCTCTTCTGTGACTTGTGGGTATATACTTGATAATCAATTATTACACTCCACATATATATTGCAACTTCTTCTCTGTCTATGTTACATTTCAGTATAATTGGAGAGAAAATTAATACTAAGGGAAATAACATCCCATTATAAGCCTATTGTCATTATGTTCTAACCAGAAGTAGAACCGAAATTACTTTCTTTATGTGTAACATATCTAATTGAGATTAGTAATCTTATATCACTGATATTAATATAATTATAATATAATTAATATAATATAAAATATTTGTTTTCAAGTATTCATAGCTTTTTGCTAAAAATAAGAAAGTGATGCATACATAATTATAATATCAATCTCAATTTTTATTAAATATTCCATATTTGGGTAGTACATTTTAAGTCAGAATTTAATTGTGAATTTGTGCTGAAACCCACAGAAGTGTTGTATTTGGTTACAATTTCTCAGAGACTTCTTCCTTCCCATCCACTTCCTCTCAGAGGTGGAGCACCAAGAACCTGTGAAAAAGAAATGAAGGCCAAAAATAGAGAGTAATGTGCCTGCATTGTAACATATCTATTTGACCAGCCGAGGGCAGTATCGTTTAAGGCTGTTTGTTGGGAAGGGCCAGATGCCATGCCTTCGGAGTTCTTCTGTTCTTTGTGATTAGCTTATTAACCCCTGAGACTGAGGGGCTTATTTGAGCCAATATGGTGGTGATGGTGATGGTGCTGGTGGTTGGATGGGCTGCATCTCCCTTGCCCGTTTGGCACTTCTATCTTAACACCTACCTTCACCCCTGCTCCCCGCAGCAGCAGCTCTTTTCTTCCTCGTTCTCCTCAGACAGAAACTGAGACCATTGATGTGCTAGACTGGGTGAGCTCCCACCTTCCACTGGCACAGAAGCGGTAGGTGGGTGTGCACAACACTTCAAGCCCTTCCCTTGTTCTTTGTAGGGAGCAAAACTGGAAGAATTTTCCTGAAATGATAGCCTCCACCCCACATTGGGTGCACCTCCTTTTGTTTCTAGTCTTGTGGTCCAAGTGAAGGCTCCACACTGGTTTGTGGCATTGATAAGGCCAACAGGAAGAATGTCATTTTTTCAAATCTCTTTGATGAAATGAAACAAAATCATTCTCTGGGGCCACCTCTCTGCCTAAAAATAAAATAACATTTCCTATTAAAAATACTGTTCCATCTTCTAACCCTGTTGTTTAAAATTCCAGCTATCATAGTTCACCTCCCTTTTTAAGGATGGGCCTGAAGCAAACATTGAGTAAACATTTATGTCGAGACTTTACTTTAAATGACTGAGTATGTAGAGGGTCTACTCAGATTCTTCTTATGAATTTTTCACCTCTTAAATGATATTTGCTTCATTGCTAATACTAGGACACCATCAGAAGACGTTTTGAAAAAAAAATATTTGCCCATAATTCTAGGACCCAAACGCCTCAACAGATCTTTCCCACATGGTTCCTGCCCCAGAATCACAGACATACAAAATATTAGGGCTAGATAATCTGATGCAGAAATCTAATAGGTCTCCTCCTGAGAGGTGTACAAATGAGGAATCTGAGAGTAGAGGGACAGTGCCATGTCAAGGCCAGAAGACAATTCAACTATACCCCTTCAGTTCCCATTTTGTCATTAGTTAGAACAGAAGCACCTCCATCTCTTCACAATCAGATCTCTTGTGGATGTATGTTGAAGTTGGTGCAACTATTTCCCAAACTCACGACTAGTTGAAACAATGAAATCTGGCCCATTTACTGTCAGTTATAGCTAGAGTCTTATTCACTCACTTGAGCATCCCAGGTGAAGCACTCCGCTCCACTGCATCCACAGAATCTCTAGTGTTTTGGGGTCACTGTGTATTGTTGACCTAACAGGCCTAACATAAGGCAGAGTAAGGTAGGGCAAGCACTTGATGAGGAATCAGGAGACCTACCTCTCTCCTAACCTGCTGAAAAGCACTTCCCCTTTCTGAACCTCTGTTTCTCCATCTGGGAAAAGAGGAAGGTGACCTAGATCAGTGGCTCTCAACCTGGGTTCCAAGAACATCCTGAAATCGTGTGCAAAGTTGTGGGGGTCAATGTATGCAGTCTTCTTGGAGGGTGTAAAGAGCTTTCATTAGATTCTCAAAGGAGTCCTATCATTGACCGAATTGTGTTGCCCCCAAATTCCTATCTTAAAGCCCTGACCCTCAATGTGACTAAATTTGGAGATGGAGAGTTTAGAGAGGTAATTAGGGTTAATTAAGGGACCTGGTAAAGAATCTGCCTGCAATGTAGAAGACCCCAGTTAGATTCCTGGGTCGGGAAGTTCCCCTGGAGGAGGGATAGGCTACCTACCCTAGTATTCTTGGACTTCCATTGTGTCTAGATGGTAAAGAATCTGCCTGCAATGCGGGACACCTGGGTTCGACCCCTGTGATGGGAAGATCCCCTGGAGGAGGGCATGGCAACCCACACCAGTATTCTTGCCTGGAGAATTCCCATGGACAGAGCGGCCTGGTGGGCCATCGTTCATGGGGTGCCAAGTGTCACACACGACTGGGTAACCAAGCACAGCACACATAGAGGTTGTAAGAGTGGGGCCCTAATCCCATAGGATCTGATATCCTTATAAGAGGAAGAGGTACCAGAGATCTCTCTCTCTTTCCCCATATGTACCCAGAGGAAATGTTATGTGAAGAAACAGAGAGAAGGTGGTGAACTACAATACAAGAGGAGTGCTTTCACCATGAGTTGAACTTGCTGGCACCTTGATCTTGGACTTCTAGTATCCCGAACTGTGAGAAACTAAATGTTCTTTGTTTAAGCCATCCAACCTGTGGTATTTGGTTTGGCAGCTTGAACAGACTAACACAAGTTCCGTAACCAAGAAAGATCCAGAGCCATTGGACCTACTGGTTGCCTGAAACCCATTCTGCACATTCATGTTTTAATACAACATTTTTAGATACTTTCAGATTTCGTGAGTTCTTGCTTAGAACAGTGCAGTATATTATTTTTATTGCAACATACTTCTTTTTCTAACAGCTGCATAACACAGATTTGTAACCCCGGGACCAGAGTTTATACCCTGATTCCACCACCTACTAACTGTTTGACTTTGGACAAGTTATCACGGGCTTGTGTCTCGTATATGAAATAGGGATAAGATTAGTGTCTACTTCACATGGCTGTTGTGAGAATCAAATGAAATAATGTATGTAGAGGGCTTGGCACATAATAAACTTTCAACAGATATTAGTAGCTTTTGTGATGAAAATGTAAGTATCTATCAGGGTTTTTTGCCCTTATAAACAACACTGTTGTGAGCAAACTTCTTTATACACAGAGAATTTTTTTCTTTTAAATGATTTCCTCAGGCTCAATTCCTGAGTGTGGTACAACCGAGTCAATCCCTTATCATTTAGATGTTCTTATCTTGTTCTTATTGAAGCATATCATTTACAATTATTTTGCAAATCTCTTAGAAATACACAAAAAATCAAAATAATTTTATAACATTTCCAGGAGTTCTATTTAGTATAGAATTTTATTAGTCCCTTTTCAACTCTGAATTATCAGTGTTGCTATATTTGCACCACATGCAAGCCTTTGGTGGGGAACATTTATAAAGAGTGCTTCACTGTTGTGTCCAGGATTTCCTTCCAAAGTACTGAGAACTCCGTCTGTACCCTGGCAGTGGAGATACTTTCTAAGAAGCTTTCATGTACGTATAAGTAATGAAAACTACATCATAAAACTGGCAGATCACCAACAGCTGGCACTGTCAAAAGTATGCTCATTTTAGAAACATGAAAATGTAAACAAAACAAAACAAAAAAGCCTGTCTTAGAATCAATGAAATATGCTTACTCACCACTACTATGAATCCCATCTTCTTCAGATAATTTTCTTAATCTACATTTCCCAACACCTGTTGCAAGCTTGTAATGTGGTTCTCACCTTTAAGGTATTTCTGCAGAAGGCTTTGATTTGCAAGTAACATGAAGACACTGCTGGGCAGAGGTCATGGTTTCCCTGGCATGGATGGCAATAGAGGCAGTGTTTCTGAGGTTAGTCAGACCAATTAAGCAGCAATGTTTCTGAGAGTTTTGCCTAGAGCTTCTTCTATAGCCCTTCTAACAATTCTGCGAGGGATAAATTCCTTTCTGTCCCAACTAGTTAGAGTTGCCCCCATGAGATCTTTTCTTTCCTTCTTCCTTGTTAACAAACTCTGATTTTGTTGGGAGCAGCAATATGTGCAGGCTAAAAAGCTACATTTCCCAGGCTTCCTCAGAGAGGTATAAGCACACGACTAAATTCTGGCCAGTGAGACATAATTAGAAGTGAGTACATAGAGCTTTGGGATAGATTCCTCAGAAAGCAATGTGACCTCAGTATGACCCACATCTTGAGTGGTATATGTCAGCTCCTTAAAGCTAGAGTTTTTACTATTATTATTGTTGTTGTTGTTAAATGTAAGTAGAGGACACAGATTCATGTTGCAAAATAAAAATCACAGCAGGAGGTACATTTGAATTACTATAAGGAAACAAAAATATGAACTTGTCAGGAAGCATTTAACAGGAGGCTTCCTGTGTGCTGTTTTGAATCTGTCAGGAATCCTTTGGTCCTTATCAATTCCTGAACATTCAGGGATTAAGAGGAGAGGCACGCCTTTCCCAGGGCTGAGGAATCCAGGCATGACCTTCATCAGTTTTTCAATATGGTGATAATTACCCTCTTCCTTTTTATGAACCATATGGTAAAAGTGATTGTTTACGACTCTCTCTCTTTGATAAGGATCGACTTATGTTTTGTAAGTCTGGAATTTTAATCTTTATCTTTGCTGAGAATAACTACCTTGTAAGACAGTATATATGCCCACACCATGTTGATTAAAACACCTTTGCTCCATCAGAGCTTGGGTCCCCGTGTCTTTCTTTCTTCCTTTCTTTCTTTCTCTTCCTCTCTTTCTCTTTATCGCTCTATTTCAGGCTAATTCCCTGAAACGCGAGAGCCAGCTGCATTACCCAGGGACTATTAGCCTCTTTCCTTCTTTCATTTTCTCATCGTCGACTGTGGACCACCAGGTTCCGGCCCATTAAAGGACCAACATGAACTCCTATTGTATACTGATAACTCCCCCAGGGTGCAGAATGCTCTGTACACAGGTTCATTTTACCTGGACCCCATTAGCATGCATAAAGGCTCACTAGGAACAAATTGGCCAGATGCTTCTGCAGATAAGTTAGTGTAGGGAATAGCTGACAAGCCAGAACCAGAATCTATGGCTTTGGCTTTATTTCAGATAAAATTTGTATTACATGACCAAATATTTGGATTTTATCTTGTATCTGCAAGGTTTCCCACTGAAGAATAATATCTATCTTCTGGAAAGCTTGTACTCTTAACTCAACAAATTCTAGTTTTTTCTTGCCCTATATTCCTTTTCTTACCATCAGAAGTTGATTTTATTTTTCATGATGGTCTCATTTAATAGTGTTTTAAATTGGAATGATCCTAGATCATGAAGCTTTAAAATATTATTATAAGTCTCTTTGCAGATTGAGTGCTCTTTGTTTAACATCTGTTTTGATGTACCACTGCCAGCTCCACACTGGATATATCTTTCTCTGAAAGTAACTTTGCTGAAACTAGCAGTGAAATCAGAGTATCATCTTTCCTACCTTAAAGTACCTAAACGCTGATACAAATATATTTTATGGCAAAGAAACATGAATGGGAGAGATGAATCAGTTGACCAATCTCCTTTTGTTCTTTACCTTCTCTTCCTCTCTGCTGCCTTGAAGACAGATGTGAAAGTTGAAGCTCAGTCAGCCATCTTGAGAAGGCTAAATGATCATTCTCACATTGAGCAGAAATACAAAAGGAGTCTGAATTTCTATCATGAAGTACTATTTCAGCCTTTGATTGCCCATCTTCAGACTTTTCCTTAAATAAAAAATTTTTTTTTTACTTAATTTATTTAAGCTACTGTTGTTGGAGTCCCTGTTACTGGAGCTTAATTCAGATTCTAATTGGTTTAGAATGTGGTACCTCAAAGTGCAAGCTCTAAGTTACAGAATCTAAAGTTTTAGAATTGGCTGAATAGGAAGGATTGGACTTGGAGCCATAATGGTAAAGCTATGGCAGGTTGAAAAGTTGTTACTCTTAGGTATGTGGTGATGAAACATTTGGTCAAACAGTTGTATGTGGTTCTTCAGAAGGTGAGTTCTGCGCCAACCAAAACTGTAGTTTAGGGCAGTTAGGTTATTTTTAAGTTAGTATGTGCTTTTTACTCTTTCTACATAGTCTTATCATGCAAGAGAATACAAGGAAGAGTGGCAGAGACAGAGAGAGATGAAAGGAAGATAACCTCACCCACACAACCGTCCAATACTGCACTTGCACAGCCGTCTCAGATACTGGGCCCCACTTCCACAAGACTGGAAACATTCCCAGATGAGCAAAAGCTGATGGAGTTCTTTACCACTAGACCTGCTCCACAAGATAGGCTAAAGGAAGACCTCCAAATTGAAACAAAGGGATGGTAAACAGCACTCTGAAGCCATGTCAAAATATAAGGTTCTCTGGTAAAGACAAATACATGGACCAAACACTATGAGAATTTTGGTGAATAGAATTAAATAAGAAAAACATAAAATAATTATAAACCTGTATTAATGGGTATACAATATATAAAGATGTATGTTATTAATACCATAAAAAGGGAGTGAGCTGGGAAAGAATTCAGTTTTTTATGTAACTGAAGCTGGTTTCAGCCAATTAAAATAGTGTATAACTTAAGAAGGTTTTATATAACTCCAAAGGTAACCACATGGAAAATACCTGTAGAATATATAAAAAAGGAAATAAGAAGGGGATTAATACATATTACTACAAAAAAAAATCAACGAAATTGGAGGGAAAGCAATAAGAGATGAAAGGAGGGACAAAAAAGCTACAGGACATAGGGAAAATAATAAACAAACTGGTAGTAAAGTCCATCCTATCAATAATTCCCTTAAATGTAAATGGATTAAACTTGCCAAGATACATAGATTTGCTGAATGATTAGGGAAAAAACAGAATCCATATACACTGTCTACAGGAGATTTGCTTTAGGTCTAAGAACACACAGAGGCTGAAAATTAAAGAATGGAAATAGATTTTTCATGCAAAATGAGAGCAGGAATGGCTATACTAATATCAGCTAAGATGGATTTTAAATAAAAAACAGTAATAAATGACAAAGGACATTATATAATGCTAAAAGGGTCAATTCATCAACATAATATAACAATTACACAAATTTAGGCACCAAACCTCAGAGCTCTTAACTATAGAAAGCAAATGTTGACGTATTTGAAGGGAGAAATATATTGCCACACAATAACAGTAAGACACTTTGATATCCCACTTTCAGTAATGGATAAAAACAACCAAACAGTAGATCAACAAGCAAATAGAGGACCTAACAAGGCTACAGGCCCATTGAACTTAACAACATATGCAGAACAATCCATCCAACAACAGTGAAATACACATCCCCCTGTATAAATGGAACATTCTCCAGCATAAACTACATATTAAACCACAGAACAAGCCTTAGCAACTTCAAGAAAACTGAAACTACACACAGTATCTTTTCTGATCACAGTAAATGAAACCAGAAAGCAACAGCACAAGGAAGATGGGAAAATTCCACAAATGTATGAAAGTTTAACAACATATACTTAAGCAATCAATGGGTCAGAAAAGAAGGCACAGGGGAAATTAGAAAACATCTTGAGACAGGATAAATGAAAACACAACATGCCAAAAGTTATGGGGTACAATGAAAGCAATGCTGGGAGTTTATAACTATAAATGTGTACATTAAAAAGGAAGAAAGATCACAAATCAACTATATAATTTTACACCTCAAGGAGCTAGAAAAACAACAAATGAAAACCAAAGCCAGCAGAGGAAGGAAATAATAAAGATTAAATCAGAGATAAAAAATAAAGAACAGAAAAGACAACAAAAAAAAATCAACATAACTGTATTTGGTTTTTTAAAAGATCAAGAAAACTCACAAATACTTAGATAGATTAAGAGAAAAAGATGAAAATAACTAAAATCAGAAATAAAAGATGGGATATTACAACCAATGCCCCAGAAACAAACAGGATTATAAGAGGACATTATGAACCATTGTTTGGGAAGTAACTGGACAATCTAGAAGAAGTGAACCAATCCCTAGAAACACACAATCTACCAGAACCGAATCAAGGAGAAATAGAAAACCTGATAGACCAATAATGAGATTGAGTCAGTAATCACTAACTCCCCCCCCCACAAAAAAAAAACAGGAACAGAGAGTTTCAATGGAGAACTCCACCACACATTTAAGGAATTAATACCAATATTTCTCAAACTGTCCCAAAAAAGTTGAAGGAAAGTAACACTTTCAAACTCATTTTACCCTGATATCAAAGGCACCAAAAGAAAAGAATATTACAGGCCAGTTTCCCAGATGAATGCAGACGCAAAACTCCTCAACAAAATACCAGCAAAACGAACTCAACAGCACATTAGAAGGACTATGTGCCACGGTCAAATGGGATTTATCCCTTGGATGCAAGGATAGTTTAAAATACAAAAATTAATCAATGCAATAAAACACATTAACATGAATGAAGGACAAAAATCACATCATCATCCCTATAGAGGCATAAAAATTCAACACTCTTTCATGATAAAAAACACTCAAAGAACTAGGAGTAGGAAGAAATTACCTCAACATAATAAAAGCCAAATAAGTAAAATCCACAATGAACATCATACTCAGTGGTGAAAAACTGAAAGTTCTTCTTCTAAGGTAAGGAACAAGACAAGGAAGCCCACTCTCACCATTACTATTTAACATACTGGAAGTCATAGCCAGAGCACTTAAGAAAGGAGAAGAAATTAAAGGCATCCAAATCAGAAAGAAGTAAAAGTATCTCCGTTTGCAGATAGCATGATTTTGTACATGGAAAACCCAAAAGGTTACACACACGCACACTCACACACACACACACAACTGGGAGAACTAATAAACAAATTCAACTAAATTCCAGGACACAAAATCAAGAAACAAAATTCAGTTTTATCACTACACACTAACAAAGAACAATTTGAGAAGAAAATTAAGAGAACAATTCCATTGACATTAGCATCAAAAAAGAATAAAATACTGAGGAATAAACTCACGCAAGGAGTCAAAAGACTTGTACACTACAAACTACAATCATTGCTGAAAGAAATTAAAAAGAAATACAAATAAATGGAAACACAAATAAATGGAAAGACATCTGTCTACACAGACTGGAATACGAAATATTGTTAAGAGGTCCATGCTATCTGAGATGGTTAATTTTATGTGTCAGCTTGACTGGTCCACAGAGTGCCTAGATATTTAGTCAAACATTATTCTGGGTGTTTCTGTAGGGTGCTTTCCCATGAGATTAACATCTAAATCAGTCAACTGGATAAAACAGATTTCCCCCTGATAATGTGGTGGGCTTTACTTAATCAGTTGATAGTCTCAATAAAACAAAAAAGGCAAACTTTTCCTCATGTAAGAGAATTCCTCCTGCATGAAAGCCTTTGGACTGGGACATCAGCTTCTTTTACTGCCTTTAGACCCAAACTGAAATATCAGCTCTATTGGTTTGGTTCTTAGGCCTTTTAACCTGGACTAGAGCTAAATCACTGGTTCTTCTGGGTCTCCAGCTAGCCAACTCACCCTCTAGATCTTGGGACTTACCAGCCTCTATAATTGAATGAGTCAATTCTTTTTCACACACACACAGACACACACACACAGACACACACACACACTCCATTGGACCTGTTCTTCCAACACACTACTACCCAGACTGATCTACACACAGAAAACCCTATCAAAATCCCAATGGCATGTTTTACAAAAAATAAAACTTCATCCTAAAATTTAAATAGAATCTAAAGAGATCTTTAATAAGCAATACAATTTGGAAAAAGAAGAAAGTAGAGAACTCACACTTCCAGATTTCAATATATTACAAAGCTACAGTAATCAAAACCGTGCGGTACTGCCATATTAACAAATAGACCAATGGAGTAACATAGAGATCTTAGAAATACACCCTCACTTATAGAGGGTGTGCCAGGTAGCAGACTTGCTGGAAGAGAACAAAAGGAGCTTTTTTTTTTTTTTAGTTTTAAGATATTTGGATCAAAGCAAGGGCTCTGGAGTCAGATTGCTTGGTTTTAATGCTACCACTGATCCACACAAGTCAAACGACCTTGGCTCAGTGACTGAACCTCTCAGTACCTGTTTCCTCCCCTGTAAGAGGCTGGTAATCACTGGTACTATAGTCCTAGGAGTGTCACAAGGAACCATTGAGTGCCAGGCACAGGGTCCCTGCTGTATAAGTTGCTTTTAATACATTCTGCCAAATTACCTCCCAAATAGATTTCTTGCACCACCGCCACAGGGGTTTGCTCCTAACTTCTCCCACTCTCAGAATGGTTAAGTTCTTGGAAGGTTGTCTTCCTAGTGTGTGAAACCTGATTAGTTGTTTTAGTTTACATCTCAAGAATCAGCAGTTGTGAACACCTTTGCAAGTGTAACTGGACACTGAGATCCTCTCTTCTTTCAATTTCCCCAGATTGGAGAAAGAGCTGAGGTAACAAGGTCAACCCCAGTCTGTCCCTCAAATCTGACTGCCAAGAACGTTTGATGGAGCAGTTGAGGCAGAGATGTTACAGAACAAAACTACAATCCCTTTGTCCTCTGGCCACTTACGGAGAAGTACGCTGACCACTGATCATTGAGTGCGGGATTCCTCTGCCCATTCTCCCATTGGGTCGTAAGACTTGTGGTGGAAGGGAGGCTGGCAAGTGCTTTCAGCACGTGCTAGGCGCCCAGCGCCTCCAGCCCGAAGTTTCATCCTCACCTCCCAGGAGACCAGCGCCCTCAGTACCCTCCTGCCTCCCGCTCCACCCATTTTGTATACAGTCAGGGCTCAGGGCTGTGACTCTAACCGGAAAGGGGAAGTGGAATAGGAGGAAGTGGAACGAGAGGTTTGATAGAGGTATACTCACAGCCTCACTTTCACCCACCAACTCGCCAGCTGCCGGGATGGCCCTTCGGCTTGGCAGCAAACCAGAGGAGGCCCTCGACCCCATTGGTTACACCTCGAGGGGACGGCCAAACAAGGCGTGCTGGTTGGCAGGAACCGGACCAATGAGGAGGAGGCAGCTCTGGCACGCTGAAAGCCTCCTGTCATTTGCGGCCATCTCCTGCGTGTGGTGCCGCTGGTGCTTGACGGTGAGCTCCAGATGCCTCCCACCTCACCTGCCCTGAACGCCACCACCGCTGCCACCGTGACCCGGTTGATAAATCGTCGTCGCCACAGGTCCGGTGGCCACCCAGATCGCGACATGAGCTCCCCAGATGATGAGGTGTCTGTTTTGGGAGCGGGTTTCGGCTCAGAGAGCGGAGAGCAGAACAGCGGCCTTGAGGCCGGCTCCGCAGCCCGGCGGGGACCTGGCCCCGGCCCCGGCCCGGCCCCGGCCCCGATCCGCGAGCATGCGAAGCGGCGAGGGTGAGGATGGGGATGACTTCCCAGACCCTGAGGGCTTCGAGTCAGAGCGGGAGGTGCTGGAAGCTGGAGGGCCGGTGCTGTGGGGCCACAAAGGCCGGCCTGGCTTCCCAGCTGACCACCAGGGGGACACCCTGCAGCTGGCTGACGAGTCAGTGGTGGCCATACTGCAGCAGCTGGCCGACCTGGATGTGCTGGGCACCCGCAGATACCTGTCCCAGGAGAGCTACGTGGTCGGCGAAGTGTCTGCCTTAGGGACCTCGAGGCGTGTCCCTGCAGTCGAGGCAGGGCCGCCCAGAGGTGTGGGGAAGCCGCACAGGGTGAGGCCGGCCCTCTCCGGGTCGGTGGGCCCCAGGCGTGCTGGGTCTGGGGGAACCCTAAGAGAGGCACTAAGAATAGGTTGAATGTGGCTGTGGATCATCAATGGTCCCCCTCAGAAAGCCCAGCCGGGCTTCTGTCCGACCCTAGTCCTCTTATGAGTTCGGTGAGATAGAGCGGATGAGGGTGAGCATTTATCCCAAAGATGGAGGCCAGGCCAAGCTCAACAGCCCCGAGGACCCCGGGAACACACCCAGACGCTTGCATGTCCAAGGCAGGGTGAATCGCCTTAATGTGCCAGGCACTTGCCTGTCCTCAGCTCCGCAAGGATTAATTTCGGTTGTGGAAAGGCAGAGCAGGCAGGGCGATGCAGAGCAGGAGGACACCTCTCCCCCTATGAAAATGCAGAGCGTGCTCTGGGGGAAGGGGAGCAGCCTGCCCAGCTACCCGGGAGTAGCAGTAGCATCAGCTACTGCAGCTGCCTCTACAGGCAGTGGACTGCGGCCCACTCCTAGGAGGAAGGGGGTCCAGGAGAAGAAATCCCTTGGGGGCATCTCCAAACCTGCCATGGGGAGAACCTTCCCTTCCTGGGGGCAGGGAATCTCAGCCACTCCGCTGGAACTGGCCACCTTCCCCCAGTCTCCAGCGTCCCACTGCTCGGGAGGTCCAAGTAGTATGCCTTGATTCCTTGGGGAGCTGAAGAATCCAAGCACACCGGCGCTGGGAAGAAATCCATGGCTAGGTGGGCCCGGGAGTCGGTGGCAGCAATGGCGGTGTCGGGAGAAGAGAATGACCCAAATAGAGACCCATTCACAAAGGGCTAAGTGAGTAGGCCAGGCCCCCACTCTTCCCCCTCCCACCCTCCCCAGGACACAGGTCTTCACCCCGTGCTCCCTCTCTCCATCCCTCAGTGGTTGTCATTGGGTGGCCCTCGGTCACTGGGTGGTTAGGATGCCAGATTGGGGTCCTTTCACTAGGGACAAACGTTAAGGTAGCACTTTGGGTGTCCTGGGCTCAGTTCTCCACCCTTGGCCTGTTTCCAGCCTCCTCCACGAGGCTGGGGCTATAATGGAAGGGAGAGCTGGTAGCTGAATTGATTTGAGGGGACCCCTTAAAAGCTTCACAGACCTTTGGTGTTTAGATGCATCACTTTCCTGAATCCTACTTCCTAGCTCTTCCCCAAACCTTCCTTGCAGGGGCCCCAGGCTTTCTCAGTGCCACACTGCTGTCCCCAGCTCAGCTCTGCCTGCTGGCCTGGGGCTGACTGACAGGGAATGTGCTAAAGAGATCAGCCTTTCAATTCTCTTTCCAGTTCCCTGCTTCAGCTCGTTCTTGAATCACAAGAGTTCTCACACACACAGACGTAGACATATAAATTCATTGGCACACACACACGCGCACACACACACACATCCGTACTCCAGAT
The DNA here is from genome assembly GCF_019320065.1 of Cervus canadensis. NCBI lineage: Eukaryota > Metazoa > Chordata > Mammalia > Artiodactyla > Cervidae > Cervus > Cervus canadensis. Next base: position 38,564,752 of record NC_057419.1, read on the forward strand.
CTGTGAGAAATCTGTTTTTAGCTGACTACTGACAGGCCATGGCCATCTTGTCCATGGATGCATCATGGAAAACCCAGCAGTGCCAACCTCAACATCAGAGGTGCACAGGATTCAGGAAACTCAGAGCCCGTGCCATGAATAAGGGAGAAGTCATGCCCAGAGGGCCTGGCCCCTCAGGTGAGTGTCCTGGGTTTTGATATGGGGGGTGGAGGCCAGGGGTGAGGGCAGAAACCTCTGTCTCTGACTCTTTCTTTCTTCTGGGGGCTCAGCCTTGCTCTCAGGCCGCTTCTCCCATGAGAAACAGGGTGTCAACAGGGTTGGACCTGGCCCCATCACCTGTGTGGAATTTGTTTCACAGGGGTGATCGGTGGCAGTGCCCCAACAGCTACTCTGGGCGTAGACCTGCAGGCTAATAGCCTTTTCTGTGAAGTGCTTTTCGCCCATATTGCTCTCCCAGGTGCTGGCTGTGGCTGCCGCTCTGGGAAGCTCAAACCCAGAACCACAGTCTTTGGTGACTATCGTGGTGAAATGGCTGCCCCTAAGGAATAGGAGGGTCAGGCCCAGAGAGAAGGTTTGTGCTGCCTGCCGGGCAGAGCAGGGGAGGTTTGATGCTAGCAGAGGGTGGTACTGCCTCACCTCACGTTAGACCCAGCTTGGCCCTTTCCACCACACTGGGAACCTGGGAAGCTGGATTGTGTGTCCTTTCCCTGTCAGGTGACCAGGAACCAACTGACCACCCCTTAAGACCGAGGAGGCGCAGCAGCCGCGCGGAAGGCAGGACTGTCCTCGGGTAATGCTTCTTCTGGTTCCTGGAAATGCACACCCAAACCCCATGGTGGGATCTGGGTCCAAGTGCAACTGATATTCGTGGGCCACACCCACCCGTCCCCATCCCACACCACAGGGAGGGAACCCACCTTCTTTCCACTGAGGAAAGTCTTTCCCTTGCCAGTCTAGACACCTGGCTTTGGGATGAAGGGCCCAGGGGAGAGGAGAGGGGAGGTGGGTGTATACTAACCATTTCTCTTCCTCCTGTGTCTGCTGGCCTAGTGTCTGGTGCTACAGAGAGAAATAGACGACCTTAAGGAGCAACTTGGTATGAGGAACCAGGGACAGAGAGAAGCGGGTTCTTAGTGAAGAAGCGGGGTGGGCACTTGGGGTGGGGTGGGCTGCAGGTGCAGGGGGCCTTGTAGCGATCAGCATTCGTGTGGGGAGGAGAACCTATGAAGCCAGTCCCTGGAGCGTGCGGTGCATGTTCAGCTGGGCGTGCGGATAAGTAGCAAAGTACTGTGTGGACTGTGTGCACACTCTGCCAGCCAGACGAGTCCTAGACAGCTCCTTCTGATAGGACTTGTAGAGATAACTTGTTCATCTGGTGTGGCCTCTAAGGGTCTTGTTGGATTGTTTGCGAGACAATTTTTGAATGGTTTGGGCATGGCCCTGAGCTTGAGAGCTGCTGGCACATTTTGTTTCCTTCCAGGAAATGGCTCCACATTTAATTCCGGTAGTGGGGAGTGATCAGGCCCAGAGCTCTTTGCATCGGGGTTGGGGGAATGTGGGTTTCAGGTTGTAAGGCTAGGTGGTTCCCCATGGGGACAGGGGGACAGGCTTCTATGTTCGTCTATCTGGAGCACCTGTTTATGCCTCTCCCTGTTGCAGCCTCCATGCAGTACCTGGCTGACAAGTTCCAGATTGTTTGAAGTGAGTGTTACACACTCCATACCCCTTCCCACAACGTTGTCTGTTGAGCAGGGCTGTGGGCTGGCCCTGGCTTGAGGCTCTTCCCTGACTCTGCTGTTTTACAGGTTGAGCCCAATATCTTCCTGCAAGAGGAGCAGCTGTTACTTCTGGGGCCTGCGAGCTGCGGCCAACATTGCCTCTTGCTCTGCTTCCACCAGGGCATCCTCTGCCCCTTGTTTTGCCCCCTCTCTGCCCCAGTGTCACAGCATTGTTTGATTAAAGGACTTCTCATGTTCTGTGTTTTGCCCTCTCTCTGGGGTGGGGGGGTGGTGGTAGGGGTTAAGGGAGTGGGAGGAGGCCTGCTGGGGAGCTGTTCCACATCAGAACATTTTCCAGAATAGTACCTCTGGAATCTGTGTTGGGGACTCTGGGTCAGCCTCTGCTACCATCCAGGCCATCAGGCCAGTGGAGCGTCCCCAGTCTGTGTTCTGTGTTGGCTCTGTCTGGCCACATTGGTATGTCCTCCCTTTTCCGTGAAGGCCCTTTTCTAGTTCTCTAAACACCCTCCTCTGGGGTTTAGCTGCCATTCTGCCTCCCTGTCAGAAGGAACTCATGACGCCCTTACAGAGCTCCAGTCTTTCACCCTTCCCTCACTGCACTCGCTGTCCTGCTTACCCTGACCCCTCTGGTTTCCTGTCAGAGCCCCTCGATCCCTCCCCTGGCTTGCCATCGATGACCTTTCCTGCATGTTTACTTAAGCAGGTGGCAGGTGGTAGCAGGCACAGGTTTGCTCATCTTCCCCCTTCCTGGGCCCTATCCTCTCAGTGGAACCCTACCCCACCCCCCGGTGCCAGCTTGCATGCAGGAACCTACATACTCTCCCCCTCTCCTGTTTAGCACTCACCCCTGAGACTCAGGCAACAAAACTTTTGCTTCCCCTTCCTCGGGTTCAGTAAAGTGCATGAGGATGAATCTTGGACCCAGCGAACTGGGGAGCAGGAGTGAAGGTACAGGGAACACAGGAGAAAAGCTCAGGTTAGTTGCTGAGCTGGAAGTCAGGAGAGGCGTCTGGTGCCAGTCTGGGGCAGAGTGCACCCTGACAGCTAGAGATGGATGGTCCAGTCCTTGGAGCTTTCATATCCTCCCTGCCCTAGCCAGCTGACCAGCCTACACTCCTGCAGCCTGGATGTCTCTCTGCCCTTGAGTGGAAAGAGGCCTGTCAGGCTCTATGACAAGTATGGTTGGTAAGTCTGTGTTCTTACAGGGTCTCCATCAAATACTGTTCCATCAGCCCCATGACATAGATTTTCCTGCAAATGCTATTTCCTGGAGTGTCCTAGCTCAGTCTCCCAGACTACTTGTTAGGGCACCCAAGACAGAGTCTGAAATCCATGTTCAATTACCCCCCCACCCTGAAGTTTGGGGAGGACTTCCTTCTCTCAGCCAAGACCCCAGGGCTGTGCCAGCCTGTGACTCAGAGGGACACATTTGTATTTGAGTGAAGTGAGGGTAGGTTCTGCCTGACTCCCTTCCTGAAAGACCATGGTTTTATTTCACAAAAGAGGGTATGATGGTAGGTAGCACATTCAAAACTTGTGCCTGGGCATCTCTCTGTGTGAATAAAAGTCATCAGGGATAATGCCCCTTGAGGTAGAAAGATGTGATTCAGGCAGTAATGGAAGTAGAGACTGGTCCAGATTCTGTAAGGCATTGAGTGAGCCAAAGCAAGGGTCGGATCGCCTTTATTCAAGGGGTGTTGTCACATTCCCAAAACATAGATGGGGAGGATGCAGTTCACCAAACCTCAGGACAGAACATCTCAAAATGTTGGAGTCACTGGAGGAGGCACTGGATCCTACCTTTCACTTCTGTGGTGTCTGCCAACTGCTGAGGGTGTGGATGAGTGAAAATTGAAAGGGTACCTGGGACATGGCTGCCCATCTTAGAAACAGGAGACCCCACCCCACAACCTGGTTTACTTGTGGGGAGTTAGGGGTGACTTCAACTGAGCAATGGGGAGCACTTGGGTCCGCCCTTCCTCCATGTTCTCATGGTGACTTCCTTCCGGGGCTCATGGCCTGAGGTCAGGTGGACAGAGCAAAAAGGTTGGGACAGTCACAGACCTCAGGGTCAGAAAAGAACATGTGTGGGACTTACTCCTTCCACTCAGACCCGTCCCTGGAGCAGGTGGGCTTGATCACTTTGTTTACAGCTGATCCAGTGGTTATTGCCTGGTGGTGTAGCCCATCTTGCTGTTGTCTGAGTGAGTAAATTTGGCAGAGACCTTCCAGCTGAGGTCTCTGCCCACAAAGACATGTAGGTAAGTTGTGCCCGGGGAGAAGTCCAGCACCAGCATCAGCACCACCCTTGGGCAAGAGAGGGGCCTGGGACTGTGGTCACCAGGGTGAGGAAGTGGAGAAGCTCATGGAAGTGGAGGTTGGAGGTTGTGAACACAACCCCTTGTTCACTTTTTACCAGGCTCCCTTCCCTCCTCTGAGCACACAGTTCAGACCAAATACCTCACTATAATGTTGCTGGAAACATAGACATCACAGGCCTTGGCTCAGCCCCAAGCCTTCTACTTCCAGTGGGAAATCTGTGGCAGGGCCTGATGCATAGGTTAAAGAAATCCATCTGGGCCCCAGGGGGTAAGAGGAATGCACAAGCCCAGCCTCATTCAGTGTACCCCTGTTGCCTTTCCCCCTCATGCCCTTTCTCCAGCCTGGGAGACAGTGACAGCTGCTTTGGAGAGCCCTAGGGCCCATCCTGCCTGGTTCTGCTGCCTGTCCAACTCCAGGGAAGATGATTCCTCCCCATCACACCCACCCCCAGGTCTACCAGCCCCAGCCCCAGGTCTACCACTCTCTCTGGACTCTGGAGGGTGACTGGCAGAAACAAAGAAGGTAGAGTAAGTGAGCCCTGAAGAAGGAGCTGCATGTGGTGGGCACTGTAATCATGCCCAAAGATGAACAAGTCCTAATCCCTGCAGTTGGCTTATATGTTCCTTTGCATGATAACAGTGGGTTATGCTTGCAGCAATAAAGGCTGCTACTTAGCCGACTTAAGGTGGGGCAACTTTCTCCTGCATTGGCCAGGTCTGTCCAGACACTTTGGGGCTGCCAGGTTTTCCACCTTGACTGTCCCTGGGTAACAGTCCCTGGGCTGTCCCAGTGTTTGAATGACTGTGGTGTGCTTGGTGCCCCTGTGTTTGTGCAATGTTTAAGGCCTGGTAAGTACTGCTCAGATGCAGATGGAGAACAGGCTTGTAGTTTTGAACCTCACTTTTTTTCCAAGCCAATCACTTCTTTCTCCCTAGTCCTCTTGAGGTATCTGCCAGCATGACTGTTACAATGGTGACTCACTTTTAAAAAATGATTTACTATTCTTAGTTCATAAAATAACCCTTCCAAACACAAAAGACTAACTACATTGAATTAAGTATGAATTAAACAGACTATACATATCCACAAAATCCCATGGATGGAGGAACCTGGCAAGCTGCAGTCCATGGGGTCGCTAAGAGTTGGACATGACTGAGCAGCTTCACTTTCACTTTTCACTTTCATGCATTGGAGAAAGAATTGGCAACCCACTCCAGTACTCTTGCCTGGAGAATCCCAGCGATGGGAGAGCCTGGTGGGCTGCAGTCTATGGGGTCACACAGAGTCAGACATGACTGAAGCGACTTAGCAGCAGCAGCATCATCATACATATACACATTGTGGAGAGTGTCATCCCTCAGTATGACAAATAATTATGAACCAATCATCCCATGTAACTATACTCAGGTGACATAAATGTACATTGCATATCCAGAAATCACATATATGTTCTTTTCTCTGAGGAACCCCAATGGATAAATCAACATACTACCTGATTCCATTTACTTCACATTCTTGAGAAGGCCAAACTACAGAGCCAGAAAACAGATTGGGGGTTGCCAGGGACTTGGGGTTGAGATTAGAGGTTAAACTACCAAAAAGCATGAAACAATTTTGTAGCTGATAAAAATATTTTTTATGTAGATTGTAGTGGTGGTTCCATAATAGAATGTTTGTAGGCACTTAGAGTTTGTATGTAAATTAATTTCAATAAACACATATTATTTAATAAATTGTAGAAAGCACATTATGAGACCACAATCAGAGAAGAAAAAGAAACAAAGGGAATCCAAAATGGAAAAGGAAAATTAAAAGTCACTGTTTACAGATGACTTGTCATTATACATTGGAAATCCTAAGGATGCCACCTTAAATCTACCAGAATACATTAATCAATTCAGTAAAATTGAAGAGGACAAGGTTATTATATAGAAATCTGTTACATTTCTATCCTGTGAATGGGGTCCAATCCCAAAGAAGGGCAATGCCAAAGAATGTTCAAACTACCATACAATTGTGCTCATTTCACATGCTAATAAGTGAAACTGAAAGTTTTAGTTGTTCAGTGGTGTCTGACTCTTTGGGACCCCATAGACTGTAGTCTGCCAGGCTTCTCTGTTTATGGATTTCTCCAGGCAAAGCACTAGAGTGAGTAGCCATTCCCCTTCTCCAGGGGATCTTCCTGACCCAGGGACCAGAACTCAGGTTTCCTGCATTGCTGTCAGATTCTCTATCATCTGAGCCACCAAGGAAGACCCTGGTGCTAGTAAGGTGAAGCTCAATGTACTTCAAGCTAGGCTTCAGCAGTACATGAACCAAGAACTTCCAGGTGTACAAACTGGGTTTAGAAAAGGCAGAGGAACCAGAAATCAAATTGCCAACATTTGTGGGATCACTTAGAAAGCAAGGGAGTTCCAGAAAAACATCTACTTCTTCTTCATTGACTATGCTAAACCCATTGACTATGATCATAATGAACTGTGGAAAATTCTTAAAGAGATGCCACTTTACCTGTCTCCTGAGAAACATGTATGTGGGCCAAGAAGCAACAGTTAGAACCAAACATGGAATAATTGACTGGTTCAAAATTGGGAAAAGAGTAAGTCAAGGCTGTACACTGTCACCCTGATTAAATAATCAGAGTACATCATGTGAAATGCTGGGCTGGATGAATCACGGGCTGAAATCAAGATTGCCAGGAGAAAGAGCAGTAACCTCAGATAGGTGGATGATACCACTCCAATGGCAGAAAACTACTAGAGCCTCTTGATGAAGGTGATAGAGGAGAGTGGAAAAGCTGGCTTACAACACTTCAAAAAATGAAGGTCATGGCATGCGGTCCCATCACTTCATGCCAAATAGATGGGGAACAATGGAAACAGTGACAGACTTTATTTTCTTGGGCTCCAAAATCACTGCAGATGGTGACTGCAGCCATGAAATTAAAAGATGCTTGCTCCTTGGAAGAAAAGCTATGACCAACCTAGACAGCATATTAAAAAGCAGAGACATTACTTTGCCAACAAAGGTCCATCTAGTCAAAGATACGGTTTTTCCAGTAGTCAAGTATGGATGTGAGAGTTGGACTATAAAGAAAGCTGAGCCCTGAAGAATTGATGCTTTTGAACTGTGGTGTTGGAGAAGACTCTTGAGAGTCCCTTGGACTGCAAGGAGATCCAACCAGTCCATCCTAAAGGAAATTGGTCCTGAATGCTCATTGGAAGGACTGATGCTGAGGCTGAAACTCCAATACTTTGGCCACCTGATGCAAAGAACTGATTCATTGGCAAAGACCCTGATGCTGAGAAAGATTGAAGTCAGGAGGAGAAGGGGATGACAGAGGATGAGATGATTTGATGACATCACCAACTTGATGATGACATGAGTTTGAGCAAGCTCCAGGAGTTGGTGATGGACAGGGAAGCCTGGCGTGCTGCAGTCCATGGGGTTGCAAAGAGTTGGACACGACTGAGTGGCTGAACTGAACTGAAAATGCAACATTCCAAAAACGAAGATCATGGCATCTTGTCCCATCACCTCATGGCAAATCAAAGGGGGAAAAGTGAAACCAGTAGCAGATTTTATTTTCTTGGGCTCCAAAATCTCTGTGGACAATGATTGGAGCCATGAAATTAAAAGGCGCTTGCTTCTTGGAAGGAAATCTCTGATAAACCTAGACAGCCTATTACAAAACATCACTTTGCTTACAAAGGTCCGTATAGTCAAAGCTATGGTTTTTCCAGTAGTCATGTACAGATGTGAGAGTTGGAACATAAAGAAGGCTGAGTGCCGAAGAATTGATGCTTTCAAACTGTGGTACTGGAGAACTTGAGAGTCCCTTGGGTGGCAGTGAGATCATACCAGTCAATCCTTAAGGAAATCAACCCTGAATATTCATTGGAAGGACTGATGCTGAAGTCCCAATACTTAGGTCACCTGATGCAAAGAGCCAACTCATTGGAAAAGACCCTGATGCTGAGAAAGACTGAGGCCAAAAGGAGAAGGGAGTGGCAGAGGATGAGATGATTAGGTAGCATTACTGACTCAATGGACATAAATAGGAGCAAACTCTGGGAGATTGTGAAGGACAGAGGAGCCTGCATGCTGCAGTCAATGGGGTTGCAGTCCACTTAATGACTGAATAGCAACAACAGAAACCATTTCTTTTTTTTTTTTTTAATTTTTTTAATTTTTTTATTTTTTTAATTTTTTTTTTACAGAAACCATTTCTATACACTAAGAATGAAATACCAGAAAGAGAAATTAGAGGAACAATTTCATTTAGCATTGCATCAAATAGAATAAATACCAGTATTCTTGCCTGGAGAATCCCATAGGAAGAGGAGCCTGGCAGGCTACAGTCCATAGGGTCGAAAAGAGTCAGACATGACTGAAGTGACTTAGCACAGGAGGTGAAAGACCTGTACTCCAAAAACTGTAAGACTCTGTTGAAAGAAGTTGAACGTGACACAAGCAGATGGAAAGTTAAACCATGTCCTTGGATTGGAAGAATCAGTATTGTAAAATGTCCACGGTACCCAAGGCAATCTACAGATTCAATGCAATCCCTATCAGATTACCAATGGCATTTTTCACACACCTGGAACAAATAATTTTCAAATTCGTATGGAAACACAAACAACACTGAATTGTGGAAACAATCTTGAGAAAGAAGAATGTAGTTGTAGGAATTATGTTCCCTGACCTCGGACTGCTACAAAGATACAGTAATCAAAACTTCATGGTACCAGCACAAAAACAGACACAAAGATCAATGCTACAGGGTAGAAAGGGCAGAAACAAACCCATGCACTTAAGGTCAATTACTCTATGACAAAGGAGGCAAGAATGTACAATGGAGAAAAGACAGTCTCTGTAGTAAGTGGTGCTGGGAAAACTGGACAGCTATATGTAAAAGAATAAAGCTAGAACATTCTCTAACACCATATGGAAAAATAAACTCAAAATGTATTAAAGACCTAATATACTCAATGACATAAATCAAAGCAAGATCCTCTATGGCCCACCTCCTAGAGTAACAGAAATAAAAACTAAAGTAAACAAGCAGGACCTGGTTAAGCTTAAAAGCTTTTGCAGAGCAAAGGAAACTATAAGCAAGGTAAAAAGACAACCCTCAGAATGGGAAAAAATAATAGCAAATGAAACAACTGACAAAGGATTAATTTCCAAAATATACAACCAGCACATACAAGTCAATACCAGAAAAACAAACAACCCAGTCAAAAAGTGGGGAAAAGACCTAAACAGACATTTCTCCAAAGAAGACATACAGATGGCTAACAAACACATGAAAAGATGCTCAACATCACTCGTTATTAGAGAAATGCAAATCAAAACTACAATGAGATACTACTTCACACTGGTCAGAATGGCCATCATCAAAAATCTACAAACAATAAATGCTGGAAAGGGTGTGGAGAAAAGGGAACGCTCTTGCAGTGTTGGTGGGAATGTAAATTGACACAGCCACTATGGAAGATGGTATGGAGACTCTTTAAAAAACTAAGAATAAAACCACCATATGACACAGCAATCCCACTCCTAGGCATATACCCTGAGGACACCAAAATTGAAAGAGACACATGTATCTCATTGTTCATTGCAGCACTATTTACAATAGCCAGAACATGGAAGCAACCTAGATGTCCATTGACAGATGAATGGATAAAGAAGTTGTGGTATATAAACACAATGAAATATTACTCAGCCATAAAAGGAATGCATTTGAGTCAGTTCTAATGAGGTGGATGAACCTAGAACCTATTATACAGAGTGAAGTGAGTCAGAAAGAGAAAGATAAATACCATATTCTAACACATATATACAAAATCTAGAAAAAATGGTACTGAAAAATTTATTTACAGGACAACAATGGAGAAGCAGACATCGAGAATAGACTTATGGACATGGGGAGAGGGGAAGAGAGGGTGAGATATATGGAAAGAGTAACGTGGAAACTTACATTACCAATGGGAATTTTCTGTATGGCTCAGGAAACTCAAACAGGGGCTCTGTATCAACCTAGAGGGGTGGGATGGGGAGGGAGATGGGAGGGAGTTTCAAAAGGGAGGGGATATATGTATACCTATGGCTGAATCATGTTGAAGTTTGACAGAAAACAGCAAAATTCTGTAAAGCAATTATCCTTCAATAAAAAATAAATTAATTAAAAAAAAGTTTTTGCACAGCAAAGGACACCATAAAGAAAACAAAAAGACAACCTATGGACTGGGAGAAAATACTTGTAAATAATGGATTGACATGGGGTTAATTTCCAAAACATGCAAACAGCTCATACAGCTCAATATCAAAAAACAACAACAAGCAACCCAATCAAAAAGTGGGCAGAACATATGACCCAGCAATCCCACTTCTCATATGACCCAGCAATCCCGCTTCTGGGCATACACACCGAGGAAACCAGATCTGAAAGAGACACATGCACCCCAATGTTCATTGCAGCACTGTTTATAGTAGCCAGGACATGGAAGCAACCTAGATGTCCATCAGCAGACGAATGGATAAGGAAGCTGTGGTACATATACACCATGGAATATTACTCAGCCGTTAAAAAGAATTCATTTGAATCAGTTCTAATGAGATGGGTGAAACTGGAGCCCATTATACAGAGTGAATTAAGCCAGAAAGATAAAGACCAATAGAGTATACTAACGCATATATATGGAATTTATAAAGATGGTAATGATAACCCTATATGCAAAACAGAAAAAGAGACACAGATGTACAGAAGAGAATTTTGGACTCTGTGGGAGAAGGCAAGGGTGAGATGTTTCGAGAGAACAGCATCGAAACATGTATATTATCAAGGGTGAAACAGATCACCAACCCAGGTTGGATGCATGAGACAAGTGCTCGGGGCTGGTGCACTGGGAAGACCCAGAGGGATGGGGTGGGAAGGGAGGTGGGAGAGGGGATCAGGATGGAGAACACATGTAAATCCATGGCTGATTCATGTAAATGTATGGCAAAAACCACTACAATATTGTAAAGTAATTAGCCTCCAACCAATAAAAAAAATGGAAAAAAAAAAAGTGGGCAGAAGACTTAAATAGACACTTCTCCAAAGAAGAAATACAAATGGCCAACAGGCACATGAAAAGATGCTCTACATCGCTAATTATTAGAGAAATGCAAATCAAGACTATAATGAAGTTTTCCTTTACACCTGTCAGAATGGCCATCATCACAAAGTCTACAGATAATAAATGCTGGAGAGGTGTGTAGAAAAGGGAACACTTGTGTTGGTGGGAAGGTAAATTGGTGCGATCACTATGGAATACAGTATGGAGGTTCCTTAAGCTAAAAATGGAGTTACCATATGACCTAACAATTCCACTGTGGGGCATATATCCAGAGAAAACTCTAATTTGAAAAGATACATGTACCCCTATGTTCATAGCAGCACTATTTGCAATAGCCAAGACATGGAAGTAAACTAAATGTCCATCAACTGAGAAATTAATAAAGAAGATGTAATATAAATATGCATATACACATATATACACACATATATATGTATGTGTATATATACATACATACACACATGGAATAGAATGGATAAAGATGATGTGTTATATATATGTATATACAATGGAATATTAGCCATAAAATAGAATGAAATAATGCCATTTGCTTCAACATGGATGGACCTAGAGATTATCATACTAGGAAAAGTAAGTCAGGAAAAGAAGGACAAATATAATATGATATCACTCATGTGTGGAATCTATTTTTAAAATGATACAAATTAACTTATTTACAAAACAGAAACAGATATCAAAAAGAAACTGATGGTTGCCAAAGGGAAAAGGGAGGAGGGATAAATTAGGAGTTTGGAATGAACAGATACACACTAACATATGTAAAATAAACAACAAGGACCTACTGTATAGCACAGGGAACTATATTTAATATATTGTGTTAATAGTAACCTATAATGGGAAAGAATTAGAAAATACATATATATGTATATGTATATATATATATATATACACACACACACACACACACACACACATATGGATCACTTTGCTATACACCTGAAACTAACATATCATTGTAAATCATCTCTACTTCAATTTTTAAAAGTACCTTACAGATGGATATTGTTACTTATGTTATTATTACAAATGGAAGTTGGTAAAGTATATGCCTGCAATGCAGGTGACCCGGTTCGATCCCTGGATCCAGAAGATCCCATGGAGAAGGAAATGGCAACCCACTCTAGTACGTTTGCCTGGGAAATCCCATGGACAGAGGAGCCTGGCAGACCACAGTCCATGGGGTCACAAGAGTTGGACATGACTAAACAAGTAAACCACCACCACCACCATTGTTACTTAATGTTTATTTTTAAATATGAGAATCATAATTTTCTCTTTTAATCTGTTAACAGGTAAAGCTATATCTCCTTACTCTCTGAAATTAATTAAATCAAGTTTGTATTCCTGGGATGAATCTAGTCATGGTATGTTTTGTATTTTCTTTTTATATCCTGGAAAATTCAGTTTGCTAGTATTCTGTTTCTGATTCTTGCTTCTAGGCCATGATCCTGTGGCTGACCTGTGGTTTTTCTTTCTCAAACTGTCGATAGATTTAGTTATCAAGGTTAATCCATCCTCAGAAATGAGTTGAGGAGTGCCCTGCCTTTTCTATTTCTTCTAAGATTTTGTGTCAAACTGAAAATATGCCTAGAATGCTTAACAAAATTCTGTGGTGAAGCCTAGAATACGTTTTTTGAAAAGCATTTTGACTACTAGTATATTTCTTTACAGTTATTATGAAACAATTCTGGTTGGCTATTCCTTCCTGAGTCATTTTTGGCAAGTTATGTTTTTGTAGTAATGGGTGACCTTTTACTAAGTTTTCAAATTGATCATATTAAAACGGTCTATAATATCCTGTTTTCCCCTTATTTTTTAAATTTATTTTTCTTTTGAACTTTTTTATTTTGCATTGGGATATAGCCGATGAACAATGTTGTGATGGTTTCAGGTGAACAGCGAAGGGACTAAGCCATACATATACATGTATCCATTCTCCCCCAAACTTCCCTCCCATTCAGGCTGCCACATAACATTGAGCAGAGTTCCATGCACTATACAATAGTTCCTTGTTGGTTATCCATTTTAAATATAGCAGTGTGTACATGACAAACTCCCTAACTATCCCTTCCCCTTGGCAACCATAAGTTCATTTTACGTCTGCAAGTCTCTTTCTGTTTTGTAAGTAAGTTCATTTGTATCATTTCTTTTTGCATTCCACATATAAAGGATATCATATAATATTTTTCCTTCCCTGACTTAAAAGTCTGTCCTACAGATATTTATACAAGAAAATTGCAAGCAATATCCATTCATCCTTCAGTTGAACTTACCCGTTGTAGCTTTTGACATATTTCCTTTCCCTCTCTGTGTCTGTGTATTTTTAATTATTATGTTGAATCATTTGAGTTATTTAAAGATATTATAGTACATTGTCCCTAAATATCGTGACATGTTTCTCTTGGGGAAAAAATTGATTGCTACAACATTTTTTTAAGTTAATTTACTATTAAATTGAAGAATAATTGCTTTACAGAATTTTGTTTTTTTTCTGTCAAACATCAACATGAATCAGCCATAGGTATACATATGTCCCTCCCTCTTGAACCTCCCTCCCATCTCCCTCCCCATCCCACCCCTCTAGGTTGTATACAGAGGTTGGTACAGAGCCCCTGTTTGAGTTCCCTGAGACATACAGAAAATTATCACTGGCCATCTATTTTACTTATGGTAATGCAAGCTTCCATATTACACTCTCCATGCATCTCACCCTCTCCTCCCCTTCCCCCGTGTCCATAAGTCTGTTCTCTATGTCTGTTTCTCCACTGCTGCCCTGCAAATAAATTCATTGATACCATCTTTCTAGATTCCATATATATGCATTAGTGTATATGATATTTATCTTTCTCTTTCTGACTTACTTCTCTCTGTATAGTAGGTTCTAGGTTCATCCACCTCATTAGAACTGATTCAAATACATTCCTTTTTATGGCTGAGTAATATTCCATTGCAGATATGTACCACAGCTTCTTTACCCATTCGTCTGTTGATGGACATCTAGGTTGCTTCCATGTCTAGCTATTGTAAACAGTGCTGCAATGAACGTTGGGGTACATGTGTCTTTTCCAATTTTGGTGTCCTCAGGGTATATGCCTAGTAGTGGGATTGCTGGGTCATATGGTGGTTTTATTCCTAATTTTTTAAGGAATCTCCATACTGTCTTCCATAGTGGCTGTGTCAATTTACATTCCTACCAACTCTGCAAGAGGCTTCCCTTTCCTCCACACCCTCTCCAGAATTTATTGTTTGTAGACTTTTTGATGATGACCATTCTGACCAGTGTGAGGTGATATCTCATTGTAGTTTTGATTTGTATTTCTCTAATAACGAGTGATGTTGAGCATCTGTTCATGTGTTTGTTAGCCATCTGTATGTCTTCTTTGGAGAAATGTCTGTTTAGGTCTTTTCCCCACTTTTTGATTGGTTTCTTTGTTTATCTCCTTTTGAGTTGTATGAGCAGCTTGTATATTTTGGAAATTAATCCTTTGTCAGTTGTTTCATTTGCTATTATTTTCTCCCATTCTGAGGGTTGTCTTTTCACCTTGCTTAGTGTTTCCTTTGCTGTGCAAAAGCTTTAAGTTAAATCAGGTCCCACTTGTTTATTTTTGTTTTTACTTCTGTTACTCTAGGAGGTGGGCCATAGAGGATCTTGCTTTGATTTATGTCGAGTGTTCTGCCTATGTTTTCCTCTAAGAATTTTGTAGTTTCTGATCTTACATTTAGGTCTTTAATATATTTTGAGTTTATCTTTGTGTATGGTGTTAGGAAGTGTTCTAATTTCATTCTTTTACATATTGATTGCTACAATATCCTAAGCAGTTTTCAAACTTAGCAAATTTAACTTTGAGGCAATATAATTATCTACTGTAGGCATTCATTCAAAATTCATGTGTCCCAATATGGTTCTTTGTACCTATTTTTAAAATTCTGCTTCCAATCAAAGAACATGCATTGCATTCAGTTTCCGTGTTTCTTTCAGTTCAGTTCAGTTCAGTCACTCACTCATGTCCAACTCTTTGCGACCCCATGAACCGCAGCATGCCAGGCCTCCCTGTCCATCACCAACTACCAGAGTCCACCCAAACCCATGTCCACTGAGTCGAGGATATCATTCAGCCATCTCATTGTCTCTTGTCCCCTTTTCCTCCTGCCCTTAATCTTTCCCAGCATCAGGGTCTTTTCAAATGAGTCAGCTCTTCACATCAGGTGGCCAAAGTACTGGAGTTTCAGCTTCAACATCAGTCCTTCCAATGAACACCCAGGATTGATCTCCTTTAGGATGGACTGGTTGGATCTCCTTGCTGGGACTCTCAAGAGTCTTCTCCAACACCACAGTTCAAAAGCATCAATTCTTCGACACTCAGCTTTCTTTATAGTCCAACTCTCACATCCATACATGACCACTGGAAAAACCATAGCCTTGACTAGACAGACCTTTCTTGGCAAAGTAATGTCTCTGCTTTTTAATATGCTGTCTAGGTTGGTCATAACTTTCCTTCCAAGGAGTAAATGTCTTTTAATTTCATGGCTGCAATCTCCATCTGTAGTGATTTTGGAGCCCAGAAAAATAAAGTCACCCACTGTTTCCCCATCTATCTGCCATGAAGTGATGGGACCAGATGCCATGATCTTTGTTTTCTGAGTGTTGAGCTTTAAGCCAACTTTTTCACTCTCCTCTTTCACTTTCATGAAGAGGCTCTTTAGTTCCTCTTCACTTTCTGCCATAAGGGTGGTGTCATCTGCATATCTGAGGTTATTGATATTTCTCCCAGCAGTCTTGATTCCAGCTTGTGCTTCCTCCAGCCCAGCGTTTCTCATGATGTACTCTGCATATAAGTTAAATAAGCAGGGTGACAATATTCAGCCTTGACGTACTCCTTTTCCTATTTGGCACCAGTCTGTTGTTCCATGTCCAGTTCTAACTGTTGCTTCCTGACCTGCATATAGGTTTCTCAAGAGGCAGGTCAGGTGGTCTGGTAAGCCAATCTCTTTCAGAATTTTCCACATTTTATTGTGATTCACACAAAGGCTTTGGCATAGTCAATAAAGCAGAAATAGATGTTTTTCTGAAACTCTCTTGCTTTTTCGATGATCTCTTTAGAGTTCTTTAAATTAGAACAATTTCCCAGACATTTTTTGGTCATGTGTGACATGACTTTTCGCTGTTTAGTATGATGCTGATGGTGGGCTTGTCATATAAGGCCTTTATTATGTTGAAGTTATTCCTTCTATACCCAACTTGTTCAGCATTTTTATCCTGAAATGATGTATTTTGTCAAATACTTTTTCTGCATATATCAAAATGATCATATGATTTTAATTTTTCATTTTTAATGTGGTATATCACATTTATTGATTTAAACATGTTGAACCAACCTTGCCTCTCAAGGATAGTTCTCACTTGGTTGTGGTATACTTCTTTTCATGTGCTGTTGAGTTTGGTCTGCTATTTTGTTGAGAATTTCAGTGACATCAGTGACATTAGTCTATAGTTTTCTTGTAGTGTCGTTCTGTGACCTTGGTATCAGATAACACTGGCCTTGTGAAATGAGTTTGGAAGTATTCCCTCCTTTTTCGTTTTTTGGAAGAGTTTGAGAAGGACTGACATTAATTCTTCCTTAAATGATTGGTAGAATTCACAATTGGAACCATCTGGTCTTGGGCTTTGATGAGAGTTTTTTGTCTTCACTGATTTAATCTCCTTACTCACAACTGGTCTGTTCATATTTTCTATTTCTACATGATTCAGTCTTGGTAAATTGCATATTTCTAGGAATTTATCAATTCCTAGATTTCCAATTTGATTGTGTATGGTTGTTCATATTTGTCTCTCACAATCCTTTGTATTTCTGTGGTGTCATTATAATGTCACTTATTTCTGATTTTATTTGTCTGAACTTTTTTTTCTGAGTTAATCTAGTAAAAAGTTTGTCAACTTTGCTTATCATTTCAAAAAGCCAGCTCTTATTTTCATTGATCTTTTTCTATTTATTCTCTGGTCTCTATTTCATTTTTTTTCTTCTCTGATCTTTGTTATTTCCTTCTATTTCTAACTGTGCACTTAGATTTTTTTTCTCTTATTCCATAAGGTTGTTTATTTGATATCTTTCAGGATAAAGAGGTTTGCTTATTTGCTTGAAATGGGATGAATGAGAATGCTTATATACTGATAGGAATGATCCAGTTAGAGAACAAAAGTTGGCAGTGTTAGAAAAATGAAAGTTGTTAGACTAATGGCATTAAACAGTAATGGACACAAGTGTATGATTTTAGGGATTGGCTCTAGGAAGAAAAGCTGGCTTAAAACTCAGCATTCAAAAAAAATAAGATCATGGCATCCAGTTCCATCACTTCATGACAAATAGAAGGGGGAAATGTGGAAATAATGACGGATTTTATTTTCTTGGGCTCCAAAGAAACTGTGGGTGCTAACTGCAACCATGAAATATTAAAAGACACTTCCTCTTTGGAAGAAAAGCTATGACAAACCTAGATTGTGTATTAAAAAGCAGAGACATCACTTTTCCAGTGAAGGTCTATATAGTCAAAGCTGTGGTTTTTCCAGTAGTCATGTATGGATATAAGTTGGACCTTAAAGAAGACTGAGTGCCGAAGAATTGATGCTTTTGAACTGTGGTGCTGGAGAAGAATCTTGAGAATCCCTTGGACTGCAGGAAGATCAAACTAGTCAATCCTAAAGGAAATCAACCCTGAATATTCATTGGAAGGACTGATGCTGAACTCCAATACTTTGGCCACCTACTGTGAAGAGCCAGCTGATTAGAAAAGACTCTGATGCTGGGAAAGATTGAAGGCAAAAAGAGAAGTGGGGAGGCAGAGCATGAAGTGGTTAGAAAGCATCACTGACTCAATGGACATGAGTTTGAGCAAACTCGGGGAGATAGGGAAGGACAGGGAAGCCTGGCTTGCTGCAGTCCATCGGGTTGCAAAGAGTTGGACATGACTTAGCAACTGAACAACAAGTAGGAAGAAATGTGGATAGTTCATTTATGATAACAGTTGAGAAGGCAGAGTATGTGGGTGTGGTTCCTGGTTTGTGAGTAGATGTGATGGTGGGAATCTGTGGAACTTCTTTCCCTGACTGCTTCACTTTTCTCAATGAAGTGGGAAACAAGGTCATCACCCAAGAGTAAGAATAGGAGAGGAGGTGTTGGGGACTTGAGAGAAGAGGACAAAATGTCAACTAATCATCCAGAAAATAAAAAAAGTGAATGGCAAGGGTATGTGGTATGCTTGCCTTGTAGCAGTAAGGTCCATTTGATGAAATTTTAAAATAAATAGTTGTACAGGTTTTTATCTGGCTAGTTTCAGCTGCATGTATACAGGCACAAAAGTGACTAGAAAGTTGAATTTAACCAGGCTTGGGGTTGCTGATACGACTTAGCGACTGAACAACAACAACATAGTTTTGCCAGATGAACAGAACGAAGCAAAAGAGGGGCAGAAAAATCAAGAAAGAAGGAAATGGTTATAATGAATCCCCATGGAATTTAAACTAGATACAGAGGAGGACTTCAAAGAGATTAGAAACAGTGAAATGTTAGTAGTGTCAATGTATTGGTGATCTTAATGCAGTTGAAGGATTGCTGGAGTGATAAAAGGAGTGAATTAGAAAGGTTTGTTGTTTAGTCAAAAAAGAGTTGTATCCATCTCTTTTGTGATCCCATGGACTGTAGCCCACCAGATTCCTCTGACCATGGGACTTCCCAGGCAAGAATACTGGAGTGGGTTGCCATTTTTTCTCCAGGGTATCTTCTTGACCCAGGGATCAATCCTGTGTCTCCCGCATTGGCAGGTGGATTTTTTACCACTGAGCCATGTGGGGAACCCTTATGTGGATTAGGGTGCTGGAAATGAGGGTGATCTCAGAGTCTAGGGTTCTTTTGGTTACTGCTGATAAACAGGAATAAAGAGCACAGTAAGATTAGTCCTAGTGGAGTCAAAGCAGTGTTGGCAAGCCTATGAGTGTTTGTGGATAGAGAGGAGTGGCTTTCTGGGGCCAGTATGAACCTGTTTAGTAAAAATTTTTTCAATGAGTAATCCTTCTACCATCTTGCAGCAACTCTTTTGAGAATAGAAAACAGACAAGTTTAGATTTTTTTCTTGTCCTTATGGGCAGGAATATAGGCAGTATTTTGTAAGTATCATTTTGAAATGTAATTTAACATATTATATTTATCCTTTTTAGAATGGCCAAGAAGTTGTAGCAGTAAAAGCTTTGGAAAATTTAGCTAAACTTTCGGAAGACCCGCAACAAGTTCTTACAGCTTTAAAGTAAGTAATCCACATCCTGTGGATGTAAGAGCATTTCCTCTATACATGTTACTCTTGATCTATAAATTTTGCCGTAATACTGCTGGTGGCTTCAGGCTGAAACAATGCCTGCGATACCAAGTGGTTCTTTTTTTCCCCCAGCTTTATTGAGATTTAACTGACAAATGGTGGTATTTTGTAAGTTTAAGGTATATAACTTGGTGATTTAATACACATTCATATTATTAAATGGTTAGCACAATAAGATTACATCCATCACCTCACAAAATACTACACTGTATGTGGTGAGAACATTTAAGATTTACTCTCTTAGAAACCTTCAGATATATAATACAGTGTGGTTAGCTATAGTCACCATGCTGTACATTAGATCTCTGGGCTGTATTCAACTTGTAACTGGAAGTTTATACCCTTTGACCAACACCTCTCCATTTTCTCCACCCACAGGCCCTGACAAACATCATTCTACTCTGTTTCTACGTGTTTGGATTTTCTTCCTTTTTTGTTGCTTGCTTGCTTTCTTTTTTTTTTTTTAGAGATTCCACATGAAAGGGGGATAATCTAGTACTTGTCTTTCTTTGTCTGACTTATTTCACTTAGTACAATGCCTTCAGAGTCTGTCCATGTTGTCACAAAAGGCAGGATTTTCTTTTATCTAGTTAAATAATATTCCTGTGTGTGTGTGCAAGTACACATACTACATTTTCTTTATTCCTCCATTGATGGACACTTAAGGTTGTCTCCATATCTTAGCTATTGCAAATAATGCTTTAGTGAACTTGGGGGTGGAGATATTTCTTCACAACACTGATTTCCTTTCTTTTAGATACATATCCCAAAGTTGGGTTGCTGAATTGTATAGCAGTTTTATTTTTAATTTCTGAGGAACCCCCATGCTGTTTTTCCACAGTGGCTGTACCAACTTGTATTCCTGTCAACAATGCACGAGGGCTTCCTTTTCTCTACAAAACTTATTATCTCTTGTTTTTTGTTAATAGCCATTCTAACAGGTGTGAGGTGATATTTCAGTGTGGTTTTGATTTGCATTTCCCTGATGATTATAATATTGAGCATCTTTTCATGTACTTGTTGGCCATTTGGATATCTTCTTTGGAAAAGTATCTATACAGGGCTTCTGCCCATGTTAAAATAAGATTGTTTTTTGCAGTTAAGCTGTAGGAGTTCCTTATATATTTTAGATATTAACCTCTTATCAGAAATATTATTTGCAGATATTTTCTTTCATTCTGTTAGTTGCCTTTTCATTTTTTTGATAGATTCCTTTGCTATGCAGATGATTTTTACTGTGATTTAGCCCCACTTACTCATTTTAACTCATTTTTGCTTTTGTTGCTTGTGCTTTGGGTATCATATCCAAAAAGTCATTATCAAGGAGTTTTTGCCTATGTTTTCTTCCAGGAGTTTTATGCTTCTAAGTTTTTTCTTTCTTTTTTAAGTCTTAATCCATTAATGGATTAAGTCTTTAATCCATTTTGATCTATGTTTTCTGTGTAGTGAGAGATAAGGGTCCAGTTTCATTCTTTTGTGTGTGGATATCAGTTTTCTCAGTACCACTTATTGACAAAGATTATATTTCCTCTATTAAGTATTCATGTCTCCCTTGTCAAATATTGGTTGATGATATATAGGTTTCTATTCCATTTGTCTATGTGACTATTCTTATGCCAGTACCATGCTGTTTTGATTACTGTAGCTTTGTAGTATAGTTTGAAAACAAATGTGATGGCTCTAACTTTCTTCTTTTTCAAGCTTGCTTTGGTTGTTCAGGGTCTTTTTTGGTTCTGTATGAATTTCAGGATTTTTTTCTCTTATTTCTGTGAAAAATGCTGCTGGAAATTTGGTAAGAATGCTTAAAGTAAAAAAAAAAAAAAACCATATCAGTTAAACCTGATCTTTTCTTTATCTCTTTCTATGAAGGAAAATGGTTTATCAAAAGGGAACTTTTACATACAATAATGAGGCAGAAGAGGCTGAGGTAATGGTAACCCCTAATGATGTAACTGAGAATATGCCAGTGGAAAAACTGGAAACCAAAACGGTTCTGTAGTGATTATCCTGTTGGTCAACTGTACTTGAGTCCACTCTTCTGAAGGGAAATGGAATCACAGATATAATAATATCAGAGGGAGTCTTGAGATACTTCCATATGTTTAGTCAGATAAATATCTAAAATCATCCAGGGTAATTGATACTGTTTTTTATTTTTAAACATTTTTAAGGTTTGAAACTTCACAAAATACCTTATTTTGTCAATTTGTCATCATCCTGCCAGATCCCTTCAAAAAGTACTCATCCTAATTTATATGGAACCCAAAGGCCAGTTCCAGCTTCCTTTATAGAAAGAAAAATATAAAAGACTTGTACACTATGCCTAATGTTCCAGCAGGTGATTTGGGGGCAATGATATAAACGGTGGAACTATTTAAGAATGTCTAATAAGCAATGCTTTTGTTTTAAAATTATTTTACTAAATTACTCTTCCAAAATTACAAAGTTGATACGTTTTCATTGCAACCATTAAGACATACAAAGACTTACAAATAAAATAATTAGTCTCTTTTTCCGCTCTCTTTTCTTACTTCCACCCCCTGGGGTACTCAATATTACTAACTTGATTTCTTTCTAAACATCACTTTTTTTTTTTATTACTTTATCATACAGGTGTTTGCTTCGTCTTTTCCTTCCAAGAGTTTCTCAAATGCCAGAATCTGAAGACAAGTAAGTTATAATTCAACAGAAATGATGTATTCACCATTAGAAAAAAAAATAGAAAAACTTCCACTAGAAACCTAACATTGAGAAATATATAGTATAATGGGTAAGGGCAATATAGACTCTGGGGATAGTCTTCCTGGATTTATATTTTGGCTCTGCCACTTATTAGACATGTAACCTGGGCCTCTGTTTCCCCATCTGTAAAATGAGTGTAATGATAGTACCTTCCCTGTGAGGTTACTGTGATGACTTGATGAATAAATAAGTGTAAAACACTTAGATGTTGCCAGACCCTTACCATGCCGTCAGTAACATTAGCTATGATTTCATTATGATATTGCATCTGTTTTCCCCATTTATTTATTTATGGCTGCGCTGGGTCCTCATTGCTACATGTAGGCTTTCTCCAGTTGCAGTGAGCAGGGGCTACTCTCTAATTGTGGTGCGAGGGCTTCTCATTGCGGTGGCTTCTCTTGTTGTGGAGTGCAGACTCTATATTATAGGCTTCAGTAGTTGCGGCTCATGGGCTCTAGAGCACAGGCTCAGTAGCTCTGGCACATGGGTCTAGTTGCCCTGTGGCATGTGGAATCTCACCAGATCATGGATCAAACCTGTGTCCTCTGCTTTGGCAGGCGGATTCTTAACCACTGGACCATCAAGGAAGTCTGTTTTTCCCTTTCTTAACAGGAGACTTACATATAGATGTATCTCTTACTTTCCCACAGAAACATAAATAACCTGATTGGTTTGTTGATTCTGATTTTCTATCAGCTCAGCTGGGAGTATTCAAATATCTTTCTGCTCACAGTTTCTGTGGCATATGATGTCAAGAACTTAACAATTTGTGGAAGAATTAGGTCACCCATTTTTCACCCCAAAAATTCATTTACTCCTAATAATTTAAAAGAAAACTATTCAAGATCTTGAGTAGGGATGACTTTCAGAGAAATATCACTCATCTCTATTGTCTCTGCTTGAACAAAAAGTCTATAATAGTGTACCACTACTTCATTTTTGCTTTGTATGTTTGTACCTGGAGGTATAATATTTTTTCAGCTAAGTTCATTGGGAACCATCTATAACTGAGATAATATTATATTGATGACATAACTTTTTTTATAATACAAATTCTACCCATACATGTATGGTTAAGTTTTGCCTCTTCTTTACAGGTTCTGTGAATCCATTTGAAGGGCACTCAGACTAAAAAAAAAACTGAGATAATTGGAATTTGAATAATGATCAAATATTTGATGATATTAAGAAATTATTGGAACGTCCCTGGTGGTACGTGGCTAAGACTCCACACTTCTAATGCAGGGGTCCTGGTTCGATCACTGGTCAGGAAACTAAACCCCACATGCCACAACTAAAAGATCCCACATGCTACAACTAAGACCCAGCACAGCCAAATAAATAATTTTAAAATAATTATTATCTTTAAAGCATGTAATGGTAATATAGTTATGATTTTTAAAGAATACTTTTATCTTATAGACACACCCTAAAATATTTATGGATGAAATTATGTGATGTCTGGAATTTGCTTCAAAATAATATGGCTAGGTGGAGGAATCATTGAAATAAGATTGATGATGAGTTAATAATTATTGAAGCTAAGCCATGGATACCTGGGGGTTCATTCATCTGTTAACACATATAAACCTCTTTGAAATTTTCAACAATGAAAAGTTAAAGAATAAAATAGGAAACTCAGAGACTAAACCTTGATAGCTAATAGAACGTAAGAGCTCCTTGCAGGTTAGGGCTATTTATGTTTATCTTTGTATCTCTGAAACCTAGGACAGTATCAGATACATAGTAGTCACTCGATTTGTTTAAATGACTAAATATCAGCTCTTTATAAGAAGATCTTGGACTTACAGGGTGCTTCTTACTCCATGTAATTGCAATGCACAGTCAGATGCCACTCATTAAAACTAATTTGAAGATAGGGGGAAAAAAGGCATCTTGTTTAAATTAAGGACAAACTTAAATTACAGAATATTTTTAAAATATGCCTTTATTGTTTTCATGTAAATACAGTAATAAAGAACATCTAAGAAAATAAAGAACATCTACTAGCAATGTTTTAGAGGTCAGGACCTGATTTAACAAATAGGTTAGACTAATTTAGGGGAAAAAAGGCCTGATTCGGTGGAAAGAGTCAGAGAATTGAGTTCTAGTTTCAGCTATTTCACTAACTTCTGGTTTACTTTAGACAATAGCAACTTACTTGACTTCTCTAAGCTTTATTTTTCTTATTAAATAAAAGAAGATGAACTGGAAAATTTCTAAAGTTCTATCCTCTTCTAAAAATCTATGGTTTTAAAGTACAGTGTCTACTTAAGTATTAACAATTTGTGTGCTAAAACTTTTTAAAGCAATTTGTCTCTTACATAATGTTCATTCCTTTCCATATCCTCATTCTTACTTGTACTATTTATTTGCTTTAATGACCCCTCATAGATTCTTTTATATAGTCACTGAATTAAATAGTGAAGAAGTCAACTTTAGCTCAGCTTAAATTCAGATTAATGAAATTTATGTTAGAAGTTGCTTTGTATAAAGTAGATGTCTATTGTTTATCCCTTAGAAAGCGGCTAGTTTTCTTGAAGCACAGTCTGCATTGTATAATATTAGACATTCTCCTGATAAGACTAGTCTTACAGTATATTCTACCCTACTTAGTATAAACTTCTTTAGTTGAGTTAGCCAGTACTTCCATATTTAATCCTTTGTTTAAATATAATGGGATGTTTTTCTCTATTAAAATTTATGTACCCCACCTAAGGAAACTTAGGGCTTCCCTGGTGACTCAGATGGTAAAGATTCTGCCTGCAATGCGGTAGACCTGGGTTTGATCTCTGGGTTGGGAAGATCCTCTGGAGGAGGGCATGGCAATCCATTCCAGTATTCTTGCCTGGAGAATCTCCATGGACAGAGGAGCCTGGCAGACCACAGTCGCAAAGACCATGGGGTCGCAAAGAGGCAGACATGACTGAGCAACTAAGCACAGCACACAAGGAAGCTTAACAAAGGATCCAAAGGCTTGAGTAGTAGTAGTCTTGACATTGTCATTGCATGACCTTAGACAGATCATCCCCAATTTCCAGATCTGTTTTCTCATCTATAAAATTAAGGTTATGGATAAGTGATTTTTAAACTGTATTCCTTAGAAACCTGGAAATTCTGTGGCACTGCCTCAGGGACTTCCAGAAACTGAGGCTCTAGGCCTCTGCCCACGTATGGTTCAACCAGAGCAGCTATACTTCTGTCTCTTCTTGTATATTAGAGTTTTATAAAATTTTATCTGAAACACAGGTTCTAGTTTCCCCTCTTCAAAAAACAAAAAAAAAGTCGAAAATCACAGAGATCACTACCTGCTCTCAAATTCTATGACCCTATAATATAAAACTTTATCAGTCATTGAAATCCTTTGCTTAAGAATAGGTGTAGAGGGGGAAGAGAGAAAAAAAATATGAGGACATTGGGGCTGAGGAACAGTATCCTATAATGGGGAAAAACAGTGTAAAATGATAGATTAGCACCTTGAGCAACAAACTTCACAATTTTGCATTTTCTTTGAGAAGCTCTCAGGCACAAATAGAGTCTCTTTTTGATACTTTTCTGTAGTAAAGCTTTCAAACAGCAAGAAAATACTCTTTTCTTTATTTTTTAGGAAGAATGAAATGAATAGACTTTTGACTTACTTCAGTACAGGTAAGTATCTCCTTGATTATTTTCACTCTTTCATCTTGCCTCTATCCTCTATTAATATATAAATTCTCCAAGTATATTGAGCACACTGTCTCAGGCTTCATGTTTGAGTTTAGCTTCATGTTTTTACAAACATTTGTCACAGCAGTATACCTAGTTTCTTTATTCACAAGCAGAGAAAAGTTTGCCGTCACTAGCATTCATCTCCAAATGTGATTTCAACTCTGTTTTTAATTACAGTTTTTAAAAAGACATTTCTGTTTTTTTCCTTCCTCCCTCCCTGCCTTCCATCTCTGTTTCCACTTGATTCTAACCTAGAAATTGAACAGGTAAAAAAGGATCAAAACAAAAATACTCTGAACCCTACTAATTTTCATGATCTCTGCATCAAATTCAGATTGTTCACTCTGTTATTTTGAGGCTGTCCATCGATCTGTCCAAGTCTGTGTCATCTCTGTATACTAATAATTCCTCCCTGCCCACTTCATTCAGCTAACTTCTTAGCTCCATTGAATTCCTTTTTCCAACTCCATGCTTTCTTTCTTGGTGTTGGCTTTTGCCTAATAGGTCTTCCGATTTCTACTGCCCATGTACCTATTTGGGCTTCCCTCGTGGCTCAGTGGTAAAGAATCTGCCTGCAGTGCAGGAGATGTGGTTTCAATCCCTGGGTCAGGAATATCCCCCAGAGAAGGAAATGGCAACCCACTCCAGTATTCTTGGCTAGGAAATCCCATGGACAGAGGAGCCTGGTGGGCTACAGTCCATGGGGTCACGAAAGAGTTGGGCATGACTTAGCGACTAAATAACAACAGTGTGCCAATTTCCTTAAGTCTAAAATACACCAAAAACTCCGTATCTTAAAAATTCTATCCCATTTATTACAGTAGTTCACTTTTATACCTCAAATATCTGTCAACAGGTTGTTAAATGTAACAAAGCAGTCTAGAAACCCCAGCTTTTCAAAAGAGGAATGTCTACTGTTGGCATTCTTCTCTCTCAGAAGGGCACAAGAGTATGTAATAAATGCTTTCTGATGATGACTACAGATTTTGGTTCTGTACTTTGCTTGCTGTAGGAGTTCAGTAAGTAAATATTATGCCAACCTATCAGTACTCTTCCAATCCTCAATCTCCATTTCAGTATTTTAAATGATTATTTCTATTCTTTTTTTCCTTACACGTAAATCATATCTTTCTACCTCAGGTGGTGAATGATTGCTCTAATTAAAAATCTCTCCAAAGATGTGTGTTCTCCAAAGTTTGAATTAACAGTTTCTAAGAGCTTGGTAATGCTTTTTGTCATTTTAATTATTTTGGTATGCACTCATGCACACACTGAAAAAGAACTTTCTAAATCCAGGCTCATGTCTGACTGTTTTTAAAGCAGGATTAACAACTTTGTTAGAGTATAAAGTAAAAGACCTCAATATCAGATTTTCCTGTTTGATGCAGCACTCCTGAAACTTCCTCAGTTATTTGAAGGAGAAGCCTGGCCTTTAATCTCTAAGATTAATGAAGCTCATTGGTTTCGAAAAACAGGTAAAAGGAAATTCTGTGGCTAAGCAAAACATTGTGGGGTGATAGAATCAGACAGATTCAAATTCTAGCTCTTAAATTTATAGCTATGGGTATAAGGATAACTTGCTTAATCTTAGTTTTACTATAAAAAATGGGGAACCATGTACTCACTGTTAGTTTTCTTCATTTTCTATTGAAATGAATCTAGGAATAAAATAATGAATTAGAACTGCAGTTCTCCAAGGTTATGTTCCTAAACTTGGTCTAGAATGCCCAGTTTATCTCTAAATGTGAATCATGAAAAATAAACTACATGCAGCAATATGGATGAATCTCACAAAAATAATGTTGAGCAAAAGAAGCCAGATGTTATGTATATACTGCATGGATCCATTTATATATAGTAAGAAACAAAAAGCTGGCCAACTAATTTACAGTGTTAGAACTCAGGATAGTGGTTACCCTTGAAGGGAGTAGTACTTGAAGAGAGTATGTGGGATTGCTTCTGGGTTTCTGGTAATGATGAAGATCTTCTTTGACCTGGATTAGTTACATGAATATATACACTTTATGAAAATTCATCAAGTTATACAGTTATGAGTTATGTAATTTACTTTATGTAGATTCTATTTATAAAATTTACACTCCAGTGATAAGTAAGCAAGAGCAATTAAGCATCAGTATCATAAGGTTAACTGGTTCTTCATGAACCTTTTTCTGCTTTATGGGGTTTACTGGGTCTCTAGGAGAAAAGGGAATAAATACAGCACTCTGGCTTCTGGGAAACTTATGTGTATAATGGAAAATAGAAAACATTTAAATTATAGATAGATTTAATGACTTTGATGTTTTGCAAGTTTGAAAAGTTATTTCTCAATACCTGTTTTACTGAATTTTAATTTTGATTTTTCAAGATAAAGATCATGCTGAATGTTGCCTAATGGGGACGTCCACAGCTCTATGAAACATGTGAATCTTTCCATCAGTTTTCCTCAACCTTTGATTCTAATATACCTGTTCTTTGCTGACTTTTAACTTTCTTTCACCAACTGAAGTTGATGAACTCTTCAATGTGATCCTCATTTTTTAGATGGATTCGTGTCAACTAAGAATTTATTGTATATCCCTGATTTTAAAAAAATTCAACACTATTTCCATTAGTCATTGTCCTAAAATTAAAGATTGGAAGTGATAGAAGTTTCTAAGTTTACCTGAAAAAAATTTCTCTAAAAACCTAAAGTTAGCTTTTTTTAACCTTTGAGAAACCCCACATTAGTATGTTAATATTACGGATGTGGAGATTATAATGGTACAGATTAAACAGTGAATTTTCATAATTACGTTATTTCTTGTTAATGTTCAGCTTGGAACTTGGCTGTGCAATGTGAGAAAGATCCACTGTCAATGAGAGAGTTTTTTGTGCTTTCTTATAAGGTAAGTCTCTTCTAACAAGTATCTCATGTATAAACCAGAGCAAGGATATGACCACTATGGCTGTAGTCAAGGACTAAGTATAGAGTGAGATTGGCTTTTAATCTAGGAACTCTTAATATACGTTTAAGCAGGAATGACCTAAGGAGAATTTGATCCCTAGAGGATATAATATGAGACCATGAGGTAGATCTCCCCATACCACAGTATCACAAACAACCATCCTGGAGTGTAAAGTTCTACCATAAGAGACTTACTCCTTTATCTTTGAAGGAATTTCAGTCTCTAAAAGTCCTATATAAAGATATAACTATTTTTAGAAGGAAATACTCTTAAGTTGTAAATTACCAAAACATTAGGAACAGTTCTGGGTATAAGTCTGTAGGAATATAGAATAGGTATCCGGGGACAACAGGAGGTTAAAAGGGTGCTAAGAAGTTTAGATCTGCTTTATAATTTTTCTGAGAGCAAGCTCTATGTGTAAGGATTTGAGTTTGTTTTGCAATTATAAGCATTTAAAAATAGTCATTAGCCTGCAAGGTAGAGGTTAAATGAAAGAAAAAGGAACAAGCATTGAGGAGAGGGCAAAAGCAGGGGTGGTAAAGAATATCCCTCATACACATTCAGGAGTATGAAATCTGTTATGTTGAGACAGATTAAATGTTTTAGAACTGGGGAAAACTATATAGGTAATCTAGCACAACTCCTTCACCTTATATTTGAGTTACCTGAGCTGTAGAGATTGGGTGTCTTGAAATGCTCTTTAGTTAAATGATGGTGATGATTATGATCACTAAATATTTGGGGAGAATAAGAAATAATGTTTGAAAATTTAGGTATAATTGCCATTTTAATGAGGTAAAATAAATGTTTTAGCTTTGACATTTGTGATAGCACTAATAGAATTCCATGTTAGAATCCTAAGTAGCCTAGAATTTTATTGTAGTACAATGCTGGGAGGTTATTTTTTGAGGTTAATTTGTGCTTTTATTTGCCAGTATAACTTGGCTAGAGTGGCCTACAAACTGTGTTGATCTTGTGTATAATATGTATACACACATAAAAGGGAAACAAAAGTTTTGCCAAAAATGTCTACCCTGAGTGTTAATTCTTTTTTTTTTTTTACTTTTTAAACCAGTTTTAGGTTTACAACAAAATTGACAGGAAGGTACAGAAATTCCCCATATATCCCCTCCCCACACACGCATAGCCATTATTAACTGAGTGATACCTTTTTAAAAAAAAAACCAAGGACGAAATGCATTGACACATCATAATTACCAAAGTCCACAGTTCACCATAGGGTTCGCTTTAATAAGTGCGTAGTGTTGCATATTCTCTGGGTTTAGACAAAAGTACAGTGACATATATCCATCATTATAATGTGATACACAGTATTTCACTGCTCATAAAACTTCTGTACCCTGTATATTCATCTCCCCTCTCCCCCCAAACTCCTGGCAACTATTGATCTTTTTAAGGTCTCCATAGTTTTATCTTTTCCAGAATGGCATGCAGTTGCAATCTATTTTTTCTTTTTTTTTCCTTGGAAAGAGAGGTTAAAAGTCTTTATGAGACCATCCATGGCCCACTCATGTGTGTACCTCACCAGCTCTAGGTGGCAAACTTCTCCATTAAATACTGTAGGTTTTCTTCCAGTATTGAGCCCCACTGGTCCTACCAGCAACCATGTGGAGCTACAGAGGAGCATGTGTTTGGATATTTGTTCATAGAAAGGCCACAAGTTTTGTGCCCCTTGTCACAATGAACCCAGATTCCTGGTGGGTGTGTTACAAACAGAGGAGCCATTTCTTCAGGCCCCCTACTCTAAGCACACCCCATGGGAGATTTTTTTCTAAAGCTAGAGTACAAGGTTTAATGATGAGGTTATCCTAATGCCTGTCAAGATTTGACATTGTCTTTCAGCCATGAACAATATAGGTACTAATTTCAGCTCTATTCAGTATAAAGGGAAAATCTATTTGCCAGGGGAAAAATCACTTAGAAATTACAACATAAGCCAAGAAGTAAATCACTAGATAAAGATACAGGGCCAAAAGACAGTACTTGTCACTGGGAAAGACAGGAAAATTGTGAAGAAATGAAGCTTTTTAATCTCTCGAAAAGTGCTAAAAAATGGAAAGTAATATAAAATTAAAACCATAAATCAGTGTTGTAACCTATATCATTTTTAAGGTGAGATGTGGTTTTCCAGCTGAATTTTGTCATTCAGACAGGATGTTGCTGATTTTCATTCTGATTGTTTGTGTTCACCTGGCAGAATTCTCCCTATTCATTGATGTTCTGGTTATTTCTTATCAGCTGTCCCAGTTTTGTCCTTCCGATCAAGTAATTCTGATTGCACAGAAAACATGTTTACTCATGGCAGCTGCAGTTGATCTAGAGCAAGGGAGAAAAGCTTCAACAGCTTTGGAACAGGTAATGTGCAACCTTTAAAGAAAATATAAGCATTCAGTGTGCTGTTTGGTATGGTATGTTTGCCTTCTTTCTTGCAATTCTTTTTGATTCTCTTTTTAGAATCTTTTCCTCCATTCTGGCAATATCTTGATTTCAAAGATTTGTAATTCCTTTTTAAGGAAAGGTCATATTTGGCTTAGCCTCTTCTTTTAAAACGCCCCTTGCCATGGACCACTCTTTGTGAATCTGCTTTTAAATATTCTTTATCTTCATCGTCTCCCTGTGATCACAAGTGGTCCGTAGGTTGTTTGTTCTACTTCTGTTTCCTTTCACACATTCTCTAAGGAAACACGTTTACTTCCACAGCATTTTTTTTCCATTTGGCTGTGTTGGGTCTTAGCTGCAACATATAGGATCTTTCGTTGTGGTACATGAACTCTCTAGGTGTGGCATGCACTTCAGTAGTTGTGGCACACAGACTTAGTTGCTCTTCAGCATGTGGGACCTCAATTCCCCAACGAGGGATCAAACCACATTCCCTGCATTGCAGGGCAAATTCTTAACCACTGGACCACCAGGGAAGTTCCATTTTCCACAATTTTGTTAGCCATCTGGAATTATTTAGCTGACTTGTCTATTTTCACAGACTGGTTCCAAATTGGGAAAGGAGTACATCAGGCTGTATATTGTCACCCTGATATTTCATTTATATGCAGAGTACATCATGCAAAATGCTGGGCTGGATGAAGCACAAGCTAGAATCGAGATTGCCGGGAGAAATATCAGTAACCTCAGCTGCCTGCAGTGAGGGAGATCTGGGTTCGATTCCTGGGTTGGGAAGGTCCCTTGGAGAAGGAAATGTTGACCCACTCCAGTATTCTTGGCTCGGAAATCCCATGGGCAGAGGAGCCTGGTAGGCTATAGTCCATGGGATTGCAAAGAGTTACACACAACTGAGCAACTTCACTTCAGATACACAGATGACACCACCCTTATGGCAGAAAGTGAAGAACTAAAGAGCCTCTTGATGAAAGTGAAAAACGAGAGTGAAAAAGTTGGCTTAAAACTCAACATTCAAAAAACTAAGATTATGGCATCCGGTCCCATCACTTCATGGCAAATAGATAGGGAAACAATGGAAACAGTGACAGACTTTATTTTGGGGGGCTCCAAAATCACTGCTGATGGTGACTGCAGTCATGAAATTAAAAGACGCTTGCTCCTTGGAAGAAAAGCTATGATCAACCTCAACAGCATTTACTGAACTATTTATTGTCACTTAATTGCATTTGTTTTCTTTGACCCACATTCTTGAATATTTTATCATTCAGTTCAGTTCAGTTCAGTCACTCAGTCATGTCCGACTCTTTGTGACCCCATGGACTGCAGCATGCCAGGCTTCCCAGCAAGCAGGGTGACAATACACAGCCTTGACGTACTCCTTTTCTTATTTGGAACCAGTCTGTTGTTCCATGTCCAGTTCTAACTGTTGCTTCCTGACCTGCATACAGGCTTCTCAAGAGGCAGGTCAAGTGGTCTGGTATGCCCATCTCTTTAAGAATTTTCCACAGTTTATTGTGATCCACATTAACTCAGTTTTAACAACAAGAAAACAAAATATCTACTTTTGCCTGAATTCCATTCTCAACTTAAACCTTACACCTTTTAAGGAGATAACAACATCAATATCTCACTTTCCCATATACCAGAGTATTCACTGATTTGTGTTTAGTTCTGTACCTTCCTTCTTTCAAGCTAGGGAAGTTGTCACCAAATTGGACTTCTAACATGTTTGTATGATTTTAACTTCTAGATCTCTGCTTTTTTCTCTTACCTAGCCAAAGAAAACATCCTAATTTCCCATACTTGCCAGCTTCTTTTCTTTTCAATTGGTACAAAATCCTTCTTGCTGCTTATTCTCTTCCTTCTGTTAATATGTTCTTTTATATGATTCTTCACATCTGAAACAAGCTCTCAATAGATCTCTGCCAACATATTTTCTTTCCTTTCTTTTCCTTTGTTGAGTTCAACTCAAAAAAACATGTGAGTACCAAGCAGTCTGCTAGTTACTAGAGATAAAGAATATAATGTCTTTGTCCTGAGTAGTAAAGGGACCTCTTTTTAGAAACTTTTCCATAGTAAAAGAAGATGAAAAAAAAATCTGCAAGCCTAAGAGCAAAACCAAAAGAACCGTTTTGCTTCTTCATAAGTAAGGGTGTTGTCAAACTGAAATTCATTCCAAACAAACTGAAATGTCAGGGTTTGGAGCAGAGAAAGGCTTATTACAAGGGCCATGCCCTTATTACAAGGGCCATTCTTCTTTACAAGAAGAATGAGTGGCTCGTGCTCAGAAGACCTGAACTCCCCAGTGGGTTTCAGGGAAGTTTTTATAGGCAACATTTGGGGACGTGGCACTGCAGAGTGCGTAGCTCTTCTCTGATTAGCTAGTGGTGAAGTAATAGAAGGGTCATCATCTCAGTCTGATATCAGCCTTCTGGTTCCAACCAGTCTGGGGTTCACATGCTTGTCCTCAGCCTAAAGTTAGCATCCTCCACCTGGATAGAGGCCTTAATTCCTGTAGAAGAACTAATCTTGTTCCACTGTAGACAGAGTACATACTTTGTCTGACTTCAAGTTATTTTAAATGTATTTGAAGTTTATGTTGTGGTCTGACATATGGTCTGTCCTGGATAAAGTGCCATGTGTGCTTGAGAAAGAATGTATTTTCTTCTTGGGTTGATGAAATGGTCTATGTATATCTTTTAGGTATAAAAATAAACTACACATAGTTTTACACAGTATTTTAAAATAAGAAAAGAAAGAAGAAATATATTATCACCGCACTTTGTTTTTTCATTTGTATTCAAATTGCTATCAGTGTCACTTGCTTTCAGCCTGAAGAACTTCTCTTAGCATTTTTATAAATGGTTCTGCTAGCAAAAAGATGCAACTTTTTTTAATCTGGGAATTTCTTTATTTTGCTTTCAGTTCTGAGAGATAATTTTGCTGGGTGTTAGATTCTCGGTTGCCTGTTTTCTTTCATCACATTGAATATGTTATCCCACTGCCTTTTTAATCAATATTCTATATTTCCTGACATTGTCATCTTGCCTTGCTTTTGTAAGTGTCTAATTGTTTTCACATATTTGAAACAACTGCTTTGAAATCTGTGTCTGCTAAGTTCCAATATTGGACCTTTCAAAAGTCAGTTCCTCTTGCCTACTTTATTCCTGTGTATGGGTCATACTTTCTTGTTTCTTTTCATATTTTATAATTCTTTGTTGAAAACTGAACATTTTGCATAGTGTATTGAAACATCTTTGGGTATTGATTCTCCCTCTCTGGGACTTGTTAATATGTGCTTGTTTGTTTGATTAATGACTTGTCTGGGCTAGTTCAGTACAGTCTTTTTTTTTTTTTTAATTTTTTTATTAGTTGGAGGCTAATTACTTCACAACATTTCAGTGGGTTTTGTCATACATTGATATGAATCAGCCATAGATTTACACTTATTCCCCATCCCGATCCCCCCTCCCATCTCCCTCTCCACCCGATTCCTCTGGGTCTTCCCAGTGCACCAGGCCCAAGCACTTGTCTCATGCATCCCACCTGGGCTGGTGATCTGTTTCACCATAGATAGTATACATGGTGTTCTTTTGAAACATCCCACCCTCACCTTCTCCCACAGAGTTCAAAACAGCTGTATAGTAGTATAGAGCTTCTAATGTTATTCCTCAGAGATCACAGTCTTGCCTTTGCAGTCACCATGACCCCTCCCCTGGAAAGGAATGAAAGTAGTTTTAGCAGGGTTATTTTTGAGTATCTCTTTCCATGATCACCCTGTTAAGCTTCTGAGTGGTCTTCTATTGGTATCATACACAGGTGTAAGTCTTGATGAATTACTAGGTGACTGGTGTGCGTGTGTGTGTGTGTGTGTGTGTGTGTGTGTGTGCGCGCGCGTGCACGTGCACATGCACGTTTGAAAATACTCTGGTATAAATTGCTCCACAGTCTGATCCAATTAACGTAAGGCCCCTTTGAAGGGGTAAGTAATCTTAGCTTTCTTTTCCCCTTAGTTCTCTCTGTAAACTTGTATTCTACTGTTTAGCTTGTGATTATCACTGAGTTACCAGCTTCCTCTTAATTGCCCACACCAAAATCTTCACTTTTTTTTATAGTGCCTTTAGACTTGAACTTCCCCAAGTTCTATTTGAATAAATGTCAGTCTCCTTAGGGTGACTACAGAGCTCACTCTTCTAGTGACTTTCCTCTCCTCCTGAGCAGAAACTCTATACACTACTTTGGAGCTAGAGGCAGGGACCATGACCCATTTGTATCAGAGTGACAGTACAGCTCTGTAAGTCAGGGTCTAGCAAAAGTCGTAGTCCCTAACATTCTTGGCTTGCCTCTTCCAGCATGGAAACTCTCTTATACGGAAGCTGAGGTGAGGGCAATTGTGACACAGTATTTTCAACTTGCAGTGCTTGGGGGGACTGGGTAGAAGAAGAGAGTGCCAGGCTTCTTAATTGTGGTTGTTTATGATAGAACTCGGGCTTCCCTGGTAGCTCAGCTGGTAAAGAATCTGACTGCAATGCAGGAGACCCTGGTTCAATTCCTGGGTCAGAAAGTTCCCCTAGAGAAGGGATAGGCTACTCATTCTAGTATTCTTGCCTGGAGAGTCCCCATAACAGAGGAGCCTGGCAGGCTACAGTCCATAGGGTCGCAAAGAGTCACACATGATTGAGCAACTAAGCACAGCACATAATAGAATTCATGCAATACAGATCTTGGGGAGGGGAATGAGAAGTCCTGGCAACATGTCCCTTATGGTCATCCCTAGCCTGGAAGCTGAGGATATAGTGAGCCCTATCTTCTTGGTTATACCCACCTAAAGTGCACTTACATCATACTGAACTGGGGAACGGAGTTGGCCAGATCATGGCTCAACTGCTACAGGTACTCACTGTTCTTACTGAGACTTTAGTAGATTTCCTGGAATAGATGTTTCCCCATTGGCTATTAATATATGCCGTTAGGGCAGTTTTCTGAGACTTTACATGATCATGTTTTATCATTTTCACCAGTTGTGGCACTTTTGCTGGGAAGAGGATCTATAGATCTCCTCATATCACCATTCTGGAAGCAATTTTCTTCTGTCCTAGATTATTTTAAAAAATTGATAATACTCAAGATTTTCTGTTTAATCCTCAATTTCCTGTAAGTTAAGTGATTATGCTATGCATCTTAAACAGTGCTGTTATGTCAATTGTACCTCAATAAAACTAGGGGGAGAAAAGGAAAGAAAAAAAAATAGAGGCTAATATTTATATATAAATCCAAAAATATTCAGTTTATACTTCCATTTTTCTAGTTTAATTTTTTACTGCTTTTAATGATATGATTTTTATTTGCTTAAAGTTTTGTTTGGTTGAGACTAATTTTCTCTTTACTTTCTTACCAAACAGACCTGCTTACTAAATCGTGCACTTGATCTGATATGTAAATGCAGAGACGTCTGGAATCTCCTGAAAACAACAGGTATAGTGGGACTGGGAGTATGGTAACATGGTTATAAAGGGGGTTTCGGATCTGAATAACCAAGTCTTTTATCAACAGAAATTTGTGCCACTGAAATACTTGATAACCAGCCAAATGATCCTTTAAGAACTAGCTTTTCCCCACTCTATGTTTGTATTTTGTATTTTAAATCTTTGACATGCTACTTAGAGTAAGAATATTTTTTTTTAATATTTATTTATTTACTTGGTTGTGCCAAGTCTTAGTTGCAGCATGCAGGATCGTCAGTTGTGGCATATGGGATCTAGTTCCCTGACAAGAGATCAAACCTGAGCCCCATGCACTGGAAGCAAAGAGTCTTAGCCACTGGACCACCAGGTGAAGTCCAAAGAATATATTTTATCTTGATTTACATTGTAGTATTGAGTATAAAAATAGGACCATCATTGTTCAATATGACTTTATTGCTCTTAGGTCACTGGATTTGATATCTAATTTAAACAAATTTTGACTTTGACTAAATGTAGGATACAGAACCTTCCAAACCACAATAATATCAGATACTGTTAGCATTTTGTAATGAAATAATCTGTGTAGTAGTAAACCATTTGAAGTATATAGTAGCTTGCTATGGTTTCCTAATTAAGGATGGTATTATTAGATAGGTTTTATTATATTGTGTCCATCTATTCCTGTTTTAGTTAGAATTTTTTAAAATCTATACATACTGAATTGAATTTCATGCCTTTTATTTTTTATTAATGAATTTATTTATTTTTGGCTACACTGGATCTTTATTGCTTTGCACGGGCTTTCTCTAGTTGTGATAAGCGGAGGCTACTCTTTGTTACAGTACACAGGCTCTTGTTTCAGTAGCTTCTCTTGATGCGGAGCGCAGGCTATAGGTGTGCAGGTTTCAGTTGTTGCAACACACAGGCTTAGTAGTTGCAGTATGCGGGCTTTAGGGTGCATGGGCTTCAGTACTTGCAGCACTCAGGCTCAATAGTTGCTGCCCATGGGCTCTAGAGCTCAGGCTCAGTAGTTGTGGGGCACAGGTTTAACTGCTCTGTGGCATTTGGGATCTTCCCGGACCAGGTATTGAACTTGTGTCTGCTACATAGGCAAGTGGAGTCTAATCCACTGTGCCACCAGGGAAGTCCCAAATTACATGCCTTTTAAGCTTCTCTAGAGATCATCAGTGGAGAAGGCAATGGCAGCCCACTCCAGTACTCTTGCCTGGAAAATCCTACGGACAGAGGAGCCTGGTAGGCTGCAGTCCATGGGGTCGCTAAGAGTCGGACACGACTGAGCGACTTCACTTTCACTTTTCACTTTCATGCATTAGAGAAGGAAATGGCAACCCACTCCAGTGTTCTTGCCTGGAGAATCCCAGGGACAGGGGAGCCTGGTGGGCTGCTGTCTATGGGGTCACACAGAGTTGGACACGCCTGAAGTGACTTAGCAGCACCAGCAGTAGCAGCAGAAATCATCACATGGTTTTTCTCTTTTGAAGTATTAATATATTAAATTATAATAATAATAGATTTCCTAAAATTAAGTCATCACTGGATTTCTGGAATTATCCATTTGGTCATGGTGTATTATTATTTTTAAAAATGGTGAATTTGGTTTCCTAATATTTAAAAATTATTGGGCTGTCATTTTATGTGTATATTCATGATATCTTTGATGAATGTTTATATCAAACTATAGGAATTATAAGAACATAAACATATAAAATTTAATTCACCTATCTCAGTCTATGGCAGGCATTTAGAAGGATGAAAACAATAAAAAGAAAGGTGAGAAAATACCTAAATAACTTACTCAATATGGAAAATTTAATAAAAATATACCAGATAGCCTGAAAATATACTTTATAGCCTGATAACAGAAAACTAATTTTCTCTTCACGTGCCCTTTGAACATTTACAGAATTAATCACAAGAAAAACCTGAATGAAAAAAAAAAACCTGAATAAATTCTAAAACATAAAAGTAAAACAGATAGCATTATCTGACCACAATGCTTCACAATGCAATAAAACTAGAAATTAATAATGGAATTAGGAAACAGAATCCTTTACCACTTGGACATTTTAAAAAACAAAAGTAACTGTGGAATGAATATCTGGGCTTCCCTGCTGGCTCAGTGGTAAAGACTGCCTGCCAATGCAGGAGACTTGGATTTGATCCCTGTGTCGGGAAGATCCCCTGGAGAAGGAAATGGCAACCACACTCCAGTATTCTTGCCTGGAAAATTCCATGGATAGAGGAGCCTGGCAGGCTACAGTTCATTGAGTTGCAAAAGAGTTGGACTTGGCTTAGCGACTAAACAAGAGCAGCAGCAATATGAAATATCTAGAAAATGATACTTAGAATACCTCATAACAGAATCTAAATTACTAAAGTAGTGCTCAGAGTGAAATTCATACCTTTAGTGCCTTTTATTTAAAAAATATGTCAGAATGCTGGCTGTCTACTGAAAATCAGTTTCTTCATTCTAGGAACACAGATAGATTCCGTTTATATAGCTATATCTATCTTTGTCATTAGAGACTTACAAATTTAAACGAGATACCACTACACACTTATTAGAATGACAAAAATTCAAAACACTGACAACACCAAATGCTGGTGAATATGTGGAACAACAGGAATTCTCACTCATTGCTGACAGGAAGGCAACATGGTATAGCCACTTTGAAGGACAGCTTGGCAATTTCTTACAAAACTAAACATACTCTTGCTATACAATCCAGCAGTGGTGCTCCCTGTTATTTATACAAATAAATGGAAAACTTATGTCCATGAAAAGACCTACAGATGGATGTTTATAGCAACTTTAGTCACAATTACTAAAACTTGGAAGCGACCAAGATACCATTCAGTAGGTGAATAGTCAAATAAACTGTGGAATGTCCAAACAATGAAATATTGTTCAGAACTAAGAGGAAATGAGCTATTAAACTATGAAAGGACATGAAGGAAACTCAAATGCATATTACTAAGTGAAAGAAGCCAATCTGAAAAGGCCGCATACTATATGATTCCAACTATATGACATTACAAAAAAGACAAAACTATGAAGACAATAAAAAGATCTTTGGTTGTCAGCATGAATTGAGGAGGGAGGAATAAATAGATAAAACACAGGAAACTTTTAGGGCAGTGGAACTATTCTGTATGATACTACAGTGGTGTATACATGTTATTATACATTTGCCAAAATCTGTAGAATGTACAATGCCAAGAGTGAATCCTAATGTAACATGGAATTTGGGTAAAAATGATGTGTTAATGTAGATTCACTGATTGTAACAAACGTACCAGTATGGTGCAGGATGTCAATAGTGGGAGAAGTTGTGTGCAGTGGGGGATAGGGTATATATGGGAATTCTCTATACTTTCCACTCAATTTTGCTGTGAACCTAAAACTGTTTAAAAGAATGGCTATTATTGAAAAGACAAAGGAGATGTGGAGAAAAGGGAATTCTTTTGCGCTGTTGATGGGAATGTAAACTGGTACAGCCACTATGGAAAACAATGTACACATTCCTCAAAAAAGCAAAAATAGAGCAACCATCTCCAAAACCCCCAGTACCCAGTATATATCTAAAGGAAATGAAATCACTATTGCAAAAAGGCATCTGCATCCCCGTGTTCATATCTCACAATAGTTAAGACATGGAAATAGTCTAAGTATTCATTGAAGGATGAATGAATAAAGAAAATATGACATACATATATGTGTGTGTGTGTGTGTATATATGTATATGTATGCACACACACACAATGAACTATTTGGCCTTATAAAAGAAAGAAACCCTGCCATTTGTAACAATATGGATGAATACCTGGAGGATATTATGCTGAGTGAAACAAGACAGAAAAACACAAATACTGTATGACCTAACTTATATGTGGAATCTTAGAAAAAAAAAATCTCATAGAAACAGAGAAGATTGTTGGTTGCCAGGAGCAGGGGTATGGGGTAACGTTTGATGGTGGTCAAAGGGTACAAACTTCTAGATATAGGATGAATAAGTTTTGAGAGACCTAATGTACACCATGGTGACTGTAGTTAACAATACTGAAAGTTGCCAAAAGAGTAAATCTTAAATGTTCTCACCCCACACACACACAAACACAAATGGCAACTATGCGAAGTAATGGATGTGTTAACTAGCCTTATTTTGGTAATCATTTCACAATATATTCATGTATAAACTCATGACATTATACACCTTAAATATACATAATGTTATATGTCAAATACATCTCAATGAAGCTGGAAAAAATCCAGCAATATATGAAAAGAATTATATGCCAAAGAAGACCACTAGGTATAGCTCCAAGGATGATGGATTATTTGTTGTGGTTTTTCAGTTGCTCAGTAGCGTTCGACTCTTCATCCCCATGGACTACAGCATACAGCACACCAGGCTCCCCTGTCTTTCATTGTCTCCTGGAGTTTGATCAAATTCATGTCAATGAGTCAGTGATGCTATCTAACCATCTCATCTTCTGTTGCCCCCTTCTCCTTTTGCCTTCAGTCTTTGCTGGCATTAGGATCTTTTCCAGTGAGTCGGCTCTTTGATTAGGTGGCCAGAGTATTGGAGCTTCAGCTTCAGCAACAGACCTTCTAATGAATATTCAGGTTGACTTTAGGATTGAGTGGTTTGATCTTACAGTCCAGTGGGCTCTAAAGAGTATTCTTCAGCACCACAATTCAAAAGCATCAGTTCTTCTGCACTCAGCCTTTTTTATGGTCCAGCTTTCACATCCATACATGACTACTGGAAAAACCCTAGCTTTGACTATATGGACCTTTGTTGGCAAAGTGATGTCACTACTTTTTAATACACTATCTAGGTTTGTCATAGCTCTCCTTCCAAGGAACAAATGTCTTTTAATTTCATGGTCACAGTCACCATCCACAGTGATTTTAGAGCCCAAGAAAATAAAATTTGTCACTGCTTAGACTTTTTCTCCTTCTATTTGCCATGAAGAGATGGGACCAGATGTCATGATCTTAGTTTTTTGAATGTTGAGTTTTAAGCCAGCTTTTTCACTCACTTTCACCTTCATCAAAAGGCTCTTCAGTTGTTATACATTTTCTGCCATTAGAGTAGTATCATCTGCATATCTGAGGTTGTTGATATTTCCTCCGGCAGTCTTAGTTCCAGCTTGTGATTCATTCAGCCTGGCATTTTGCATGATGTACTCTGCTTAGAAGTTAAATAAGCAAGGTGGCAATATACAGCCTTGTCTTACTCCTTTAACAATTTTGAACCAATCAGTTGTTCCATGTCTGGTTCTAACTGTTGCTTCTTGACCCACATACAGGTTTCTCAGGAGACAGGTAAGGAAGTCTGGTATTCCCATGTCTTTTAGAATTTTCCACAGTTTGTTGTGATTCACAAAGGCTTTAGTATAGTCAATGAATCAGAAGTAGATATTTTTCTGGAACTCCCGTGCCTCCTCCATGATCTAATGAACGTTGGCAATTTGATCTCTGGTTCCTCTACCTCTTTGAAACCCAGCTTGTACATACATCTTTAAGTTCTCTCTTCACATACTGTTGAAGCCTAGCTTGAAGGATTTTGAACATGACATTGCTAACATGTGAAATGAGTGCAATTGTACAGTAGTGTGAACATTCTTTGGCATTGCCCTTCTCTGGGATTGGAATGAAAGCCAACCTTTTCCAGTCCTGGCCACTGCTGAGTTTTCCAAATTTGCTGGCATATTGAGTGCATCACTTAACAACATTATCTTTTAGGATTTGAAATAGCTGGAATTCCATCACTTCCACTAGCTTTTTTCGTAGTGATGCTTCCTAAGGCCCACTTGACTTCACACTCCAGGATGTCTGGCTCTAGGTGAGTGACCACAATTTTGTGGTTATCTGGGTCATTAGGGCCTTCTTTGTATACTTATTCTGTGTATTCTTGCCACCTCTTCTTACTCTCTTCTTCTGTTAGGTCCTTACCGTTTACGTCCTTTACCATGCCCATTCTCGCATGAAATGTTCCCTTGATAGCTCCAACTTTATTGAAGAGCTGTTTCCAGTCTATTATTTTCCTCTATTTCTTTGCATTGTTCATTTAAGAAGGCCTTCTTATTTCTCCTTGCTGTTTCTTGAAACTCTGCATTCAGTTGGGTATATCTTTCCCTTTCTCCCTTGCCTTTCTCTTCTCTTCTTTCCTCAGCTATTTGTAAAGCCTTCTCAGAAAGCTACTTTGCCTAACTGCATTTCTTTTTCTTTGGAATGTTTTTGGTCACTGCCCCTTGTACAATGTTTTTGAACCTCCATCTATAGTTCTTCAGGCACTCTGCCTACCAAATCTAATCACTTGAATCTATTCATCATCCCCATTGTATAATCATTAAGGATTTGATTTAGGTCATACCTGAACAGCCTAGTGGTTTCCCTTTCTTTCTTCAATTTAGCCTGAATTTTGCAATAAGGAGTTCATGATCTGAGCCATAGTCAGCTCCAGGTCTTGTTTTTGCTGACTATATAGAGCTTCTCCATCTTTGACTACAAAGAACATAATCAATCTCATTTCGGTATTGACCATCTGGTGATGTCCATATGTAGAGTCATCTCTTGTGTTGTTGGAAGAGGGTGTTTGCTGTGACCAGTGTGTTCTCTCAGCAAAACTCTGTTAGCCTTTGCCCTGCTTGATTTTGTACTCCAAGGCCAAACTTGCCTGTTATTCCAGGAATCTCTTTATTTCCTCCTTTTGCATTCTAATCCCCTGTGATGAAAAGGACATCTTTTTTGGCATTAGTTCTAGAAGGTCTTATAAGTCATCATAGAACTGTTCAACTTCAGCTTCTTCAGCATTAGCGTTTGAGGCATAGACTTGGATTACTGTGATATTGAATGGTTTGCCTTGGAAATGAACAGAGATCATTCTGTCATTTTTGAAATTGCACCCAGTACTGCATTTTGGACTCTTGTTGACTATGAGGCCTACTTCATTTCTTCTAAGGGATTCTTGCCTACAGTAGTAGATATAATGATCA
This sequence comes from Cervus canadensis, assembly GCF_019320065.1. Lineage (NCBI taxonomy): Eukaryota > Metazoa > Chordata > Mammalia > Artiodactyla > Cervidae > Cervus > Cervus canadensis. The sequence goes on from NC_057419.1 coordinate 38,608,629, forward strand.
CCTGAATTAAATTCTCCCATTCTCGTCTATTTTAGTTCACTGATTCCTAAGATGTTGATGTTCAATCTTGCCATCTCCTGCTTGACCATGTCCAATTTACCTTGATTCATGGGCCTAACGTTCCAGGTTCCTACACAATATTGTGCTTTACAGCATCAGACTTTACCTTCACCACCAGACACCGGACACTGAACATTGTTTGCACTTTGGCCCAGCCACTTCATTCTTTCTAGAGCTATTAGTAATTGCCCTCCACTCTTCCCCAGTACCTCATTGGACACCTTCTGACCTGGGCAGCTCATCTTCCAGTGTCCCATCCTTTTGCCTTTTCATACTGTTCATGGGGTTCTCTAGGCAAGAATACTGGAGTGGGTTGCTATTTCCTCCTCCAGGAGACCATGTTTTGTCAGAACTCTTCACTATGACCCATTTATCTTGGGTAGTCCTGCAGGGAATGGCTAATAGCTTCATTGAGTTACACAAGCTCTTTCACTCTGACAAGACTGTGATCCATGAAGGGGTGTGTGGAATATTACTCAGCCATAAAAAGGAACTAATTTGAGTCAGTTCTGGTGAGGTGGGTGAACTCTAGTGCCTGTTATACAAGGTAAGTCAGAGAAAAATATCATACATCAATGCATATATATGAAATTTAGAAAAATGGTACTGATGAACCTATTTGCAAGGCAGGGATAGAGATGCCGACTCTATGTCTGTTCTCTATGAACAGACTTGTGGACACAGTGGGGAAAGTAGTGCATTGGATGAATTGAGAGAGTATCATTGAGACATAGACATTACTATATATAAAAAAAGATAGTGGAAAGTTGCTGTATGACACAGGGAGCTCAGCCTGGTGTTCTGTGACAACCTAGAGGGGTGGGATGGGGTGAGTGGTGGGAAGGAGGTTCAAGAGGGAGGGAATATAGGTATACTTTTGGCTGATTCACGTTGTTGTGTGGCAGAAACCAACACAACACTGTAAATTGTAAAGCAATTATCCCCCAGTTGAAAATAAATTTTTTAAAAAGAAAAAGGACATTAGATTAAAACTAAGGGAAAAATTAAAGAAAAGAATTTGTTGTTTCATCTAGGAAATCTAATTTGTTAGCATACAATAGTTCATAGTAATCTCTTGCAATCCTTTATATTTCTGTAAGGTCAGTTATAATGTCCCCTCTTTGAATTACTAGGATCTGATTCTAATCATGAATCTTCTCTTATTGTCAGTGTAGCTAAAATTTTGTCAATTTTTTTAATCTCTTCAAATTGTTGGTTTCATTGATTTTTTTCTATTTTTCTATCCTCTATTTCATTTTTCTCTGCTCTTTATTATTTTGCTCCTCTAGTAGCTTTGAATTTGTTTTGCTCTTTTTTCTAGTTCCTAATGGTTTAAAGTGGTATTGCTTTAATATTTTTCTTCCTTTAAGTTCCCATGATTTTTTTTTTCCTTCAGCTCATTGCTTGATGTTTAATTTCCACATACTTGTGACTTTTCCAGTTTTCTTTCTGTTATGGATTTCTAGCTTCATTCCATTATGGTCAGAGAATATACTCTATGTGATTTTAGTCTTATTAAATTTATTGAGACTTATTTTGTAGCCAGATATATGGTCTCTACTGGAGAATATTCCATTAGCACTTGAGCATAAAGTGTTTTCTGCTGTTGTTGGATGGAGTATTATATATAACATCTGTTACTTCTAATTGGTTTATAGTGTTGTTGGCATCCTCTATCCCCTATCTACATATTCTATCCATTTTTGAAAATTATTCAAAAAATGTATGATTTATGTTTATCTGAAGGTAAAAATATACTAGGAAAAGAGAAGACAGTCAGAAATCTCCAGGAACTGCCCATAAAGTGTAAAATTTCTGAAATTTTTATATTAATAATATTTTACCTATAAAAATTTAACATAGAGAAGGCTAAGCATCCTTCTGATTTTGAAACTCTTCTCATGCAACTCTTAGCAATAGTAACCCATCAAACAAACCTAATTACTTCTTATATTTCTCTCTCTATGAGGAGAAAGAATGAATTTTTGCAGTTTTCCAGGGGCCCTTTTGGAAATCTCAAAGATAATTTTAGGTTTAGAAGATATCCTGAAAACATTGTTTTATATTTTCTGTATTTGGGATGTGACTTTTCAGGGCAAAATCAAGAGTTATTAGAGGCAGTTGGGCACTTGATTAAAATACAATTATGGGCACCTGAGAAACAGTACTTGGTTACCCATTTAAGCAAAATGACAATAACACATTTACAAGCATAGAAAATAAAACAATTCTAAAGAACTTTAGCTCTTCAATAAATGAGAAAACTTTTTTCTTAAATTTTTTGTCATTAAATGATCAAAAGTAAAGATATAACAAAGATAATAAAAATACACAAAATCTGCTATCTAGGTAGATTGCATACAAGGCAAAGAATAAACTTTTATATTATAAGTGAAACCATTATTTAGTAAACTAAGGAAGCAAGCCCATCAAGAAATCAAGATACCTTTGATCCATTTTAATACATTACAGAGCTTTATTTTAGACTCAGGTTTAAACCAGGGCAAATGAAATTTACTTTCCAGATTTGTCCTTCATTATGCTCTTTTATATTCTTGAACAAACTGACAACCTTTTAGGGGATCTGCCTGTCAAAACTAGTTTTATGAAAAGACTAAGAGTTTTTCAGAGGCTACATGATGTGTGATACTGTAATAAGATTGGATGCAGAAGAAAATACAAGAATCTAGCTATTTCTGTTAAGTCAGCCATTAAGGAGCTTTACAAAACTGTGAAACAATCTTCTCATTAATTTTTTAAAAATTTATTTATTTTTAATTGAAGGATAATTGCTTTACAGTATTGTGTTGGTTTCTACCAAACATCAACATGAATCAGCCGTAGGTTTACCCATGTCCCCTCCCACTTGAACATCCCTCCCACCTCCCTCTTCTTATTCACTTTCAAAATACAATTACTTTTTAATTGACATTAACACACAGTGACTTTGTCTCAAAGTAATTCAATCAGGAAATATATTTAAGTTTTGTTTAATTTCTAAAATGGTAAATATCAATAGTTATAATCTGCATATGAAAAATCTCTTTGATAATTTTTTCAGAGTACGTGGGGGTCCTGAGAACAGAAAGTTTGAGAACCACTGATTTGGGAGGAAACTACATTTTCCTTTAAAAACAAAAGCACATAATCCATTTGACACTATTGCTCATAGTATAATCTCAACCACTTGTTTTAATTGTAACTTTTAACCAAAATAATTTTTATTTCAAAGAGAAAACTTAGGTGTAATTGAGACACATATCTCACTCACTAGTAGTGTAGCAGACTAGCAGAGTTCATGAACACACAGCACAACTTTCTATGACTACCTTCATCCCTTTTAAAGAGGAAAAATGAACACATTCTTTAACATAACCCAAAGATATCACCTCTCTATAGCATATAAAAATAAGAAGCAATAGTATATAAACTTAAAACTATGCTTAGTAGTGAAAGTATTTGATTTTACTTAAAAGTTATCTTGGTATCTATTATTCATTTATTAACTCAATGTAATATCAGTCTTAACATTTTAAGTGAACTAAATATCTTGAAAATGATCTTAAATCTAACATACTACAAAACATAGTTACTGCTGAAATTAAAAGTTTGTCAGAACAATGATTCAACTGTAGTTGAACAGAGTTTACATTTTTCATAATCTTAAATGTCATATATGAGTAATATATAACATTATTTTGTCAGTAAACATGTATATACTTAAGAAAAACAGACCTGAGTTAAATAAAATGTATGCTAGTTTTTTAATTTACACAAATAAATCACCAAAAAGTCTTTTCAACCAAAGTCATCAAGCTGTTCTCATATGCCAAAGATTTACCTTAACTTCAGATTACTAAAATGTTTCTGAGTTAGTTGAATTTTTTATGAGAATACTTTTAGTTTAAGTATATGTAAAGTATTAGAAGTTCCATTTCCGTTTTGTGGAAATTTTAAGAATATTTGTGTATGAGTGCTTATTTATGTCCATAAACCAATTAGAATAGAGCTCCTTTAATATAGGAGACTTTATAATCTAATTTATGAATACCTGCCCCAGATAGGAAAACTCAAGTCAAGGCCTTTCTCAATTATCAACACATAGTCCCAGTGCTATAGAGATATTGTGGCTTCAGATCTACAATTTCAGCTATGGGTCAAGAGTAAATACAGAGTACATATACATAATGGAGTATTACTCAGCCATAAAAAGGAATGCATTTGAGTCAGTTCTAATGAAGTGGATGAACCTAGAACCTATTATACAGAGTGAAGTGAGTCAGAAAGAGAAAGATAAAGATCATATTCTAACACGTATATATGGAATCTGGAAAAATGGTACTGAAGAATTTATTTACAGGGCAGCAATAGAGAAACAGACATAGAGCATAGACTTATGGACATGGGGAGAGGGGAGGAGAGGGTGAGATGTATGGAAAGAGTAACATGGAAACTTATATTACCATACATAAAATAGCCAATGGGAATTTGCTGTATGGCTCAGGAAACTCAAACAGGGGCTCTGTATCAACCTAGAGGGGTGGGATAAGGAGGGAGATGGGAGGGAGTTTTAAAAGGGTGGAGATAGATGTATACCTATGGCTGATTCATGTTGAGATTTGACAGAAAACAACAAAATTCTGTAAAGCAATTATCCTTCAATTAAAAAATAAATAAATTTTAAAAAAAGAATAAATACAGAAACTCACCAGTCCAGATATTATAGTGGTATTCTTTCCAGCAGGCGTAAAGTAATTTATTAATTTAAGCTCAAAATTGACATACAGAACAACAAAAAAGACTAACAAATTGTTGTTTCTTATCCAGAGACTAGATAATCTGTTAATCCATTTACAGAGATCACCAAATGATGAGACCGTGAAACCACTTTGCCAGTCATTGCTGCTACCGAGGGAGAATAACTTATTGGCTATTCCCAGACCAGAAGCAAGAACAAAACATAAACTCAATAGAAAAGAAAAAAAGAGATTCAACAAAATTCTGTTGGCACTAGGAGTTCAGTCTAGGGGCCAAGGAAAGATGAGGTTAAGCAGAGTTTGACTTGCACTTCTCTGGCAACATGACTTACCGTGTTCTGTCAAGTGTATTCATTTGGCATTTTGGTGGATAATTTTTTAAAAATAACATCTGTTACTCTCATACAAATGTAAAATGAATGTGTGTTAAAGACTTTATTTAATTCATTAGTTGATGAGAAAACATAATGTTATAACTAATCTCAATTTCCATTTCATTTTGCTTATCTCTTATTTTCTATGTCCCTTACTGTTTATTCAGTGGTATCTCTTCACTTCTGCTGTTTCCAGTTTTACCTTTATTTCTGGATTGTTTTAATTTTCTCTTACCATTTTCTTCTAAAATGGCTCATATTTCATTTTCTTTTTTCTGCCAGCTCTTTCTGAGCTCTTGAATCCCCACTTTATATCTTTATTTTATAGAGATGATTACTTAATATTTTAAAATTCATGCTGACATGTTTAGCCACAATTTTCATCTGCTTTGTGGCATCATTTCTCTTGTGAGAATTCTCCACCTACCATTCTTTCTTCCTATTCTTCTCATCCCATTTTCATGTAGTATCTTATATTGTGCTTTACTTTGGATAACCTATCTTTTAAATTTTTATTTTGTTGCAATAAAAACACTTAACATGAGATCTACCCTCTTACTAAAATTTTAAATGTACAATATAGAATATTTACTATAAGTACAGTGTTTTACAGGCTTCCCTGGTGGCTCAGCAATAAAGAGTCTGCCTGCAATGCAGGAGACACAGATTTTGATCCCTGGGTCTGAAAAATCCTCTGGAGAAGGATATGGCAACCCACTCTAGTATTATTGCCTAAAGAATCCCATGGACAGAGGAGCCTGGCAGGGACCCTGTCCATAGGGTCACAAAAAGTCAGACATGACTAAAGCAACTAAGCTCACATAGTGTTTTACAGCAGATCTCTAGAATTGATTCATCTTGTTTAACTGTAAATTTGTGCCTATTGATTAGCAACCCCATTTTCCTTCAGCAACCACCATTCCATTCTTTGAGTCTATGACTTTGACTATTTTAGATACCTCATGGAAATAGAATCATGCAATATTTGTCCTTCTGTGACTCACTTATTTGATTTAGCGTACTGTCCACAAGGTTCAGCCATATTGTCACATATTGCACAATTTCCTTTTTAAGGCTGGGTAGGACTTAGGCTTAAAGTCTATAAACCACACTTTCCTTATCCATCCATCCCTGAGTGGACATTTAGCTTGTTTCTATATTTGGTTATTGTGAAAGGGGAGTGCTAATATCTCTCCAAGATCCTGATTTCAATTCTTTTGGATAAATACCAGAAGTGGGATTGCTGGACTGTATGCTAGTTCTATTTTCAATTTTGTAAGGAACTGTTTACTATAGTGGATGTACCATTTTGCACTCCTACCAACAATGTACAAGGGTTCCAATTTCTCCACATCTTTGCCAGCACTTGTCTTTTTTTATATAATAGCCATCCTGACAGGTGTGAGGTGATTTTTGGTTTTGATTTGCATTTATGTGAAGATTCATGACTTTGAGCCTAGCTTCATATACCTGTTGGCCATTTGTATGTCTTTTTTTTTTTTTTTTTTGAGAAATTTCTATTCAAGTATTTAGCCCATTTTTAAACCAGGTTGTTAGCTTTTCACCTTTAAGTTGTGATAACTTATCTTTATTTGTGGTACTTTTTCCTTAGGCCAGCTATTTGTAGGGGGTACATGTGGAAAGGAGGCCAGGGCCATGATCCAGGCTAATAGAAGTTTATACCTATAATCTAGCATTGTTGTATACATGAGTTCCTGTAGTATTTATGTTTTCCTAGCCAATGGGTCGGAGAAGGCAATGGCACCCCACTCCAGTACTCTTGTCTGGAAAATCCCATGGATGGAGGAGCCTGGTAGGCCGCAGTCCATGGGGTCACTAAGAGTTGGACACGACTGAGTGACTTCACTTCCACTTTTCTTTTCTTTTTTTTTTATTTATTTTTATTAGTTGGAGGCTAATTACTTTACAATATTCGCTTTCATGCATTGGAGAAGGAAATGGCAACACACTCCAGTGTTCTTGCCTGGAGAATCCCAGGGACGGGGGAGCCTGGTGGGCTGCTGTCTATGGGGTCGCACAGAGTCGGACACAACTTAAGTGACTTAGCAGCAGCAGCAGCCAATGGGTAGAGGTGCATGTAGGGCTTCTCATAACACAAACTTTCTTCTCCACTGCCTTACTGATCAGCTGCTCACTCTTCAGCCCTTTCTCCTCTGCTTCTCAAAACCAAACCAATCTTAGACAAGTTCCCTTCACCAGCCTATAAACTGTGTTCTTCTTATTGCCAATAAAGGATTTTTACCTTGGATTGTGCCCCTTACTTTGGACTATTGTACTTTTGCTGGCTTTTTCTGATTGCATTTTTATTTTTAAAATGTGCATATGTATGTTTCTATGCATATATACTAGCTTGTAAGTTTCATGCGGCCAAATACCGTATCTATGTTTGCTTACCTTTTATTCCAATATTTGATATTTGGATATTGCATGAATGAACAAAATCACACACACACACACACAGTCATCCCTGGATATCTGCAGGAGATTTGGTTCCAGCACCCCCCATGGATACCAAAATCCCCAGATGCTCAAGTCCATATAAAATGGCTTAGTTTTTGTAAATAACCTACATATTTCCCCCTATATACTTTAATCATCTCTAGATTACTTATAATACCTAATACAAGGTAAATACTATGTAAATAGCTGTAAATATTATGTAAGTAGTTGCTGCCACATGGCAAATTCAAGTTTTGCTTTTTTTGGAACTTTCTGGAATTTTTGTTTGTTTTTAATATTTTTGATCCATGGCTAGGTGACTCTGCCTGTGTAGAACCTGCTAATAGGGAGGGCTAACTAAACATGCATACATATGAATGCATATATCGTATATAACGTCTTGGAAGGATACACACCAGACTCAACATTTGCTACCTCTTGGACTTGGTGAGTTTAGAAGACATTTACTTTTTATTTCACTTTTATATTGTTTGAACTTTTCAATGAATATGTAGTACTTTAATAAAAAAAACACAAAATTCATCTAGAAAAAAATGAATCTGACTTGTTAAAAGTTTGTATTTCTTTAGATTGGGTTTTTCCTAAAATTATGAACCCAGCAGTGAGTAATGTAAATAAGTCATTTAGCTACCAATTGTAAATAGACAAATTAAGGGCAAGTGCAAAGCTGGTGAATCATAAGCTCCTGGGGGGGAATTGGAAAATGCCAACCTTTTAAAAATCTATTCCAAATCAAAGTTAATTAAGAACCATATAAACAGTGTCTGAAATTTTAGTGCTATGGGAATTGACTCTTAGAAAAGTATTAACCCTGATGTACCATTATGTTAGTGACCCAAGGGAAGCAGCTTATCACATTCAGTCTACAAAGTCTTTATTAAATTACTAGGGGCTACTAGGTATTGTGAAAATATAAGTAAATGTGTTACTGTCTCTAACCTTAATAAATTTAGTGAAGAAATGAGATCAGAAACAATCTATTACACGTATACAAAGCTAAATGAAATAACTTCACTAATAGAAATATAGAGGGTGTGGAATCATAAAAGAAGAAATGACCCACTTCAAAAGGTAATATTTGAACTTACTCTTGAATAATGAGTAAGATTTTAATGGTTAGAGAAGGAAGTAGAAGGCATTAAAAGCTGTGGGAACTGAGTAAACAAAAGCCAGGAGTACAAGGGAGCATTGTTAGTTTTGGCATTGTCTCTTATTCAGTGGTTATATTAGTGGGAGGTGAGGCTGAAAGTAATGTGGTTTGTGGTGTGCCCCTTCTCAATAGTAAATCAGGCCATTAGTATCACCTTAGTCCAAGCTACCTCATTTCTCACCTGGACCACTGGAATAGCTTTTCAGCTATCCTTTCTACTTCTACAATTGCCCTTCTATAAATCCAATAGCCACACAACAGCCAAAGTATTATAAGTCAGATCAGATAGTCTTCTTGTACTTCCCATTTACTTGGAATTAAAATCCAAAGTCCTTACCATGATTTACAGGGCCATAGATATCTGGCTTTTGGTTTCCTCTCTGACCTAATCTCCCATCATGCTACCTCAGTTCACTATAATCTAGGTCTACAATATCTTAATTATACTTTCTTGCCTCTGGGCCTTTTGTATTTGCTATTTCCTTTGCCTAGAACTCTTCTCCTGGGTATTCATGTAGCTTGCTCCCCTACATCCTTTGCTCAAGTGTCACCCCCTCCAGAGAGGTCTTTCCTGACCACACCCTTTCTAAAATAACAATTTGTATCACTATTTACTCTCTTAACCTGTAATTTTTCTTTACAGCGCACATCACTACTTGATATTATATAATGTATATCAATTTTTTTCTCAAGCAGAACTTAAGTTCCATGCAGGCAGAAAAGTTGTCTGTCTTGTTCATTCTTTATCCCTACCCCCTAAAACTGTCTGGCATATACAAAGGCTTAAAGTATATTTACTAAATGAAATGCTGCTATAGTGCCAAAAATTCTTTCATTAGAAAGTCATTTGTTTGAGTATTAGAGCATCTTGGTCTTTGAGAGCCGTTTTTGCAAAGATCTCTGGGAGTGCTTAAGTCATTATCAGTTTATACTTCGGGAGAGAAACATTTAGAAAAATATCATTAAAATATTCAACTTGGGATACAGGTATAGGGCAGAGAAGGGCAGATCAGGTTTCCAGAAAAAGAAAAAAGGAAATTTAAAGGGAAGTAGGGATTATACCAAAGATGACCGCATATGATTTTAAGACTGTTCAAACGTTTCTAACACAAGGGAACTCAACAGCTCTTGAATATCTCTTTCTGGCTCTTTTTGAGGATATCCATTTAAGAACTTAACTTTTGGATGTTGCTAGAAACATCCTTGGAGTTACTTTGTATGTGAAGAGTCATCACATGTTAGGGCTAAGAGTAATCTTAGTAAGTAGATTTCTAAAAGCTATTTATTTTTTCAAATGAGTAAATTTTTAATCTCAAAAACATGAAGATGGAGAAAAGTCTTTATAAGTCATTGCAAGGAAGAATTTCACTTATCTCCAGTACTATAATTTTGACTTTGGTGTAAAGTATTCATCGAGTGTCATCATCAAAAGTGTTAGTGGTTATGGAAATTCTCTGGAAGTCTGCTGGTTAGAACTCCACACTTCCATTGCTGGAGGGCCCATGTTAAGTCCCTGGTCAGGGAACTAAAATCTCATAAGCAATGGAGCATGGCCAAAAAATAAAAATTAAAAAAAATTTTCAAGTGCTCAGGGCTGGTGCACAGGGAAGACCCAGAGGGATGGGATGGAGAGGGAGGCGGGAGGGGGTATCGGGATGGGGAACACATGTAAATCCATGGCTGATTCGTGTCAGTGTATGGCAAAAAACACTACAATATTGTAAAGTAATTAGCCTCCAACTAATAAAAATAAATGAAAAATAAATAAAAATTAAAAAAAATTTTAAGTGTTAGTGTTTATGGCAACAAGACCTGAAAGCTTTAAATCAAAACCCAGCAAGTATCCTCTACCAGCAAAAAGGCATTTCAGCTGGCAGGGCATAGGATTGTCTCTGTTTTTATATATTATGTATTGATATTTATAGCCTATGGTCTCCTCAGTCCAGAACTAGAAGGGTCATTCTAATTTATTCAAATGTAGTAGATAAAATCTATCAAGTCTCATGTTGGAATTAGAAATCATTTTTATTTGTTCAGTTGTACACCCACACTAAAACTAGGATTAAGTGCTTATTCCTTCAGCACCTGGCTTTTGCTTGTTCCTTCCATTGGCTTAATAACTAGCAATAAATCATGGGTTGCTTTTGGCTCAAAGATTAGTTCTCAATGGATAAGAAATTCTCAGAGATGATAATTTTGAGATTAGGCAAGATCCACAGGCACGTTAAACAAAACGGCAAAGCTTGAGTGAAATTTCTATACATTTTGGGCCAGGACCTAGGCCATAAAAATACGAGAACCACTGTTTAGGATTTTTCCCCCAAAGGAGATTAAACCATTATCTGGAGATATGCAAGTATCTCAGACAGAAGTTGCTCTTCTAAAAATCTTCACTTTTGGCAGCATTTCACTTAAATGATGACTGACAAACAACGTAAGCTTACCCTATAATACAAAGCAAAACCCTTGGGACAGAGAGTAGGAACTTTGATTATAGGACTATGGAATCAGTGAAGCAGTTTAGAAGAGGGTCACAGGTTTAGGCAACAGGTTCATTATAGTTCCCAGATATTTATGATGATATGCATTATTCCTTCTCCCAAGTGCCTGACCTACTTAGGAATGTCTTTCAAGTCTCCCTGTTCGTAACATGTTTGCTTTTGTACATATGGTTTCTTTTATGAAAATACAGATGTGTCTGAAATTTTTCCTGTACAGTTATCTAGACACAATGACTCTCAATCAGAGTAAGGTGTGTACCATAGCTTACTTGCAAACATTTATTATTGATTTCTAGAAAGTTTCTCAAAATATATAGAGAGAACAATACACCTGTAAACTATAGAGTACACATTTTTTGTAGGTGTACTTGTAGCATTTACCAAAATAGAATCAAATTAGAACTCAACAGAAAGATGATTAGAAAACCCCCATTGTTGAAAATCTTTAAAAAAAAAAAAAACACTTGAAATAATCCATTGGCAAAAGAAGAAATCAAAATGAAAATTATGGAATATATTGAACTTAAAAATGGGAAATATGACATCAAAATTTATGAGATGTATCTAAAATAAGGAAAAATTCTATGTCTTTAAGTGCATGTATAGAAAAGATGAAGGGTTGAAAATCAACAATTTAAGCTTTGACCTTAAATATCAAGAAAATTAAATCCTGAAGAAAGTAGAGAAGAAGAACATTACAAAGATAAGAGCAGAGAAGAATGAAACAAATCAGACATACAGTAGAGAAAGTCAACAAAGCCAAAAGTTGATTCTTTGGAAAGATTACTATATTTGCTAAATGCCAAATGAAATGGATCAAAAAATAAAAAGAACACAAATTGCTAATACAAGTAATTCAAAAGTAGGCATTATTACATATCTTTCAAACATTAGTAAGACAATAAAAGGACATTGTGAATAACTTTATGCTAATAAATTTGAATATTTTGACAAAAATGGACAAACTTTTTAAAAGATATATCTATGAAAATTGGTACAAAGGGAAATTACCTGCTAAAGTAATTTTACCATAAATACCTTCCTACAAAAAGAAAATGTCTTCACTGATATAAATACTCCAAAATAAATAAGGAAGAAATAATAGCAACCCTGTAAAAATATCTCTTATAGAAAATAGAGAAAGAGGTAACACATTGATTCTATGAAACCAGCATGACTTTGATGACAAAACTTGACTTAGGACATTTCAAGAAAAAAAAAATACGGGTCAGTATCTTAAATGATAAATACAAAAATCTTAAACAAAATGTGAGAAAATTGAATTCAGCAATATGTAAAAAGAATAATACATTATAACCAAGTAAGATTTGTCCTAGGAATTCAACATTTAAAAAAATTATACAGGAGGAATTCTCTGGTGGTCCAGTGGCTAAGACTTGGTTCCAATGCAGAGGGCCTAGGTTTGATCCCTGGTCAGGGAAGTAGATCCCATATACTACAACTAAAGATACAACATGCCACAACTAAGACCTGGTGTAGCCAAACAAATAAATAAATGTTTTAAAAAATTCTATAGATACACACATGCACACATGTAAACTGGTTTTCTATATGTGTGTTTTATTTTAAATAAAGTTTTAAAAATAAATGAATTTGGAATTTTGCTGGGTACAGGTCAATAGACAAAAATTAATTGTATTTCTGTGTACTAATAGGAAATAATTGGAAAATGAACTTCTACACATTTATTTTTAATAGGATCAGTTCAGTTTAGTCGCTCAGTCATGTCCGACTCTTTGCGACCCCATGAACCGCAGCACGCCAGGCCTCCCTGTCCATCACCAACTCCCGGAGTCCACCCAAACCCATGTCCATTGAGTCAGTGATGCCATCCAACCATCTCATCCTATGTCGTCCCCTTCTCCTCCTGCCCTCAATCTTTCCCAACATCAGGGTCTTTTCAAATGAGTCAGCTCTTCACATCAGGTGGCCAAAGTATTGGAGTTTCAACTTCAGCATCAGTCCTTCCAATGAACACCCAGGACTGATCTTTAGGATGGACTGGTTGGATCTCCTTGCAGTCCAAGGGACTCTCAAGAGTCTTCTCCAACACCACAGTTCAAAAGCATCAATTCTTCGGCACTCAGCTATAGTCCAACTCTCACATCCATACATGACTACTGGAAAAACCATAGCCTTGACTAGAGGGACCTTTGTTGACAAAGTAATGTCTCTACTTTTTAATATGCTGTCTAGGTTGGTCATAACTTTCCTTCCAAGGAGTAAGCATCTTTTTTTTCCCCCATTTATATTTTATTAGTTGGAGGCTAATTACTTTACAATATTGTAATGGTTTTTGCCATACATTGACATGAATCAGCCATGGATAATTTCATGGCTGCAATCACCATCTGCATCAAAATCCATCAAATGTCTAGTAATAACTCTAATAGAAGATGCAGAAGATCTCCACACTAAAAGCTACAAAATAGTGAAACATTGCTGAGAGAAATTTTAAAGGTCTAAATAAATGAAGCCTGTGTTCATGGACTGGAAAATTCAGTATTGTTAAGATATCAGTTTTCACAGTTTGATCAGTTAGATTCAAGACAATCCTAATCCAGATACCAGCCGATTTACTTCTGGAAATTGACATGATGATATTAAAATTTCTATATAGATGCAAAGGATGATCTTTGAATAGTTGAATCAGATCTGAAGACTTACACCACAGAATTTTTTTTTTTTTGCCACAGAATTTTTGTTATTGTTTTTCAGTTGCTAAGTCATGTCCAACTCTTTGTGACCCCTTGGACTACAGCATACCAGGCTCTCCTGTCCTTCACTGTCTCCCAGAGTTATCACACCACAGAATATAGAGTCCAGAAATAGTGTCACACATGTTTGTTTATGACAAAATTGTGCCCAGTGGTATTCAATAGGGAAGAATTTTTTTCCACAATAAATGGTGCTGGTACAATTAGATACTCATGATTTTTAAAAAATGAACCTTGACCCCTCCCTTACACCATACAAAAACATTGATTTGAAATGGATTACCAATAAGTTTTCTAAAATGAAACCTGGGAGAATATCTTTATGACCTTGGAGACACACACACAAAAAACTACCAACCATAAAAGAAAATATTGATAAAGTGGTCTTCATTCAAATCCCTGCTTTGAGTCTTCAGCAATGTATTCTCTGTTTCATTAAAAAAGTATTTGGGAAAAAAAGATACCAAGGTTAGTGAGGATGGGAAGTACCTGGAGCTCTGATTCATTGCTGGTAGAAATGTACATTGGTACAACCGCTTTGGAAAATTGGCAGTATCTGCTAAAACTATACATGCTTCTATCCTAGCAGTGACCCAACAATCCCACTCCTAGATGTATATTCAGTTGAAATGAGTATATCTGTTTACCATAATATGTACCAAAAAATGTTCAAGATAGCTCTATTTATAAGAGGTAAAGATTTAAAACAACCCTAGTAACCATCAATAGGAAGATGGATTAAATAAGCTGTGGTATATTCATACAGTGGAATACTACAAAGCAATAAAAGGAATGAATACCACAGACATTATGAGCAAAAGAAGTCAGACACAAAGGAATGTTACAGAGTATAAAGTCATTTTTTAATATAACTTTTTTGTAATATAATTCAAATCATATGCCATACAATTCATAATTAAATGTATCAGTGGATTTAGTATATTCACAGATATGTGCAACCACCATCAACAGTCAACTTTAGAATATTTTATCACCTCAAAAAGAAATTCTGTACTCAATTAGGTTCTGTACCCAATTAGGCTTCCCTGGTAGCTCAGTGGTAAAGAATCAAATGGTAAAGTGGTAAAGAATACAATGCGGGAGACCTGGGTTTGATCCCTGGGTTGGGAAGATCCCCTGGAGAAGGGAACGGCTACCCACTCCAATGTTCTGGCCTGGAGAATTCCATGGACTGTATAGTCGCAAGGAGTTGGACTTGACTGAGCGACTTGCACTTTCCATCACATCCCCATCCCTACATTCACCCTGCCAGAAGTGCTAAGCAACCACTAACCTACTTTGTGTCTCTATAGATTTGCGTATTTTGGACATTTCATATAAATGGAATCACATAATATGTGGACTTTTTGTGACTACATTCTTTCACTTAGCTTAGTGTTTCCAAAGTTCTCTATGTTGTGGCATGTATCAGTACTTCATTCCTGTTTTGTAATCAAATGATATTCCATTGTATGAATACACTACATTTTGTTCACAGTTGGTAGACATTTGAGTTGTTTCCATCTTTTGGATATTATATTATGTTGTAAACATTTATGCACAGATTTTGTGGGGACATGTTTTTAATTTCTTTTAATTAAACATAACTCTATGTTTAATCATTTGAGGACCTGCCAAACCATTTTCCGAAGTGGCTGTACCATTTTATATTGTCACCAGTAGTGTTATGTAGTTGTTATTCAGTCACTAAGTCATGTCTGAATCTTTTGTGACCCCATGGACTATAGCCCGCCAGGCTCCTCTGTCCATGGGATTTCCCAGGCAAGAATATTGGAGTGGGTTGCCATTTCCCTCTTCAGGGTATCTTCCCAAACCAGGGATCAAACCTACGTCTCCTGCATTGGCAGGTGGATTCTTCACCACTAAGCTCACGATGGAATATTATTCAGCCATTAAAAAGAATGAAATTCTGCATTTGTAATGTGGATGGACCTAGAGAATATTACACTAGTGAAATAAGTCAGAAGAAGACAAATACTCTATGTTATCCCTTATATGTGGAATCTAAAAAAAGTAAACAAACCAATGTACGTAACAACAGAAACGGATTCACAGGTATAGAGAACAAACTAATGGTTACCCATGGGGAAAGTGAAGGGGTTGGAGGCAATACAGGAGTATGGGATTAACACATTCAAACTACTATGTATAAAACAGACAAGCAGCAAGGATATGTTGTATAGCACAGTGAAATATAGCCATTGTTTTGTAATAACTTCAAATTGAATGTAGCCTATAAAAATATTGAATCACTGTTGTACACCTAAAACTAACAATATTGTAAATCAGCTATGCTTCAATTTTATCTTTTTTATTAAACTTTTTATTTTGTATTGGAATATAACCAATTAACAGTGTTGTGATAGTTTCAGGTGGATAGCAAAGGTACTCAGCCATGCGTATATATGTATCCATTCTCCCCCAAACTCTCTTCCATCCAGGCTTCTACATAACATTGACCAGAGTTCCCTGTGCTATACAGTAGGTCCTTGTTGGTTATCCATTTTATTTTTTCAGTTTTTTCTTTTTAAAAAATTTATTTATTTTTAATTGGAGGATAATTGCTTTACAGTATTGTGTGGGTTTCTGCCATCCATCAACATGAATCAGCCATAGGTATCTATATGTCCCCTCCCACTTAAGTCTCCATCCCACCCCTCTAGGTTATTACAGAGCACCTGATTTGAGCTCCCTGCATCATACAGTAAATTTCCAGTGGCTATCTAATTTTACATATGGTAATATATATTTTCAATGCTACTCTCTCAATTCATCCCATTTCCCCACCCCCCATATCCACAAATCTGTTCTCTATGTCTGTGTCTGTGTCTCCATTGCTGCCTTGCAGGTAGGTTCATCAGTACCATCTTTCTAGATTCCATATGTATACATTACTATATGATATTTGTCTTTCTTTTTCTTACTTACTTCACTCGTATAATGTATAACACTGTGTACATGGCCATTACAAACCCCCATCCCTTCCCCCATCCTTCCCCCGGCAATCATAAGTTTATTCTCTAAGTCTATGATTCTGTTTCTTATGCTTCAGTTTTTTTTTAAATGTACTTTCAAATAATCAAATGGATCGAAGAGAAATTCATAGGGGAAGTTAGAAATAGTTTGAAGGAAGTAAATGAAAGCACAGCATATAAAAATTTGGAGGTACAGCTGAAGTAGTGTTTAGACAAAAGTTTGTAGAATTAAATGCCTCAATTAGAAAAAGATCTTAAATAATCTAAGCCTTCACCTTAAAAAACCAGGGAAAAATGATCAAATTGAACCAAATTAAGCAGAATGAAAGGAATAAGAAGAAGTCAATAAGATTTAAAACAGGAAACAATAGATAAAATTGATGAAAACAAAAGCTGTTTTGTTGTTGCTGTTTGTCAACACAATTGAGAAACCTCTAGCCAGGCAGATCAAGACACAAATTAACAATGTCAAGAATGATAGTGTAGATATCACTGCAGATCCTACAGACATTAAAAAAAGATAACAAGGGAATATTCTGAACAAATTTATGCCCATTAATTTTAAGGGTTAGATGAGACTGACAAATTCCTTTGAAAGTCAAACTACCAAAACTCCCACAAAAAGAAACAGATAACTTGAATTGTCCTATACCCATTGAATTCATAGTTTAAAATCTAACAGATTTTAACCAAGTGAGGTTTGTCCTGGTTTCAACATTATATTTCACCATATCAACAGATTAAGTGACAAGATTCAATATCCATTTATTATAGACACTCTCAACTAAACAGGAATAGTAGGAAAGTTCCTTAACCTGATAAAAGCCATCCATAAAAAATAAAACTTAACAGCTAATGTCATTTTAATGATGAAAGACAGAATACTTCCCCTCTAAGGACATAAACAAGTCAAGAATATCTAGTCTCACTACTCCTGGTCATCATCATCCTGGTGGTTCTAACCAATGCAATAAGGCAAGCAAAAGAGTGGGAAAAGATGTGTAGAGTGAAAAAGATCAAATAAAACTATCTGTATTTTCAGAGGACACATAATTCTCTATATAGAAAGTCCAAAGAATCTATCAAAAGAATTACAGGAACTAGTAAATGAATTAAGCAAGTCACAGGATACAGGTCAATATTCAAAAGATGGTTATAGTTCTACATGCTGTCACTGATGTTCAATAATAAAAATAACTATCAGTAGTGATAGAAGTCAAAATAGTTGTTAACTCTGCAAAGGTGGTATTAACAGGAAAGGAGCACGAATGTTGGAAGTGTTCTATATCATGATTTGGGTAGTGGTTATATGGGTTTTAACAGACATAAAAATTCACTGTTTTAAGATTAAAAATTCACACATTTAAGATTAATGCACTTGTTTATCGTATATATGGTATACTTCAAAACTTTTGAAAATGGTCAGTCTAATAAGGGTGATTGGAAACCAACTCACATAGTATGATATATGCCACCTGATACAAGATTCTGCCCATGGTGATAACCAAGAAATAAATGTTATTGACTGACTAAGTGAAACAGTTTGGAAACTTTCGCTTACTTAGTTGAAAATAAAACTACAGTTGTTTTATATTGCACTGGATCTTCTGGTTAACTCAGTCATTAAAGTAAGGCAGGTAAATATTATATTTGAATTAGATAGCAGCAAGAGTTTTCCAGGCTATTTAGAAATATCATGGCAATAATTTCAGGAAATGTAGACAACTTTAGTGAATGCATTTCAGGGTGTGAAAGTATTGGTAAGTTTATAGATTTAAAAATGTAAAAGATGTATCTAAAGGAGCTGAGATAACCTCAAATTGTAAGTAGAATTAATTTTCCTCAATAGGAAAATCTCCCCAGAAGAGAGATTAGAATAGGAGGAAATAATGAAATGTAATCACAGAGAATGTTGCATTTTTGCCTCTTTCTTAGGGGACTTCTCAGGTGATCCATGCGAGACATTGCTTCTGCTGTATGAGTTTGAAGCGAGAGCCAAACTGAGTGACCCATTACTGGACCATTTCCTGGCACCAATGTGGGAACTACCTCATTTAGAAAGTAAAACATTTGAAACAATTGCAGGTAAGAGCTAAATTTGTTTTTGGAAGGCTGGTACCCATTTAAATCATACTACATTTTTCTTTCTTCTCTCTATTCTCTCGTTCATCCAGGTGGGAAGCAATATATCCCTATAGAACTTTGTTCTCCTTCTCTAATAGCATTCTTGAACTATTCTGTATTACAATCATTTGTGCATTTATCTTACTCTTTATATGAAATTATAAGCTCCTTAGAATCATGAGTAATAATTACTTGCTGTACTTATAAACCCTAGCAATGTGCATTGCTCACAATAGGTGCTTATATTTATTTTGTGTAGAATCAAATAATGTAACTACACAATAGGGATAGTAGCTCAAACTTAAGAAAGTTTTGCTCAGCTAGCTAGAAATAGATAATCAGCTGCTTCGCTAATCAAAGGTGATACAATCTTAGTTATTTATTAAAGTGTACAGAGAAATATTGGTGATATTTTTAACATAATTGCCAGCCTCAAATTTTTCGTTGGGCTATAAGTGGTATTTGGGGACTCAGCCTCTGTGGGGATATACTGCAAGACATGGCCTAATTATCTTCCCTTAATATCTTTCACCCTCCTCAGGAGCCTGTATATGGCTAATAAAGGTATTGGATAGCCCCAAATGTACAAGAGTCACATTTGCCTCTCCTTATTTTGCCAAGACAGAATTTCTAGGAACGTGGAGCTGGTGGTGTATACCTTATAGCCATGTGATGGTGACCACTACTCCTTGTATAATGGAACTCCAATTCTAGAGGCCTGGTGAATGCATCTAGAAGTTTTGAGAGTTTTATCTCCTATATGTACTCTTATGCCAAGGGTTTCCCATTTTTAATATTAGATAGAAACAGTATATTATAGTATAAATCTTGGGTGGTTTTTTTTTTTTTTCATTAATTCTGAGCTCAGATCAAGTGTAGACATCTTCATAGTTATAAAGGTCTATAGTAAAACCTTTTCATCATTGCTCAGAACTGATCAGCATTTCATATACACATACCCTCAGTCCACTCTCATTCACCCACCAGTAAGTTCTCAGTTATCCACTGTCACCATTACACATGTGTGCACGCACATACACACACACACACACCTTATTGTTTTAAAAACATTGTTCTTTTGCTTTTTGGAACTATAAAGATCATGCATCTGGTAAACTAAGAGGTTTTCTGATGCTCAGATTTGACTACTTTCATTATTGATCCACTTCAGTAAAAACAGATAGTGGAGAATATAAATGTGTTTTTGATTAGTACCTTTTTACTGATCTGCTTTCTGTTTTTTTCTTCATGTGCCCCTTCTTCACTTTGGCTCATAAGATTATTACTTCGCCTGTATGACTATGTGCTGAGGCACAGAAACAGTAGGTTCTCTATTGATGTTTACTGGAAAAATATATATATATACATATATAACCTAGTGACCCTACAATGTTACTCTGCCCAGAAAGTAGAAGTTATTTTCTGAAAGCCACCACAGATTCATCGTATTATGAAATTCATTTTTGGAGTTTTGTGTTTGTTTTTGTATCTGTTTCAGGTCAGTTTCATTAGAGAAACAAGTTGTAACATAGGATGAAAACTCAGTGGATGAGATTATGATGTTCACAATCTTTTTGCTTCCCTTCTTATAGCATTAGCAATGGAAATGCCTGCATGCTATCCTTCTATTGCTCTGAGGGCCTTGAAAAAGGCTTTGTTTTTCCACAGAAGGAAAGAATCAATTGATGTTTTGAGATACAGGTTAGTAAATATAATTCAACACAGAATCCTAGCTTTTTGATAGCCAAAAGTGCTATAATCAGTGTCCCATTTGTTATCAATCATACTCAACTGACGCAAAAGATGATTGGGGTACGCTTGTAACTCCTGGACTAAAAAGTCCTCAACCCTCAGAACAGCTCCATATTTAGAGTTGTATTACAGACCGAGGCAAGATGAAGGAATCTGGTTGTCCCAAAGGAGAAAAAGAAGGAGAAAATTACTACTTTTTGTGAGTCTTTATATATAATAAAATTATTGATTAAGTGTTGATACCTTTCTTTCAGTACTAAATATGCCAGTTGTACAGAAAAGTACAAAGATTAATATAACAAGCACCAATGTATCCACTGCTAAAATTTAACAGATACAAACATTTTGGCATATTTGCCTCATTTTTTTCTAAGCACCTTTCTTTAAGGACTAATAAGTGCTGTACATAATATAAAATAATATTAATTGGAGATTTTATGTTCTCTATTCCCAGACATGGGGGGAAAATAGATACTGTGTGATTTTTCTCTGGAAAACTTTATAACAGTCTTCCTTTTCTGAGACATGAGAGACAGTTCTCCTGGAATTATTCCCAGTTTAAATCCAATTCCCTTTCCCCATTTGAGGATGTAATGAGATACTTTAAAGTGCATGTATATTAAACCAGCTCATAAAATATAGTAAACAGACAAAACTCCTTAGTTCAGGAAACTGAAAAAAAAGTGAAAGACAGCCATAGGCATAATAAAATGAAGGATTGGTCAGCCCCTTTTATATCTTCAAAAATCTGTCGTTGAGCTTAGAGGCCAGATAAAATTGAAGGAAGAACAGACGTGTTTTGAAGCTCTTAGTCTGGGATGAGGTCCAGATTTTACTTATCTCAGCCATGAAGTCAATGATTTCTTTCCTTATGGGATGAGTTTTCTCTTTTGATTTTCAGCAAATGTATGCACAGCTTGGTTAACCTCTTAGTGCCAGATGGGGTGCCGAATACAGAACTCTGTCCCATGGAAGAAATTTGGGGCAGTTTTGAAGATGCTCTGATCTTTATTAGCCACACCGTAAGTCAAACAATGATATTAAACTTTAAGCTAATTTTAAAGAACTGAGTTGTCTTGTGTATTAGAAATTACATAGAATAATGCTTTTTGATATGAGTTTTATGGCGAATAAATTAGTTTTAAAATGTGGTTACATACTATAAAATTTCCCTGGGTTTGTGAAATGTAAATATTAACAGTTAAAAGTAGAAAATTTCTAATACAAGTGTACTATGGAATAGGTCAAAGTGTACCATCTGGCATTTTTAATTATTTTGTATTTTCAAATCTGGTAGAGTTGTTATTTCCTTGTGATGATATTAACTCTTTGGAAAAGTTTATTGTTATTCCTGCCACTTCTGAGACAGGTAATAGAGTAGAAGGAACACTGAAGACAACCTATATTTTAGTTCCTCCTCTGTTGATTTTCTCTTCAGTGCAGGTTTAATTCAATAATTTTCAAATTAGCTTTATTAAGATGTAATTTACATACCATAAAATTCACTTATTATTTGTGTATAATTCCGTGATTTTTAGTAAATTTATGGTTATGCAACTGTCACCATACTCCAGTTTTAGAGTATTTCCATTATCCACAGAAGTTTCCCATTGCCTGTTTGCAGTTAATCCCTGCTTCCATTTTCAGGTCCAGGGAACCACTCATCTGCTTTGTATCTCTATAGATTTTCTCTTTCTAATACTTCATATAAATGAGATCATACTTGTGACCTCTTGTATCTGGCTTCTTTCAATTTAGTTTACTGTTTTTGAGGTTCACCCATGCTGTAGCATGTATCAGCAATGAAAAGGAATGGCCTTTTTTTTTTTTGCTGAATAAATAGAATACTATTCATCAGTATGTCACATTTTGTTCACTAGTTGGTAAATACTTTATTTGTTTCCACTTTTTGACTATAACAAATAATGCTACTATGAACATTTGTGGATAAGTCTTTGTTTTCAAGGGTTTGTTTTCAATTCTCTTGAGTATGTGAATTAATGGGTTATATGGTAATGCTCTATATTTAACTTTTTGAGGAACTGCAATCTGTTTTCCAAAGTTGTTGATCAATTTTACGTTCCTACCAGCAGTGTATGAGGGTTCCAATTTCTTCACATCCTTATCAACACTTCTTATTGTCCATATTTTTTTATTATAGCCATCCTGCTGGGTATGTAATAGTAGCGCATTGTGGTTTTTATTTGAGCTTCCTTGGTAGCTAACACTGTTGATCTTTTTTTCATGTGCTTATTGACCATTTGTTCTTTGGAAAGATACCTATTCAAGTATTTTCCCATTTTAAAAATTGGATTCTCAGTGAGTTTTAAGAGTTCTTTATGTATTCTAGATACAGATCCTTTATAAAATATACTATTTGTAAGTATTATCTCCCAGTCTCTGGCTAGTCTTTTTAGTGGCATTATTTAAAAAGCAAATGTTCTGAAAAAAAATAAAAAGCAAATGTTCTGAATTTTGATGAAGCCCAATTTGTCATCTTTTCTTTTATGGGTCATATTTTTAGTCATAATAAGAAGTCTTTGCCTATTCCAAATTTACAAAGATTTTCTTCTATTTTTTTCTTGTAGCTTTTATACTCATTTCTTACATGTTGGTCTATGATTCATTTTGAGTTAATTTTTGCTTATGGTGTATGAGGTAAGGGTCTGAATGGTTTCTTATTTGTTTGTTTTTGCATAAGGTTATGCCTCCTCTGCTGTTTGACTTTAGTTTTCTCATGTAAAATGGAAATAATAACACTTTCTATTACTCCTACACTGAGGTTCTAAGGATCAACTGAAATAATATGTGTTGTGAACTTTAGCAGCTCATATACATGTAAGGTAGTATTGTTTTTGTAAGGGAGCTATAAAATATTAAGAAGGTTAAATGGCCTGCTTAAAGTCACACAAAAAGTCATTATTTGAGTCCATGTTAATATCCAAGGATCCTGACTTGCCCAACTGCTTCTTCATATTACAAATGTCTGCAAACCACAACAGATGGTGGAATAATATAGCAGGGTGACAACCTGGTACAAACTAGCATCGTTTTACAGAAACCCAGAATTCTGGAACTATGTAATTACGGCCAGTGTGAATTTAAGTTTAAAAAAAAACTTCAGCATTGAACATTTTGGAGATATGTACATCTTTTTTTTCCTCATCTTAACTTCCTTTTGGAAGAAGAAATAATTTAATTTCTAAGCCATGAGCCTCATCTGGACCTTCAGATGTGTTTGCCATAGTAACGAATACAAACTAAAATTAAATTGTACTATAAATTCAAATTGATCAATTTCCATAGTCTCTATATAAGGCCAGAACTGCTCTGAGCATTTTGGTTTTGCCACTTTTATTCTGTCTAATGTATTACTGTTCCATCTCTCTGACTCTTGAATTGCCTGTTAGGTTAATATTGCTGTAGTTTTTTGACCAGTCTCCCATCCGTAATTGTTAATTCTCTGAAACATGATGGAATAGTTAGCTTTTTATGCAGATATTTAATAACCCTCTATTTCCTTAAATAGTATATGTTGCTTTTTACTGTTTGTTTGAATGTGGTGTGCACCGCTTTTGTTTTAAATGCTTGGGAAAAAAATTTGCCCTTGTTTGACTTTTCTGATGACCAGTCACTCATTCATTATTTATTAAGCAGATAACCTTTATTAAGTATGTCCTTACAGTGGCAAAATGGCTGTTGCACAAACATAAAACCTCAGGCCCACAGTATCATGCTTTACATTTTACAGTGCATTCTTACATCCATTATTTCATTTGACCACCCCACCCCCAGTAATTTTGTGAAGCAGGCAATACTGGTATTATCCTTGATTTACAAATGAGAGAATTTTTAAGATTCAAAAATGTCAAGTTACCAATTTGCCTAAGTTTGTATGACTAGTGAATGAAAGAATTAGAACTGTTTGACCTCAATTTCAGAACTCTTTCCACCAGAACACGTCTTATTTATCTGCTCTTGCTAGGAATTTCAGTTCAAGTTGGTATTTAGTATACTTTGTGCCTAGCCCCATATCCTAAAGATTTTCTTCTCTTTTTTTAAGTTTTATGTTTTACATTTAAGTTCATAATACATTTCAAGTTAATTTTTGTATGAGTTGTGAGATTTAGGTTGAGGTTCATTTTCGCCCATGATATCCAGTTGCCCTAGCACCATTTGTTGACAAGCCTGTCTTTCCTCCATTAAATTGCTTTTGTACTTTTGGCAAAAATTGGTTGGATATACTTATGTGAGTCTGTTACTGGGTTCTTCATTTTCTCTATGTGTTAATCCTTCTGCTAGTACCACACAGTCCTGATTACTATAATGTCTTAAAAGCAAGTAGAGTGATTGCACCAACTTTATTGTTCTATTGCATAATTGTTATAAGCTGTCTAGTTCCATTGCCTTTCTATATTCATTTTAGAGTAATCTTCTCTAAATCTGCAAAAATTCCTCCTGGGATTTTGATAGGAGTTGCATTAAACTGTATTTGATTCCTAGGACTGCTATAACAAATTGCCACAAACTGGGTAACTTATAATAGGAGAAATTTATTCTCTCACAGTTCTGGAGGCTAGAAATCTGAAAATCAAGATGTCAGCAGGGTGTACTCTCTCCATAGGCTCTATGGGAAGCATCCTTCTTTGCCTCTTCCTGTCTTTTGGTGGTTGCTGTCAAACCTTGGCATTCCTTGGCTTATAAATTTATCACTCCAGTCTCTGTCACCACATGGCATTCTCCCCATCTGTCTGTCTTTCTCTTTTTCTCATAAGTGCACATCCATTACTGGATTAAGGGTTCACTCTACTTCAGTATGATCTCAACTTAATTACATCTGTAGTGACCCTATTTCCAAATATGGTCATATGATGAGGTACCAGGAAGGACATGAATTTGGAGGGGGAGCTACATCCAGCCTGGTACACTTATCTATCAAGAATTGACATCTTAAATTATATGTCAGTTTTTAAAAAGAATTGATGCCTTTATTATATTGAATCTTCCAACCCATGAACAGGATATGTCTCTTCATTTATTTAGATTTTTTATTTCTTTTATCAGCATTATATAATTTTCAACATACAAGTCCTGTATATGTGTTGTTAGATTTATTTATTTATTTTTGTGTGTGTGTGTTGTTAAATTTACATCTAAGTGTTGTGGTTTTTTTTTTTTTTTTTAAGTGATTGTAAATGGTGTCCATGTGTTAATTTCTAGTATGAAGAAATACAATTGATTTGAAGATTCCTTAGGATTTTCTGTGTAAACAACCATCTAATCTTCAGATAGGGACAGTTTTATTTCTTACTTTCCGATCAATATGCCGTCTCTTTCCCTTTCTTACCTTATTGCACAGACTAGAACTTTCAGCACCATGTTAGTAAGAGTGATGAAAGTGGATATTCTTGCCTTGTTCACTGTCTTAGGGAGAAAACATTCAGTGTTTCATCATTAAGTATAATGTTAGCCATAGGATTTTTGTAGAGGCTCTTGATCAAGTTGAGGAAGTTCTCCCTTATTCCTTTTTTTCTGAGTTTCATGAATAAGTATCAAATTTTGTCACATGCTTTTCATGTACCAATTGATATGAGCATGTGATTTTTCTTCTTTAAACTGTTGATATGAGGGGTTATATTGACTGATTTCAAATATTAAACCAGCCTTGCATCGTTGGAATAAACCCCACGTGGTCATAGTGTAAATTCTTTTTTATATATTGCTGAATTCTGTTTGCAAGCATATTGTTAAGGTTTTTTCCTATATTCACTAGGCATATTGTTTGGTAGTTTTTTTTCCCTGTACAGTCTTTGATTTTGATATCAGAGTAATACTAGATTCATAAAATTTCATATATTTGGAAAAGATTGTGTAGAATCTATGTCAGTCTTTTCTAAATGTTTAGTAGAATTCTTCAGTTTAGCTAGAGATTCTTTCCAAGAGTTTTAAAACTAAAAATTCCATTTCCTTAATAATTATAGAGCTGTTCACATTATCTATTTTATATTGGGTGATTTGTGGTAATTTATATTTTTCAGTGAAGTGACCTGTTTCTTCTAAGTTGTCAAATTTAGGTGTATAGACTTCTTTGCATTATTATTCCTTTATTATTCTTTTGGTGCGTGCAGCATCTGTAGTGGTATCTACTGTTTTGTTTCTGATGTTTATAATTTAAATCTTCCCTTTTTTCTCTGTCATTCTTGCCTAGAGTTAGTAAATTTTATTCACCTTTTCAAAGAACCATCTCCTCCAGTGATTTTCTCTACTGACTTTGTGTTTTCAGTCTCATTAATTTATGCTCTTATCTTTATTATTTATTTCCTTCTACTTGCTTTGCATTTAGTTTGCTCTTCTTTTCTAGCTTCTTGAGATGGGAATGTAAATTAATTTGAGATTTTTCTTCTTTTTTAATGTATGCATTTAGTGCTGTAAATTTCCCTCACCATACTACTTTAGCTGTAGTCCACAAATTTTGCTATATTGTATTTTCATTTACCTCAGTGTATTTTTTTTTATTTCCCTTGAGACTTCCTCTTTAATCCATAGATTACTTTGAAATGTATTGTTTAGTTTCTCAGTGTTTATAGATTTTCCTATTATCTTTGTTATTAAATTCTAGTTTTGTTCCACTGTGGTCAGAGAACACAACTTGTATAATTTCAGTTATTTAAAATTTTTCAGATTTTTATGGCCCTGGATATGATCTAACTTACCAAATGTTCCATGGGCACTTGAAAAGAATGTGTATTCTGCTGCTCTTGGGAAGAGTATTCTATAAATGTTGATTAGATCTCTCTGTTTAATGGTGTCGCCAAGTTCTTGTATATATTTCCTTATTTTCTGGCTAATTGTTCTATTATTTGTCGAGTAGACATGTTGAAATGTTCGACTATAACTGTGAAGTTGCCTAGCTCTTCTCAAGCTTAACTGGTTTTTGCTTCATGTATTTTGTGACTCTTATTAGATGCATACACATATATGATTGTTATATCTTCTTTGTGGATTTCACCTTTTATCATTGTATAATGTCCCTCTATATCATGAGTAATTTTCTTTGCTCTGAAATCTATAATAACTAATATTAATATTGCAACTCTTTCTATCCTTTGATTAATGTTCACATAATAGACCTATTTCCATCCTTTTACTTTCAGCCTTCCTATTTGAAGTAAATTTTTTGTAGATAGCATATAAACAACATGTTTCTTTCATCTACTTTGCCAATCTCTCTTTTATAATGTTCCCTTTTTTATTAAAAGTTTCAGGTATACAACATTATAATGCAACATTGGCATACACTACAAAGTGTGTACCCCAAAAAGCATAGTTACCATTTATCACCATACAGTTGGCTCCCTTGACTCCTTTTGCCCAATTCCCAGTACTCTTCCCCTCCGGTAACCACCAGTATAGTCTCTATATCTATGAATTTGTTTTGTTTTTATTTTTTAGATTCTATATATGAGTGAAATCATAGCATATTTTTTTTCTTAAGACTCACTTAACATAATATTCTCAATGCATGTTATCACAAATGGCAAGATGTATTTGGAATGCTACTCAGCCATAAAAAATAATAAATGCTGCAATGAATATGGGGGTACATATATTAATATCATTTTGAATTATTGTTTCATATTGTTGGGATAAATTCCCAAAGTGGAATAGTTGTATGACATGGTAGACCTATTCTAAAGTTTTAAAATAATCTTCATACTGTTTTCCATAATAACTGCACATTCCAACCAACAGTGCACAAAGATTGTGTTTTCTCCATGTGCTCTCCAACACTTGTTGTCTTTTTGATAATAGCCATTTTAATAGATATGAGGTAGTATCTCATTGTGATTCTGACTTTCACTTCTCTAATAATGATGTTGAGCATCATTGCATGTGCCTCTTGCACATCTGTATGTATCCTTTAGAAAAATGTCTACTCAGGTCTTCTGCCCATTTTTTTTATTTTGTTTCCTCTGCCCATTTTTAAATCAATTGGTTTTTTTTTTTTTTTTTGAGTTGTATGAGTTCTTTATATATTTTGAATATTAACCCTTTAACAGAGATATGATTTATAAATATCTTCCCCAATTCAGTAGGTTGCTTTTGTGATTTGATGATGATTTCCTTTACTGTTAAGAAGCTTTTTAGGTTGATGTAGTCCCATTTGTTTGTCTTTTTTTTTTTTTTTTCTTTTTATTAGTTGGAGGCTAATTACTTCACAACATTTCAGTGGGTTTTGTCATACATTGATATGAATCAGCCATAGAGTTCCACGTATTCCCCATCCCGATCCCCCCTCCCACCTCCTCTCCACCCGATTCCTCTGGGTCTTCCCAGTGCACAGGCCGAGCACTTGTCTCATTGCATCCCACCTGGGCTGGTGATCTGTTTCACCATAGATAGTATACATGCTGTTCTTTTGAAATATCCCACCCTCACATTCTCCCTCAGAGTTCAAAAGTCTGTTCTGTATTTCTGTGTCTCTTTTTCTGTTTTGCATATAGGGTTATCGTTACCATCTTTCTAAATTCCATATATATGTGTTCGTATGCTGTAATGTTCTTTATCTTTCTGGCTTACTTCACTCTGTATAAGGGGCTCCCGTTTCATCCATCTCATTAGGACTGATTCAAATGAATTCTTTTAAACGGCTGAGTAATATTCCATGGTGTATATGTACCACAGCTTCCTTATCCATTCATCTGCTGATGGGCATCTAGGTTGCTTCCATGTCCTGGCTATTATAAACAGTGCTGTGATGAACATTGGGGTGCATGTGTCTCTTTCAGATCTGGTTTCCTCAGTGTGTATGCCCAGAAGTGGGACTGCTGGGTCATATGGCAGTTCTATTTCCAGTTTTTTAAGAAATCTCCACACTGTTTTCCATAGCGGCTGTACTAGTTTGCATTCCCCACCAACAGTGTAAGAGGGTTCCCTTTTCTCCACACCTTCTCCAGCATTTATTGCTTGTAGACTTTTGGATAGCAGCCATCCTGACTGGCGTGTAATGGTACCTCATTGTGGTTTTGATTTGCATTTCTCTGATAATGAGTGATGTTGAGCATCTTTTCATGTGTTTGTTAGCCATCTGTATGTCTTCTTTGGAGAAATGTCTGTTAGTTCTTTGGCCCATTTTTTGATTGGGTCATTTATTTTTCTGGAATTGAGCTGCAGGAGTTGCTTGTATATTTTTGAGATTTATCCTTTGTCTGTTTCTTCATTTGCTATTATTTTCTCCCAATCTGAGGGCTGTCTTTTCACCTTGCTTATAGTTTTTTTGTAGTGCAAAAGCTTTTAAGTTTCATTAGTCCCATTTGTTTAGTTTTGCTTTTATTTCCAATATTCTGGGAGGTGGGTCATAGAGGATCTTGCGGTGATTTATGTCGGAGAGTGTTTTGCCTATGTTCTCCTCTAGGAGTTTTATAGTTTCTGGTCTTACATTTAGATCTTTAATCCATTTTGAGTTTATTTTTGTGTATGGTGTTAGAAAGTGTTCTAGTTTCATTCTTTTACAAGTGGTTGACCAGTTTTCCCAGCACCACTTGTTAAAGAGGTTGTCTTTTTTCCATTGTATATCCTTGCCTCCTTTGTCAAAGATAAGGTGTCCATAGGTTCGTGGATTTATCTCTGGGCTTTCTATTCTGTTCCATTGATCTATATTTCTGTCTTTGTGCCAATACCATACTGTCTTGATGACTGTGGCTTTGTAGTAGAGTCTGAAGTCAGGCAGGTTGATTCCTCCAGTTTGTTTGTCTTTTGTTTTCCTTGTCTTTGGAGACTGATCCACAAAAATATCACTAAGACTGGTATTAGTTTAACACCTATGCTTTCTTCTAGGACTTTTATGGTTTCAGGTCTTACACTCAAGTCTTTAATCCATTTTGAGTTCATTTTTGTGTATGGTGTAAGATAGTGGTCTAGTTTCACTCTATTGCATGTGGCTGTCCAGTATTCTCAATGCCACTTATTGAAAAGACTGTCCTTTCTCCATTTTTTGCTCCTTTGTTGTAAATTAATTGTCTATGGTGGTTTGGTGGTTTAGTCGCTAAGTTGTATCTGACTCTTGCGACCCCATGAACTGTAACCCGCCAAGCTCCTCTGTCCATTGATTTTCCAGGCAAGAATGCTGGAGTGGATTGCCATTTCCTTCTCCAGGGGATCTTCCCAACCCAGGAATCGAACCCGGGTCTCCTGCATTGCAGGCAGATTCTTTACCGACTGAACTATGAGGGAAGCCCAAATTGTCTATATCAGTGAATTATTACTGGGCTGTCAAATCTGTTGCATTGATCTGTGTGTCTTCTTGTTCCAGGACCATCCTATTTAATTATTACCACTTTATTGTATACTTTGAAATCAGGAAGTGGTATACCTCCAGCTTTGTTCTTCTTTCTCAAGATTGTTTTGGCTGTTCAGGATTGTTTTGTGGTTCCATACAAATTTTAAAATTTTTTCCAGTTGTGTGAAATGTGCCATTAGAATTTTGATAGGGACTGCATTGAATCTGAAGATTGCTTGGGTGTTATGGACATTTTAACAATATTAATTCTTCCAATCTATGAGCATGGATTTGCTTATCTTCAGTTTCTTTCATTAGGATCTTATACTTTTCAGGGTACAGTTCTTTCACTTCCTTGGTTAAATTTATTTGTAGGTATCTTACTCTTTTTGATGCAATTGTATATAGGATTGTTTCCTTAATTTCTCTTTCTGATAGTTTATTATTAGTGTATAGAAATACCACAGATTTCTATATATTAATTTTTTATCCTGTAACTTTACTGAATTCATTTATTAGCTCCAACAGTTTTTTGATGCAATTTTTAGGGTTTTCTATATATATAGTATCATGTGATCTGCAAATCATGGGTTTTACTTCTTTCTTTCTGATTTGGATGAATTTTATTTCTTTTTCTTGCCTAGTTGCTCTGGATAAGACATCCAAAACTATGTTGTATAAAAGAGGTGAGAGTGGACATCCTTATTTTGTTTCTGATCTTTGAGGAGAAGCTTTTAGCTTTTTGCTATTGAGTATGATGTTAGTTGTGGTTTTTTCATCAGTTCAGTTCAGTTGCTGAGTCGTGTCTGACTCTTTGTGACCACATGGACTGCAGCATGCCAGGCCTCCCTGTCCATCACAAACTCCCGGAGTTGACTCAAACTCATGTCCATTGAGTCGGTGATACCATCCAACCATCTCATCCTCTGTCATCCCCTTCTTCTCCCACCTTCAATCTTTCCCAGCATCAGGGTCTTTTCAAATGAGTCAGCTCTTCGCATCAGGTGGCCAAAGTATTGGAATTTCAGCTTCAGTGTCAGTCCTTCCAATGAACACCCAGAACTGATCTCCTTTAGAATGGACTGGTTGGATCTCCTTGCAGTCCAAGGGACTCTCAAGAGTCTTCTCCAACACCACACTTCAAAAGCATCAATTCTTCAGTGCTCAGCTTTCTTTAAGGTCCAACTCTCACATCCATACATGACTACTGGAAAAACCATAGCCTTGACTAGACGGACCTTTGTTGACAAGGTAATGTCTCTGCTTTTTAATATGCTATCTAGGTTGGTCATAACTTTCCTTCCAAGGAGTAAGCGTCTTTTAATTTCATGGCTGCAATCACCATCTTCAGTGATTTTGATGGGCTCAATAAAGGACAGAAATGGTATGGACCTAACAGAAGCAGAAGATATGAAGAGGAGGTGGCAAGAATACACAGGAAGAACTGTACAAAAAAGATCTTCACAACCCAGATACTCATGATGGTGTGATCACTCACCTAGAACCAGACATCCTGGAATGTGAAGTCAAGTGGGCCTTAGGAAGCATTGCTACTAACAAAGCTAGTGGAGGTGATGGAATTCCAGTTGAGCGATTTCAAATCCTAAAAGATGATTCTGTGAATTTGCTGTGCCAGCAAATTTGGAAAACTCAGCAGTGGCCACAGGACTGAAAAAAGTCAGTTTTCATTCCAATCCCTAAGAAAGGCAATGCCAAAGAATGCTCAAACTACCACACAATTGCACTCATCTCACACGCTAGCAAAGTAATACTCAAAATTTTCCAAGCCAGGGTTCAACAATACGTGAACCGAGAACTTCCAGATGTTCAAGCTGGTTTTAGAAAAGGCAGAGGAACCAGAGATCAAATTGCCAACATTTGCTGGATCATCGAAAAAGCAAGAGGGTGTCAGAAAAACATCTGTTTCTGCTTTATTGACTATGCCAAAGCCCTTGACTGTGTGGATCACAATAAACTGTGGAAAATTTTGAAAAAGATGGGAATACCAGACCACCTGACCTGCCTCTTGAGAAATCTGTATGCAGGTCAGGAAGCAACAATTAGAACTAGACATGGAACAACAGACTGGCTCCAAATAGGGAAAGGAGTATGTCAAGGCTGTATATTGTCACCCTGCTTATTTAACTTATATGCAAAGTGCATCATGAGAAACGCTGGGCTGGATGAAGCACAAGCTGGAATCAAGATTGCTGGGAGAAATATCAATAACCTCAGATATGCAGATGACACCACCCTTATGGCAGAAAACGAAGAAGAACTAAAGAGCCTCTTGATGAAAGTGAAAGAGGAGAGTGAAAAAGTTGGCTTAAAATTCAGCATTCAGAAAACTAAGATCATGGTTTTGTCATATATGTCTTTTATTATGTTGAGTCACATTCCCTTGCTACCCACTTTTTTGAGCTTTCATCATAAGTGGATGTTGAATTTGATCAAATGCTTTTTCTGTATCTACTGAGATGATGATACAATTTTTATCCTTCATTTTGTTATATGGTATATCATATTTATTGATTTGCAGGTGTTGAACCATCTTTGCATCCCTGGAATAAATCCCACTTAACCATGGTGTATGATTCTTTTAATGAATTGTTGACTTTGGTTTGCTACTGTTTTGTTGAGAATTTTTGCGTCTGTGTTCATCAGCAATATTAACTTGTAATTTTCTTTTCTTGTGGTGTTCTTGTTTGGTTTCGGTATCAGGGTAATGCTGGCCTCATAAAATGTATTTGAAAATGTTCCCTCTTCTTTAATTTTTTGGCAGAGTTTGAGAAGGATAGGTAGTAAATCTTTAATTTTTGGAAGCATTTACCAGGGAAGCCATTCCATCCTGAACTTTCGTTTTTTGGGAGGTATTTGATTACTGATCTGATCTCCTTTACTAGTAATTGGTCTATTCAGGTTTTCTATTTCTTCATGATTCAGTCTTGGTAGGTTGTATGCTTCTAGGAATTGGCCCATTACTTCTAGATTGTCCAATTTGTTGACTTATAATTTTTCATATTATTCTCTTATGATCCTTTGTATTTCAGTAGTATCAATTATAACTTTTACTCTTTCATTTCTGATTTTATCTATTTGAGCCCTCTTTTTTTTTTTGGTTAGTCTAAACTAAAGACTTGTCAATTTTGTCTTCTCAAAGAACCAGCTCTTGGGTGTGTTGATCTTTTCTATTATCTTTTTAGTCTTTACTTCATTTATTTCTGCTCTGATCTTTATTATTTCCTTCTTTCCACTAGTTTTGGTTTTCATTTGTTCTTTTTTCTCTGGTTTCTTTACATGTAAATTTAGTTTGTTTATTTGAGATTTTTCTTGTTTCTTGAGGTAGACCTGCATTGCTATGAACCTCTTTCTTGGAACAACTTTTGCTCTATCCTATAGGTTTTGGTATGTGATATTTATGTTTGGTTTGGTTTTTGGTTTTTTTTTTTGGTATATTTTGACTTCTCTTTTGATTTCTTCAAAGGCCAGTTGGTTTTTCAGTAGCATGTTGTTTTATATCCATATCTTTGTGGTTTTTCTGGTTTTCTTCTTGTAATTGATCTTGAGTTTTTTATGGTCAGAATGGAGAAGGAAATGCAACCCACTCCAGTATTCTTGCCTAGTGGGCTGCTGTCCATGGGGTCGCACAGAGTCAGACATGACTGAAGCGACTTAGCATGCATGCATGCATTGGAGAAGGAAATGGCAACCCACTCCAGTATTCTTGCCTGGAAAATCCCAGGGACAGAGGAGCCCAGTGGGCTGCCATCTGTGTGGTTGCACAGAGTCAGATATGACTGAAGCGACTTAGCAGCAGCAGCAACATGGTCAGAATAGATACTTGATATGATTACAGTCTTCTTAAATTTATTGAGACTTGTTTTATGGCCTAATATGTGATCTATCCTGGAGAATGTTGCATGTGCACTTGAGAAGACTATTCTGCTGCTTTTGGATGGAGTGTTTTATGTCTATTAAGTCCATTGGACTAAAGTGTCATTAAGGCCAATATTTTCTCATTGATTTTCTGTCTGGATGATCCATCCCTTGCTGTAAGTGAGGTGTTAAAATCCTCTACTATTATTGGATTGTTTTCAGTTTCTCCCTTTAGGTTCATTAATATTTGATTTACATATTTTGGTGCGTCTGTTTTAGGTGTGCATATATTTATAATGCTTTATATCTTTCTGAACTGACCTCTTTATCATTATGTAGTGTCCTTGTTTTTCTTTTATTATAGTTTTTATTTTGAAGTTTGTTTTGTCTGATTTGAGTATAGCTACACTACCTTTCTTTGGTTTCTTTTGCATGGAATATCTTTTTCCATCCCTCCACACTGCCTGTGTATGTCCTTAGTTCTGAAGTGAATCTCTTGTAGATAGCATGTAGATAGTTCCTGTTTTTCAATCCATTCAGCCACTCTGTGTATTTTATTGTGAGTGTTTCACATGTACCTTTAAAGTAATTATTTTTAGGTATGTACTTACTGCTATTTTGTTAATTATTTCCTATTTCTTTTTGTAGTTTCTCTCTCTCCCTTTCTTCTTCTCTTTCTCTCTTCCCTTGTGCTTTAGTGGCTTTCTTTAATGTTTCTTTTGAGTGTTTCCTATAATTTTTTTCTTCGTGGTTACCATGAGGTTCATATATAACAGCCTGTGTATATACCAGGTTTTGTAAGTTGATAGTAAATTAACATTAAACTCATTCCAAAGCTTTTCATTTTTGCTCCATCCTTTACAAGTTTTATATTTCTGATGGCACCTTTTATGTATTTTCATTTTATGCATCCCTTAACTAAGTACTGTAATTATAGTTAATTTTACTGCTTTTGTCTTTTAACCTTCATATTTTCTTCATAAGTGATTGATCTACTACTTTTACTATACATTTACCTTTTTCCAGTAAGTGTTACTTTTATATGTTTTCTTATTATCAATTACTGCCTTTTTTAGCTTAGAGAAATTTCTTTAACATTTCTTGTGAGGCATTCTTAGTGATGATGAATTCCTAAAAGAGTTAAAGCTTTTGCTTATCTGCATATCTCTTAATGACTCCCTCAATTCTGAGTGATAACCTTGCTGGGTAGAAAATTCATGGTTGAAAATTTTTTCCTTGTGGCACTTTCAATATGTCTTGCCACTTCCTTCTGACTTGTAAATTATCTGCTGAAATATCTGCTGATAGTCTTATGTGGTTTCCCTTGAACATAATAAGTTGTTTTTCCTCTTGCTGCTTATAAGATTCTCTCTTATAAAAAGTTATCCTTAATTTTACCATTTTAATTATACTGTGTCTTGGCATGGTTTTCTTTGGGTTCATCTTATTTGTAACTCTCTGGGTTTTCTGGACCTAGATGTCTGTTTCCTCTCCCAGATGGGGGTTGTTTTCAGCCATTGTTTCTTCAAGTAATTTTTCTGGTCCTTCTTCTCTCTCTTCTCCTTCTGGGACCCCTTTAATGTGACTAATAATATTCTTGATGTTATCCAAGAGGTCCCTTAAAATATCTTTACTTTTTTTTTTTAATTCATTTTTTAAATTCATTTTTCATTTTGTTGCTCTAAGTGATTTCCATTACTTTACCTTCCAGCTCACTAATTTGCTGTTAAACCCCTGAAGTGCATTTTTAGCTCAGTTATAACTTCTGTTTGGTTCTTTCTTATTTTCTTCTCTATTTCCTTATATTTTCTTCTCTATTATTCTCCTGAGTTTGGTGAGAATCTTTGTGACTATTACTTTGATCACTTTATTAGGTATATTGTTTATGTTCTTTTCATTAAAATCTTTTTCTGGGGATTTGGTCTTTGGCTTGGAACGTATTCTTCTGTATCCTCATTTTGTCTGACTCTATGCTTATCCACATATATTAGGCAAAATAGCTCCCTCTCCTGGTCTTGAATGAGAGTTCTTGTGTAATAGATGGATCTATGGAGCCTGGAAACACATTCTTCCCTGGACTCAGAGCCAAGCACTAAAGAGATGTCCCTTATGTGGGTTCTTGTGGGGCCACAGCTGCTAATGGGGAGAGTGAGGCAGAGTGTGTGTGCTTATCCCCTCAGTTGTAGCACAGCTATTGCATGGAAGGTTGAAGATGGGGTACATGCTGACCTGGTTGAAAAACAGTTGTTGTATGGGGGATGGGCTCAGGGTGCTCCCCTAGCCCAGTTGTGGTAAGATTGCTGTGCAGGTGGAGAGCACAGGATAACTGCCTGATCTCATTGCATTGCAACTGCTGCACTCAGGAGGGTGGGGGGTAGTGCTCTCACCCAGTCCAGGTATAGTACAGCTGTTGTGTGAGGTAGGCAAGTGCTCAGGGTGCTCACCCAGCCCGGTTGTTGTGTAGGGTGTACAGAGCATGTACAATTGTGTAACCAGGCTAGAGAGCGGACACAAAAAATGGCACCTACCAGCTCAGTCAGCAGCAGTTTAGGATATGATTGCAAAAACGGTGACAGCCAATGCTTCTGTCCCTAGAGAAAGTCTCAGGAAGTTCCTGCCTCCCCAGTAGCTGCTGTAAGATCAGTAAGTAGGTCTCCCTTACTTTAGGTGCTTTTCAAACTTGCTTTTCCTCTGGATCTCAGTGTGAATGGGATTGTCTATGAACCATTTAAGTGCAGGTTCTTCATTCCCTATAGTTCTTCAATTCTCCTGGAACTCTTAATCCCCATTGATTTTTAAAACCAGATATTTTGGGATCCTGTCTTTCTGTTGCTGGATCCAGGGGTTGGGGTGCCTGATGTGGGGTTCAATCTCTTCACTCCTCAAGGGAAAATTCCATATTTTGGTATCCCTCACAACTGTGGGTCACTGCTCCTATAGTGGAATCCCAGGCAAGACCATGTCTCTGCCTCTCCTACCTGTTTCAAAGTGTCTCCTTTATCTTTTGTTTGTGAAGGTGCTGTCCATCTAGTTTTCAGGTCTTTTTCAAAGGAAAATCATTCCAAATACAGCTGTAAATTTGTTGTGTTCATGAGAGGAACTGTGTTCATGGTTTTCCTATGCTACCTTTTTGAACCTCTCCCTTCAGTCTCTATTTTTTAAATTGAAGTTTAGTTGACTTAAAATATTGTGTTAATTTCAGATGTACAGCAAAGTGATTATTTTATAAATATATTTTTCAGATTATTTTCCATTATAGGTTATTATAAGATATTAAATATTGTTCCCTGTGCTATACAGCAGCACTTTGGTACTTATTTATCTGTAGTAGTCTGTATCCATTAATCCAATACTCCTAATTTATCTATCCCCCCTTTCCTCCCTCTGTGGTAACCCCAAGTTTGTTTTCTATGTCTATGAGTCTGTTTCTGTTTTGTATGTAGATTCGTTTTTTTTTTTTTTACCTTCCACATGTAATATTTGTCTTTCTCTCTCTGACTTACTTCCCTTAGTATGATATTCACTAGGTCCATCCATGTTGCAGCAAATTGCATTATTTCACTTTTTTATGGCTTATATTCCATTGGATGTATATATTCCACATCTTCTTAAGTCAGTTGTATGTTGATGGGCACTTGAGTCGTTTCCTTGTTTTGACTATTGTAAATAATGTTGTTTATGAACATTGGGGTGTATGTATCTTTTCAAAATAGAGTTTTCATCTTTTCTAGATATATGCCTAGGAGTGGGATTGCTGGATCATATGATAACTCTCTTTTTAGTTTTTTAAGGAAACTCCATACTGTTTTCCATAGTGATGCCACCAGTTTACATCCTTACCAACAGTGTAGGAAGGTCTCCTTTTCTCCACACCCTTTCCAGAATTTATTATTTGTAGACTTCTTGATGATGGCCATTCTGACTGATGATAACTCATTGTGGTTTTGATTTGCATTTCTCTAGTAATTAATGATCTTGAGCATCTTTTCATGTGCCTATTGGCTGTTTGTACATCTTCTTTGGAGACGTGTCTATTTAAG
Organism: Cervus canadensis; assembly: GCF_019320065.1. Lineage (NCBI taxonomy): Eukaryota > Metazoa > Chordata > Mammalia > Artiodactyla > Cervidae > Cervus > Cervus canadensis. Next base: position 38,647,757 of record NC_057419.1, read on the forward strand.
TTTTCTGACAATTTCTATTGAGCTTTTTTGATATTGAATTATATAAAATTTTTATATTTCAGATATTAAACCATTGTTTGTTGAATTATTTGCAAATAATTTCTGTCATTCTGCAGGTTGTCTTTTTGTTTTGTTGATGTTTTCCTTATAATTTGTTTTTATTTTGTTTGTCTTGGAAGACTGACCAAAGAAAAATTGCTATGATTTATGTCAGGTAATGTTTTTTCTATGTTAACTTCTAGGAGTTTTTTGGTGTCAGGTCTTATATTTAGGTCTTTAAACCATGTTGAGTTTATTTTTGTATATAGTATGAGGGAATGTTCTAATTTTATTGATCTACATGTAGCTGTCCAGCTTTTCCAACACCACTTACTGAAGGGACTCCTTTTCTCCATTATATATTATGCCTCCTTTGTCGTTGTTGTTCACTCGCTCAGTCATATCTGACTCTTTGTGAACCCATGGACTGTAGCATGCCAGTCCACATGGTAGCATGTGCTTTACCATCTCCCGAAGCTTGCACAAACTCATGTCCATTGAGTCAGTGATGCCATCCAACCATCTCATCTCTGTCGTCCCCTTCTCCTGCCTTCAGTCTTTCCCAGCATCAGGGTCTATTCCAATGAGTTGGCTCTTCACATCAGGTGGCCAAAGTATTGGAGCTTCAGCTTCAGCATCGGTCCTTCCAATGAATATTTAGGATTGATTTCCTTTAGGATTGACTGGTGTGATCTTCTTGCAGTTCAAGGGACTTCCAAGAGTCTTCTCCAACACCACAGTTCAAAAGTATTCTTCAGTATTCAGCCGTCTTTATGGTCCAACTCTCACATCCATACATGAATACTGGAAAAACCATGGCTTTGACTATATGGACCTTTGTCGGCAAAGTAATGTCTCTACTTTTTAATATGCTGTCTAGGTTGGTCATAGCTTTTCTTCCAAGGAGCAAGCATCTTTTAATTTCATGGCTACAATCACCATCTACACTGATTTTGGAGCCCAAGAAAATAAAGTCTCTCACTGTTTCCGTCGTTTCCCCATCTATTTGCCATGAAGTGATGGGACTGGATGCCATGATCTTAGTTTTTGAATGTTGAGTTTTAAGCCAGCTGTTTCACTCTTCTCTTACCCTTTCATCAAGAGGCTCTTTAGTTCTTCTTCGCTTCTGCCAGAAGGGTGGTGTCATCTGCATATCTGAGGTTATTGATATTTCTCCCTGCAATCTTGATTCCAGCTTGTGCTTCATCCAGCCTGGCATTTCACGTGATGCACTCTGCATATAAGTTAAATAAGCAGGTTAAATATACAACCTTGAGATACTCTTCCCAATTTGGAACCAGTCTGTTGTTCCATGTCCAGTTTTATTGCTTGACACCAACAGCACAAGCAATAAGATTTTAAAAATCAACAAATTAGATAATAGCAAAATTAAAATTTTTCTCCGAAGGACCATCAAGGAAGTGAAAAGGCAACCTACAGAAGGGCAGTAAACGTTGGGAAATCATATATTTGTTAAAGGACTTGTGCTTAGAATATAGAAAGTGCTCTTACAACTCGATAATATAAAAACAAATGAACTTTAGTGGGCAAAGGATGAGTATAGACAGTTCTCCAAAGAACATATTCACATGACCAGTAAGCATATGAAAGATTCTTGACATCATTAGTCATCAGAGATAGCACACATCAGAACACAGTGATCAAAAAAAAGTGATCTACCACTAAGATGGGTATAATCAAAAGGACATATAATAATAAGTATTGACAAGGATGTGGAGAAATTGGTGATCTCATATACTGTGTTATTCTACAGTAGTACAGCTGCTTTGGAAAACAGTCTGGATAAGTTCCTTAGAAGGTGAAACATGGAGTTACCACATGACCCAGTAATTTCACTTCAAGGTATATACCCATAAAAAATTAAAACAAATGCCAAACAAAGACTTATATAGAAATGTTCATAGCAGCATTATGCATAATAGCCAAAAATGGGAGCAACCCAAATGTCTACCAACTGATGAATGGATAAACAAAATGTGATATGGCCATTAAAAAAAATGAAGTGTTGATACATGCTACAACATGGACCTTGAAAACATTATGCTAAATGAAATATGCTGATCATAAAGGACTGCATACTGTGTGACTTAGGACATTTAACCGAAATGTCCAGAATGGTCCAATTTATAAAAGACAGAAATTAGATTAGTGGTTGCCCAGGGATTGGGGGAGATGGGTGTTGACTGCTAATGGGCATGGTTGTTTCCTTGTAGGGGGATGAAAATATTCTAAAATTGATTGTGGGGGTGGTGGCAGAATTCTGTGAGTATACTAAAAGCTATTGAGTTGTACACTTTAAGTAGGTACATGGTATGGTATGTGAATTATATCTCAATAAAGCTGATACACTTCGGGACCCCTGAAGAGAGCCTGAAAAGATGGCATTTGTGTTCCAGAACATCTACAATTTTGTTAGAGATATGTATGATCGCTATATTTATTAAGATCTTAAGGACAGAGAAAACTGGCTTCAGATATGAGCCCCAGAAAGTCGTAAGTGCAAACACCTCTATTTGCTGGAGTTGGTTTGTATATTACCATAAGCAAGCCTGTGTTGCATTGGGGTGAGTAGCTGCATAGGTGCATTTCTCTGTTGAAGATTAATGGTTCACCTGAGCAGTGCTGGACAGGAGGGTAGTTAATGCAAATGAAAATAAAACTCTTCCAGTTCCCTAACTCGTTGAATGGCACTATCATTCTTCTAGTTGTCCAAGCTAGACATCTAGGAGTTATCCTCAACTCCTCCCTCACTCCCATTTCCATTACTAAGTTCTGTCAATTCTACCTCCTAAATATCGTGTCCATTCATTTTTTCCCATCTTCCACCATCACCAACCTAGTTCAGGTTATCATGTCTTACCTCAGCTACTACAGGAAACTTTTAGCTGGTCTCCTAGCATCTCTTGCTTTCTTCATCTCTCCATATAGCAACCAGAGTGATCTTTTAAATTTTAAAATACATATGACCTTCTTAATATCCTTCAGTAGTTTCCCATTGCTCTTAAAAACCAAAATCCTGAACATGACCTACAAGGGCCTGCCTACCTGTCTGTCCTCATCCTGAGTTACTCTTTCCATCACTCTCTGTACTGCTAACCACACTATACAAGGCCACCAGTTGCTATCTCTTAGACAAATTTGATGACCTCTTTCTTTACCCTGGCCTTCATTAACCACTGCCTCCTTATTGAAATTGTCTTTTCTTTTGTCCTTTATTTTCTCATCACTCTTCTGTGTTATCTTTTTCCTCTTACCACCCAACGGTGAACATTTCTAATATTCTCTGCTCTTTCCTTCTCCATATTCTATACTCTGTCCTTTAAATGGGTTAAATGGGTTGATATTCTCCAACGTGAGTTCCAACCCATATCTGCAACAGCCTACATATCTCCAAAGTTGCCTCAGTCTCAACGTGATTAAAATAGAACTTAACATTATCTTGATCCCTTATCCCCAGAAACATTTTATTACAATTTCTTCTTTTAGTGGTATCAGCATTCTCTGAGCCACTCAAACTGTGTACTTTAAGCCATTTTTAATTGACCTATCTTCCATTCCCCATATCAAACCAAGTTATACTGATTCTTCTTATAGAACTTTTCTTACATCTTTCCATTTCCATTGTCACTATTCTAGTTCTGACCCTCATCACTTCATACTTTGTCTCTTACAAGTCCATTTAGTCTCACTGTATTTGTTTTCTCACACTTGGGTCTGTTCTAAATACCATTATCATTTCAGTCTTATTAAAACTCCACTTTTATCATATAACTTTCGTTCTCAGAAGGTTTCAGTGAGTTTTCATTGCCAGCAGAATAAATTTCAAAATCTGTAGCCTGTTATGCAAAACCTTTAACACTCCAGCCCAATGTTTTACAAATTAACTTCCACAATATGTTAGTAAATGATCTACATACTCTGGATTAAACAAAGTTACATGGTTTCATTCTGTAAAACTTCCTAAAACTTTTAATGAACTAATGTTCATTATAATGCTCCAAGAGGTTGTATATAGAATGCAGTACTTCCAAAATGTTTTTGACTAAAGAACCCTATTTTTGTATACCATCTGTTAACATTTTTCATGACACTAATGTTCTAAGGAAAAGCATCTAGGAAGTGCTTAGGTAGCCCCATCCTACATTTCCAGTCCTATTTCCCATTAATTTCCCTACATCTGCTTGGGCCAAATGACCATTAGTCCCCCTCAGACTCAAACACAGTCTGAGTCTTTATTGATTCAGTTCTGCCCACGTGAAATGCCCATCTCTTTCTCTGTATATATATTTTTTAAGTTGAGATACAATTCATTTATCATAAAATTTGCAATTTTAAAGTCTATAATTCAGTGGTTTTTAGTATATACACAAAATCCTGCAAATATCATCATTATCTAAATCCAGAACATCTTCATCACCCTGAAAAGAAATCCCATAACCATTAGCAGTCACTCCCCATTCCCCCCACCCGCAGCCCCTGACAACTACCAATCTGCTGTCTCTCTGGATTTGCCTGTTCTGGACATTTCATATAACCTCTCTATAGCTAGATCACCTGTGCATCTACCCTAAGATCATTTGTTTAGTCATTGTTTAGTTAATCAGTTAAAAATCACAACACGGTCATGTGTCAGGTTGTGAATATGCAAAGGTAGATGACATTCTGTCTTTAAGGAACTCTCAGCCTAGTGGGTTTGGAAGATCCCCTGAGAGGAGGGCATGGCAACCCACTCCAGTATTTTTGCCTGGAGAATCCCCATGGACAGAGGAGCCTGGCGGGCTACAGTCCATGGGGTCGCAAAGAGTTGGCCATGACTGAGTGACTGAACAAAGCACACAGCACAGCCTAGTGGAGGAGACAGACAATACAGCTTGTAAGTCCCACTGTAGTGCTGTGAACAAAGTGTCATAGAAACAAAGTAGTACATATGTATTCATTGTGGAGAGTCAGGGAAAGCCTGAGAGGAGGTAGCATTTGACTGGATGTTGATTGATTTGTTCATTCATTCATTTAGCAAATATGTATTATGCCCTTATTATGTACCTGGCACAGTATTGGACCCTGAAGATACAAAGATGAACAAGAAAAGTTCTCTGTACTCAAGGAGCTCAACCTGGTAGAGGAGATACATAATGCACAGTTTAAAAACAATGTGATATAAGTTGTATTAGAGGAATGTAAAGCTTGCTGTGGGAACAGAGAAAGGAATAACTCTGCTTGTTAATTTGAAGAAAAAGTAGAACTTTATCAGGTGGATAAGGACTGGGTGGGAGTGGTGGCATTTCAAGCAGAAAAACTAGAGCTCTGACTGGCAGCCCAGTGCTCGTTCCTTTGACTGAGCTGGAGCATCTAATGCCTGTGTCACTCTGACTACTCCCTAATCATGTAACTGGTGTGATCCTCTTTATACATGGATGACTTTATACAATGTCTCCCCAGAGGGATTATGTGTCATTTAGGATAAAAGCTTTGTCTTCTCCCTCTTAGCACCCTCATTCTCATAGTGTTTTATGCATAGTAATTTTTTATAAATCCACATGAGTGAAAATATAGCTTAGATAATGTCATTGACACTCTCAAGAAGCTGTTGCTCAGGTCTTCTATCACATGTCCCCTTTGAAGGGCTCGAAACTTCTTGTGTAGATGAAGGGTTTTAACATGGAATGAGCACACAAGTGCTCCCTTTGTGGTCCATCTCCTATACGAGAATTGTGAAAGTTGTTCCTTAGACTCATCCTTTTTGCTATCGCAAAATCTTGTGATCAACCATGTTAAAAGACAAAGGGGAGATTGGTTCAAGATGGCAGAGTAGAAGGACATGTGTTCATCTCCTCCTACAAGAGTACCAAAATTGCAACTAGATGTTGAACAACCATCAACAGTAGGACCCTGGAACTTACCAAAAAAATATACCCCACACCCAAAGACAAAGGAGAAGCTGCAACAAGACAGTAGGAAGGGCATAATCACAGTAAAATCAAATCCCATACCTACTAGGTAGGTGATCCACAAACTGGAGAACAATAATAACAAAGAGCCTCTTGATAAAAGTGAACGATACACAGATGACACCACCCTTATGGCAGAAAGCGAAGAGGAACTAAAGAGCCTCTTGATGAAAGTGAAAGAAGAGAGTGAAAAAGTTGGCTAAAAACTCAACATTCAAGAAACGAAGATCATGGCATCTGGTCCCATCACTTCATAGCAAACAGATGGGGAAACAATGGAAACCATGACAGACTTTCTTTTCTTGGGCTCCAAAATCACTGCAGATGGTGACTGCAGCCAAGAAATTAAAAGACGCTTGTTCCATGGAAGGAAAGTTATGACCAACCTAGACAGCATATTAAAAAGCAGGAAAAAAAAAGCAGAGACATTACTTTGCCAACAGAAGTCTGTCTAGTCAAAGCTTTGGTTTTTCCAGTAGTCATGTATGGATGTGATAGTTAGACTATAAAGAAAGCTGAGCACCAAAGAATTGATGCTTTTGAACTGTGGTGTTGGAGAAGACTCTTGAGAGTCCCTTGACAGCAAGGAGATCCAACCAGTCCATCCTAAAGGAGATCAGTCCTGAATATTCATTGGAAGAACTGATGCTGAAGCTGAAACTCCAGTACTTTGGCCACCTGATGCAAATAACTGACTCATTGGAAAAGACCCTGATGCTGGGAATGATTGAAGGTGAAAGGAGAAGGGGATGACAGAGGATGAGATGGTTGGATGGCATCACTGACTCCATGGACATGAGTTTGAGTAAGCTCTGAGAGTTGGTGATAGACAGGGAAGCCTGGTGTACTGCAGTCCATGGGGTCAAAAAGAGTCAGACATGACTGAGCAACTGAACTGAACATGATCCTGCCCACCAGAGCAAGACTCAGGTTTTCCCAACACCACTCCCTCCCATCAGGAAGCTTGCACAAGCCTCTTAGCCTCCTCCATCAGAGGACAGACAGAAGAAGAAAGGAGAGTCCCACAGAGCCTACAACAAAAACTACATTACAGAAAGTTAATCATGATGAAAAAGCAGAAAGTTATGTCCCAGATGAAGGGACAAGATAAAACCCCAGGAAAACAACTAAATGAAGTGGATGTAGACAACCTTCCTGAAAAAGAATTCAGAATAATGACAGTGAAGATGATCCAGAATCTCAGAAAAAGAATGGAGAAGATGCAAGAAATGTTCACCAAAGACCTACAAGAACTAAAGAACAAATAAACAGAGGTGGACAATGCAGTAGAAGGAATCAATAGCAGAATAGCTGAGGCAGCAGAATGGATAAGTGACGTGGAAGACAGAATGGTGGAATTCACTCACTGCCACAAAGCAGAATATAGAAAAAAGAATGAATAGAAATAAAAACAGCCTAAGAGACCTCTGGGACAACATTAAACATACCAATATTTGCATTACAGGGGTCCCAGAAGGAGAAGAGAGAGAGGACCTGAGAAAATATTTGAAAAGAACTAGCTGAAAACTTCCCTAACATGGGAAAGGAAATAGTCAACTAAGTCCAGGAGTCACAGAGAGTCCCAGGCAGGATAAACCCAAGGCAGAACACACTGAGACACATAGACAAGATATTAAAAGCAAAAAGGAAAAATGACTAATAGCATACAAGGGAACTCCCATAGATTATCAGCTGATTTCTCAACAGAAATTCTACAAGCCAGAAGAGAAAGGCATGATATATTTAAAGTGATGAAAGAGAAGAACCTACAACCAAGAATACTCTACCCAGCGAGACTCTCATTCATATTTGATGGAGAAATCAAAAGCTTTCCAGAAAAGCAAAAGTTAAGAGAATTCAGCACCAGGAAACCCAAGATAAGGAAAAGATCTACAAAAAATAAACCCTAAACAATTAAGAAAATGGTATTAAGATCATACATATTGATAATTACCTTAAATATCAATGGATTAAATGCACCAACCAAAAGACATAGAGTGGCTGGCTAGTTGAAAACATGTGCTTGTATGCACTTCCACTTACACCTCACTCTGATTTTAACCCCCTAAATTGTATGTAATTATTTTGTATTGTTAGGTTAATCTTATTTCCATTATGGCTAGTGATTGTAATTATATTTTATTTTTTGTCTGGCTATGGATTGTGAAAACAGATAAACATCTTTTACTATTGTGATTATGTAACTATTACTCATTTAGTACCTTTGTATCATGATTGATCAACAGAAAATAGAATTCTATATCACTAAAACTACCATTTAACAGAAAAACCTGTAATCACTTTTTAAAATTTTTTCCTTTATTTTTAATTGGTAATTGCTTTACAATATTATGTTGGTTTCTGCCATACATCAACATGAATCAGCCATAGGTATATGTATGTCCCCTCCCTCTTGAACCTCCCTCTCACCTCCCACCCCATCCCAGCCCTCTAGGTTGTTATAGAGCCACAGTTTGAGCTCCCTGAGTCATACAGCAAATTCCCACTGGCTGTCTATTTTACAAATGGTAATGTATATGTTTCCGTGCTACTCTCTCCATTCATCCCACCCTCTCCTTCCCCACCCCTGGCGTCCATAAGTCTGTTCTCTATGTCTGCATCTCTATTGCTGCCCTCCAAATAGGTTCATCGGCACCATCTTTCTAGATTCCATATGTATACATTAATATATGATATTTGTTTTTCTTTGTGACTTAACTTCACTCTATAAATAGGCTCTAGGTTCATCCACCTCAAATGCATTCCTTTTTATGGCTGAGTAATACTCCATTTTGTACATGTACCACAACTTCTTTATCCATTCATCTGTCAACAGACATCTAAGTTGCTTCCATGTCCTAGCTATTGTAAATAGTGCTACAGTAAACATTAGGGCACATGTATCTTTTTCAGTTATGGTTTTCTCAGGGTATATGCCCAATAGTGGGATTGTTGGGCCATATCGTTTTAGTCCTAGTTTTTAAAGGAATCTCTATACTGTCTTCCATAGTGGCTGTATCAGTTTATGTAATTACTTTTTAAATCCAAATGCACATTAGAATTATCTTGGAATTTTTTGAAAAATACAGATGCCCAGATACTGTTTTTTTCTCCAAAGCTCCAGATGTGATTCTGATGAGCAGCCATGTTTAAAAACAACTGAACTGTATGATGATCTTTTATTTTTATCTAGTTTGTTTCACTTTTTCTATTTCATTTAGTTTATGTTTTCCAATTTCTCTTTTTGTTGTTCTCTCTCAAGCCTTTATCAAGTGTAGTAGAAAAGGTTTTGTGTATATATGTATATGCATATATATATAATTTATGATATGTATATATTTTAGAAAAATTATGAATTTTTCCTAGCTAAAAAATTTATGACATTTTGATTCCACTTGTTTGACTAAGTATGAGTAGAATGCTAGATTTCTAATTTATATTCACTCAAAACTTTAATACAATTCCATTTATTCTGGCATATACTATTACTGCTAAAAGTCTAGAAAGTTATTATCTTAGTGATTTAAAAAATTTGAATGAGGCTTAAAACTTCTATTAAAATAATCCAATTCTGAGAATATAAAGAAATACTATGTTGTTTAAAAAACCGAAAATTTAACATGTGATGCAATATTATTAACTAAATTACAGATTTTGTTCAGATTTCACAAAATTTTGCTAGTGTCCATTTTTTGTTCTCATACATTTTCAAGATTCCATGTTGTATTTAGTTGCATTCAGCAACTTCAGCCACATGCAATAAATTCTGATAAATTCTCTTTTCATTTTTATTCTGTTGCAGATACTTTCTAATTTTCCTTGTTACGGCTTCTTAGATACACCCATCATTTAAAAGTGGACATTTAATTTCCAAATACATGGGTTTTTTTTCAGTATCTTTGATATTAATCTCTCATTTTGATATTAATTTATTTAAATGCTTTCTTCTCTGCTATCACCCTGTGTTTTTTCAGTCTTTTAACTTTATTGAGGCTTTCAGTGGCTAAGTCAAAGGTCTCTTGGTACATGTCACATTGCATATGTGGGTTATTTTCAAATATCTTTTGATACTGATTTCTAACATAATTCCACAGTGTTTGTTAAAAACTCTGTATGATTTCAAAACCTTTCAACCATGAAATTTTTGCACCTTGTTTTATGTCCCTGGATATGTTCTACTGTCTCCTGGTTTATAGTCTTTGGGAACTTGAATAGAATTTGTATCCTACTGTTGTGTGAAAATTGTGTAAATCTTAATTATGTTGAGTTGGTTCATAGTGCTTTTTGAGTCTGCTGTATCCTTCTACTTTTCTGTCTATTGATTCTATTAATTTTTGAGAGTTTGATATTGAAACTCCAACTAAAAATCTGAATTTATCTACTTAATAAGTGTAATATATAGTGGAACTCTATGAAACTTTGTTCTGTATTTTCTAAGTCTCCTATACATGTGTTATCATACATAATTTAAAAAATAAAATGAAAGAAAAATTTAAAAAGAAATATGTCCTGCATTCATAGCTAGGTAGATACTGTCAATACAAAGATTAGTATTTTTAAATTACAATAAGTTGATTTCAAGTAAAACAGATTACCCTCTGTAATCAGTTTTTACCTTCAAAGTGAAAACTGAGGTCTCCTGGAGAAGGATTTCTGCCTCAAAATTCTAACAGAAATTCTGCCTGGGTTTCCAGCCTACTGGCCTGCCCTAACAGATTTCAGACTCAAGATCACAACATCAAGTCCTACGTGAATTTATAGCCTGCTAGCCTGCTCTACACATTTAAAATTTGCCAACCCCTATATTGTGTGAGCCAGTTCCTTAAAATAAATCTCTATCGATATATGCAAAAAAAAAAAAGATTAATATAAGTTCTGTTCCAAACACAGGACTGATTCAGGTCAAGAAAATTAAGAGATTCAATAAAACTGCAGATTCAGTAAAACTGATTCTTGACAAGCTTCTCTGAAAATTAGAGATAGGTATTGGGGAGATAATTGACTGAGGACAGCAACAAGGGAAGCTCCAAACAGGATACAGGTTTTTCTCCTGCTTCAGATAAAACAGAACTCAACGCAAGAGGGCTTCACTGCTTTTTTAGTTTATAGTCGCTTCATGAAGTCTTGCTATGGAACATGCTATAGCTGACAGAACTTCAAGGTGCTCTTCTCCTCCTCTTCTGGAGCACAGGATTGCTCACAGAAGCTATGGGTTTCTTCCTCGGTGTTGGCAGAGCACCCATTGTCTAATAATAATGGGATGCAGCTCTGATAGAATCAGTGCTACAGTGATTGTGACAGTAATACCTGTAAACCTATTGTTCTTGGATTTTAGGAAGGCTACCCAGAAATGGAGATTGTCTGGCTGATGATCAAGTCCTGGAATATTGGCATATATCTGTACAGTAGACGCATGTATGTATCTACTGAAAAATGGTGCGGCCTGTCACTGCGTCTCCTTGACTACCTTGGCTCCCTCAAGAGCACCTATGAAACTCAGGTGAGGAAGAAGAAGGTTAGGGGTGGATGGCATGACTCGGGATAGAGAGGTTCTATCTAGCTCTCAGTAAGGACACAACCCTACCTTCCTTGACTAGGACAGGATCTTGACCATTGTTCCTCTTGGTAGTTCCATGAACTGCAAGAGTTATGGGACTATAAACAGTAATTTCTTATAGTGAAAACCAGGAAGAATGGCAAACAAGGCAAATTTAAGAATAGCAAGTGGAATCTAATTAAGAAAAATGCCAAGGGTGAGCTCAGGAAAGATGTTATCACTGTCAATGCCAGTGCACATAGGGAAGACCTCTCTGCAAACAATGACTGTTTAAAAAGACATTTTCTGCAGGAATTCTTTTGAGCAGAATTATTTCTGGGCCCTTAGCTCATCAGGAGGGGCTTGATAGAGAAAAAGTTTTTGTATCAAATAAGAGCAAAGGATATTTTATGTTTTTAGTACCTTATCTTTTATAACGAGTGAGTGAGTGAGTGAAGTCACTCAGTCATGTCTGACTCTTTGCGACCCCGTGGACTGTAGCTCACCAGGCTCCTCCATCCATGGGATTCTCCAGGCAAGAATACTGGAGTGGGTTGCCATTTCCTTCTCCAGGGGAATCTTCCCAACCCAGGGATCGAACCGAGGGCTCCCGCACTGCAGGCAGACGCTTTAACCTCTGAGCTACCAGGGAAGCCCCATCTTTTATAATAGCTGTTAGTAAAATTAAACCTAGTGTCACAGGATCCCTTTTCCCCAAGAGAGCACTATATGTTCTCCCCAGAGTGGTGTTTCAGGTCTCAGAAGGTAAAGGTTAGATTTTCATGCCATCAACATGGGTCTGGGAAGCTTTCCCATATTTCCCTTCCTCTCAAGAAATCTATTTGCTGTTCTCTTTCCCAGGTGAATATTCTGTACAGTGAGCTTGTGGAAGCACTAGATAGAAACAAGGGCTCAGCTTTTAATGAAGAGTGAGAACTGCTGGAACAAGATATATACACTGGCAAGCTGACAGCAACTTGAAGATGTGTGGTTCTAAGATGTTGAATGTTTAAATTCTTAACAAACTTGCTGTTTTGCTTGTTTTTTCCTGCCCTGTTTTCATGTTGTTAAGTGAAATTTCCAAAAATAAAAGCATTTTGACTTTTACTGTTGTGACCAGCTCATTTCTGAGGAACAAATGATTTTTACAAAGTGCTAAGGAACATATATATATTGGGCTTTCCTGGTGGCTCAGACGGTAAAGAATCTGCCTGCAATGCAGGAGACCCAGGTTCAGTCCCTGGGCTGAGAAGATCCTCTGGAGGAGGAAATGGCAACCCACTCCAGTATTCTTGCCTGGAGAATTCCATGGACAGAGGAGCCTGGAGGGCTACAGTCCATGGGGTTGCAAAGAGTCAGACACAATGGAGTAAGTATTGAAATAGCCCATGCCCCATGTGAACAAAAGGGGATGTTCATCCTGATCCAATACAGATTGCATTTCATTCGATAAGTGCTCTAATTCCCAACATCTGAACATAACAGAGAACCATAGACTCTTCATCGGATGTACCTTAGTGGTCCGTGGGCCCAGCATTAATCAGATTTCATGAAATCTATGACATCCTTGTGACTTGGTTGTCCAGGCTCTATCAGAACATATCCTGACAGAAAACACAATCCTGAGACAATGCAATCCACCATTTTTTGCTAATTGGTAAAATACACTTCCTCATACTGAACAGAAATTTGTCTCATAGCAAAGTTTGCTTCCTCTGTTCCCCCTATCATCCTGGCTTTTTTCTTCTGGTTATACATCCTCAGACTCTCTCACCTGTTCCTCATATGATGTAGTTACCTCACCTTTCCCAGAGCCAAAGCCCACGTTCCAGTGAGGTCTGACCCACACAGTTCAGCAATGTCATTCTGGCTAGAGTTGCATTAGTGTACTGTAAGATTACACTGACTTTTTTCCCTAGTTGGTTTGTATTAACATTTATTAACTTAAGATTTTGAAATAGTTTCATACTCACAGAAAAGGTGCAAATTGCTACATACCCTTTACCCAGAGTCCCCATTTGTTAATATTTTAGCACATTGCCTTACCATTCTCTGTGTTTCTTTCTGAATCATTCAAGATTAATTTGCAGACTTCTCACTCCATTACCCCTTTGCCACATTGTGTATTTCCTAAAAACAAGAATACTATTCTCCCAAATGACCACAGTACAGCGATCAATATTAGAAAATTCACAATGATACAATTCTACCACCTAACCCACAGACTCCTTTCAAATTTCATTGGTTGTCTTAATAAAGTCCTTTATAAGTTCAGGATCATAAGTTCCTTTTAGATGTCATGTCTCTCATCTGCAAACCAAAAGTTTCTCGGTCTTTCCTGATCTTTCATGACCTTGACACTTTTGAAGAATATAGGCTAATTACTTTGTAACATGAACCTCCCCTTCAGTGTAGCTGGTGTTTCCTAATGATTAATTTATACAGTTTTGGTAAGCACACCACAGAAGTGGTGTGTTCTCGGTGCATCATACCAATAGACACTCAATGTCAGTTTGTTTCATTGATGGGTAAAGTTAAGACAATGTCTACCATATTAATCATAAGTAATTATGAAGTATCTTGTGGAAGATACTTTAAGATCAAATATCCTGTTCCTCATTAAACTCTCACTCACGAGTGTTAGCATCCACTGATGACTCTTGCCTGAATCTATTTTTACTGTGATGGCTACTAAATGTTGATTTTTTTAACATTTCTATCATTCCCTCTTCATTTATTAGTTGGCATGTGTAAAGAAGAGCATTCTCTCCTTATTTATTCATATTTTTAAAATATATTTTAGTATAGACTAATGGATTCCTGTCTTATTCAATGTTACAATACACTATTACCACTATTTGGCTACTTAAAGCTGCCTCCTATGTCCTTTTGACACGTCCCCATCATTCACTAAACAATTCCTTGCTGCTGCTGCTAAGTCGCTTCAGTCATGTCTGACTCTGTGCGACCCCATAGACGGCAGTCCACCAGGCTCCCCCATCCCTGGGATTCTCCAGGCAAGAACACTGGAGTGGGTTGCCATTTCCTTCTCCAACGCATGAAAGTGAAAAGTGAAAGTGAAGTCACTCAGTCTTGTGACCGACAGGCAAGAGTACTGGAGTGGGTTGCCATTGCCTTCTCCAAAACAATTCCTTACTCTGTGACAAAATAAGATGTTGCAGGCTTGTCTTGTACTTTCCCTGCTCCTGCACTGGAATCAGTTATTTCTCCAAGGATCCCGTATTCCTTTTAATGGAGAAGGGTAGTTATTATCCAAGATCTGAGTGCTAGGTGTATTCATTAGTACTAGGGTGCAATTGTTTCTACAGCCTCTCAGTGGACAGAATTAGGAAATAAATGTGTGGGTGTATACATACCTACAGGTAAATGTGTATTCTGCTAAGTCTCTTCAGTCGTGTCCGACTCTTTGTGACCTTATGGACCGTAGCCCACTAGGCTCCTCTGTCTGTGGGCTTCCCCAGGCAAGAATACTGGAGTGGGTTTCTGTACCCTCCGCCAGGGGATCTTCCTGAACCAGGGATCTAATCTGAGTCTTATGTCGCCCACATTGGCAGGTGAGTTCTTTACCACTAGCGCCACCTGGTGAATATATGTATATATAAAACTTCATACTGATATGAACATACTGATAACTTATTGAGTTCATACTGATACTTCCATTTTCAATCCAACACCAGAGGGTTTATTCTAGTCTTCCTCTTTTCCATATTTGCAACTATCTTTGCCAACATTGAGAAACCTGACTCCTATTAACTTCAGATATTCACTTATTTGCTCAATCTCCCTGTTTGAGAACAATCTCCCAGTCAGGCCTCAGTCCTAATGCCACCATACTGACCATGAGGGCCGCCCCTTCAGCCAAAAAGCCTTGGCAAACACTAGCCAAGTCATCAGCCAAGCTCGCGGCCCAGGGAAGGAGCAAGCTGAGTCCCTTACCGGGCACCCCACCAAAGGGAAGGGCAAGGAAGCACATTTCCATTTAAGCAGGCATTTCATATTGTTGACTCACGAGACTTATTGTTTACTCTCCCCAGTGTTCACCTTGGGTTTTTTCCTATCTAGTTTTTGAGAAGTCAGCTCAAGTGTCAGTTCCTCAAAGAAACCTTTCTCAACCAGGTCAGGTTATCTTGTCATATGCCGTCTTAGTGCTCTGTTTTATTCTTCATAGTTTGTAGATAATATATTTCCTGGTGGACTAATTTGATTAACATCTGTCTCCCTCAATAGTCTTTAAGCTGCAGAAGGGCAGACAGTGTATATCCCAGTGTCTAGCACAGTGCCTGGCACTTTCAATTGTTAATGAATGAAAACTAAGTTTTATTTTTTTAATATATCCTATTAATTGATGTCTCAGCTTGTACTTCCAGTCTAAGTGCATTTATCACTATTAAACTGCTCTCACCAGTTGTTCTTTTTAAAATTTCTATCTTTGTTACAGTGTTATCCCTCTCAGACCCACATTATCTGCATATTTCATCAGTGCACCACCTTATGTCTTCATCCAAGTAGGTGAAAAGATGTACTTAATAGGGAAGGGCTGAGACACAGCTTGGTGACAGGCCTTGCAGTCCTACCCACAAGTTTGTTCATTCATGCAACAAACACTTTCTAAACACTTTCTACTATGTATTGGACATGGTTATAGGTACTGGGGATAAAGTCATGAATAAATTAGAGGACAGGGTCTCTCCTTTGAGGAGCTTACATCCAAGTGGAGGTGACAGATAAGTTAGTATATAAATAAACTTTGATCCATTAATTAGCAGACTTTGGGATGATCACTCACCCATTCCATAATTGTACTATCTACATTTTCCCAACTTTTTCACAAGGAAAAAGTCACACATGAGTGGCTGTCAACGCCTTGCTGGATCAGATACACTATGTCTACAATGTTCCCCAGCTTTACCCATTTATATATGCTCACCTTATTTCAGAAAAGCAAATGAACTTAGTCTGTCTTGTATTCTTCTTAGGTAGAGTTTTATAAACCCTTTGTGATCACTACTTCCCTTCCAGGTCTCATGCAAACCATCCTTTCCCATAACATAGAAACTTGCCTGGGATTAAGATGAAATTTGCCTATCTAAAGCTTATGAAACCTACCATCCTCCCTTTAAAAAGGAGTATTTGTCCTTCTCTAGGCTGCCAGCATTTTTCTTGTTCCCCATGGTTACAAACACCAGTGCAATGATCTCATCTACAGGTTCTTTCAACATCCTGAAATACAACCTGTCTCAGCCAGGAGACTCAAAATTGTTTAAAGCACTCTGATGCTTTCCTATAATTTTCTTATTTACTATGGTCCTCAGTTCCCTCTTTACCAATGTCTGCTTGACCCTTTCCAGTCTAATGGGCAGAGTTTGTATGGTGGAGAAGACTAGAGCAAAGGAGGAATTAAAGAGGTTGTCTGTCAACATTACACCATTTCATTTTTTACCCTGTGGTACTACTGGAAGTCTTTTTACATGTGTTTATATTACATTTAAAATTTTAAAAAACTAATTCTAATTAAAACATACTATTCTGCCCCAACTTGCAGACTTCATATCCTCCTTGATTTGCTTCTTGATGCAAACAAACTGAAAACAAGCCTCTTTTTCTTACTCCTAGCATTAGCTCATTTGGGGTCAGGCCTTCCTGATCTAATTTTGACAGCTCCTTGTTACTATTTTATATTCATCTTTGGTCAGATGCCCTCTCTCCACCTTTTAAATGTCTCATCATCAAAGAACTCCTTCATTTACATCATTTTCTTTCCATACTTTTATTTTTAATTCTTCATTAAAATACTCCACAATTATAAGGTCAGAATTTAGCTTCTAAGAGCTTTAAAACCCTTTTGGAAGGGCAGTTGAGTAGAAAGTGCAGGAAAACTAACAGTGAATATATCCCTACTAAGCACGGAGCCCTTCATGTGTGCCATCCCATCTAATTGTCGTCACAACCCTGGGAAGGAGGTGGTGTGACTCTATTGTTGCTGTTCCTTCCTTCTTTCCTTTCTTTCTCCCTCCTTCCCTGTCATTCCCTGTCATTCTGTGGGCAACAGGCTGAGAGAGTTTTAAGTCACTTAATCAAGGTCACACAGCAGGTAAATGGCAGAGCTATGATTAAAAGCTAGATCTATTAGGCCCCTGCTCTTTCTTTGCCTTCATGCTACCTTTTCTCTGAACCATCTGAAGTGTGCCTTCTTAAATTCCAGAGCAAAATACCTTACTATGTCCAGCCTTATGCTGTCAAAAATCCAGAGCTATTATGGTTACTCTTCGTTTCCACTTCACTAATCAGTTCTGTTATTGGTCAGTATTAGGTCATGGAGAGCAAACAGTTTGCTTGTGGATTTACTTTCCAAGGGGAAATATTGTCAGCAAGACAAGTAAAATATTTCAAAATGTTCTGCTTTTAAGCAAATGAAACAATAGAAACCCTGGACAACGTACCTCATTTCTGCTAAATCTTGCCCAATGCCATTTTTGTGATCTGTGTCAGGAATACATAGCCATTTCTCCCATTTTGTAAAGTGCTGTGTGACATGCTTACACTATATTACTCGGGCTCCTTTCTTTCAACTTCACCAAAACTCTATAGAGGACTCTGTCCTCATGTTTGTGGATGTCTATGCACACAGCACAATGCCATCTCCCATTCTCAAGGGAGTCTTTCTTTACAGTGTGCTCCTGATACCAAATTCTAGTTGTGTTTCATTCCACCAAGTCTTAATGATATCTTTTAGTTGATATTTATTGCCTTGAGGTAAAATTTCAGGATTACCTCGTAATACTAGGTTGAACCATATGAAGTTGCCATTTTTCTAAGTCAAAGCAGTAGAATATTGGCAATTTCATGTGGTTCAACCCAGTGTATGTGCTGTGCATTGACACACAAACAGCTTAAGCCATAAATTCTACTTATGACTTTTCCCAGATATATTCTCCTATGACTGAACAGGCACCTCTTCCATTGCTGTTCTTGTTGTCATAGCTGATATAGTAATTGATTTTACATTATCAGGTCATTTTCCTCCTTTCCCCTCCATTTTCAATTTAAAGTTCTCTTTATCAGATCGGCAAGGCTTTGAGTAAACACATTTTTCCCAGTTATCATTGAGAACTCTGTCCTTAGCCAAGAGCCCAGCAATCCAATACTTTAAACTATAGTCCAGACAAATCCTATTCTGCAATTCCATCTCTATAGGCAGCTATTTCACCATTCATATTTTTTTTTCTAAGTATCAGTTTTCTTTTGTAAGGGGAAAAAACACTTGATCAATCATGTCATTGAATTTTCCAGTCACAATAGTCATTGGGGAAAGTTTCTATGTCTCCTTTGGTGGGGCCATTCATTCCTACCAGATGTCCACCTGTTAAATCAAGAGGTGAAGGAAGGTGGAAATGGGCATTTGTTTGATAGCTTTACCATGGCTTTCTGCTAAACTGCAATGAAGTACATGATCAAAGAAAATATTCATACTATGTCGGCATACTCATGGCCCCCTCCACATTGTCAACCCAGAAGCCATCAACCATTCATTCATTCATCTGTCCATCTAGCCAATGAGTAATTGTGGTTTAGACCCAGATCCTACCCTCAGTGAGCTTATAGTCTAACAAAGGAACTGGTTAGGCTTACAATTAATGTATTACAATGATTATAATATTAAAGATAGAATGTGACTAATATAAAAGAAGGGGAAATGTGTTGAGATGCCAAAGGAGGGGATCAGGAAATATTTTGTGGAGAAGGTTGAACTGGATTTGGACATAAGGGACAAGGGGAAGAGTATTCTAGGCAAAACAAAACAACAACAACAAAAAAAAACCCAGCATGGCAAAGGCATAGTCTTCCGGTAGTAGAAACGGTGAATGTTTCCTTTTATGTGCAGTATAGAGTGCTTAAGGTAAATATTGAGGAAAAGCTTTAAAATACAGGTTGGAAGCAGATTATGGAGGATCTCCGACACCTGACTAAGGCATTTGAACTTGGTTCTTTAAGCCATGGAAGAATTTGAGCTGGGGAGTGGTATGGTCAGAGACAGACTGTGGGAACATTAATCAGGGCAACAGTGGGTGAAGTGGATTGGAAGGGAGAGTCTCAGTTCAGTTCAGTCGTATCTGACCTTTGTGACTCCATGAACCGCAGCACGCCAGGCCTCCCTGTCCATCACCAACTCCCATTTACCCAAACTCATGTCCATTGAGTCGGTGATGCCATCCAACCATCTCATCCTTTGTTGTCCCCTTCTCCTCCTGCCCTCAATCTTTCCCAGCATCAGGGTCTTTTCAAATGAGTCAGCTCTTCACATCAGGTGGCCAAAGTATTGGTTTCAGCTTCAACATCAGTCCTTCCAATGAACACTCAGGACTGATCTCCTTTAGGATGGACTGGTTGGATCTCCTTGCAGTCCAAGGGACTCTCAAGAGTCTTCTCCAGCACCACAGTTCAAAAGCATCAAATCTTCGGCGCTCAGCTTTCTTTATAGTCCAACTCTCACATCCATACATGACTATGGAAAAACCACAGCCTTGACTAGACGGCTAGAGGAAGCCTAATTTGTAAATCATTATAACGTCTCTATTTCACCCTTTTATAAGGCCCCACACTCTTCATGAATAGCACTTATGTTTGTAAATATCTATTTCTATGACTGTTTGATGCCTGTCTCCTCCACAGTGGGCTCTGTAAGGGCAGACTTATCTGTTTTGCTCACTGTTGTATCCCCAGGGCCTGACACATGGAATTGTTTGTTGAATGAGTGAAATAATGAAGAATCGAATTGGGATAATAGCAGTAAAAACAGTGATGGTGAATGTGAGGACTATTAGAGAGACATAGACAGGATGCAAAGATTTCAGGTCTGGGTGGGGAGAATGTTTCAACAATGTGAAATATGGTAGAGAGCTTTGTATACCTCTGTAAAAGTATAAAATCTGTTGGTTTGGAATTCATGATGACTTGTGAGAGCAGTTTCAGTGGAGTGGTGAGGGCAAAAGCCAGACTGCAAGGAATAATACCAAGGCGGGAAGTAGTAAGAAACAGATGAGGCAGCACAGCACAGCAGCAAAACGCAGAACCAAACTGCCCAGGTTCAAATCCTTGCTCTCCCACTCACTAGCTGTATGACTTTGGGTGAGGTGCTTAAACCTCACTTTGGACCTGTTTCTTGCTTATGAAGTTTCCATAACAACAGTTATATAGAGTTCTTGTAAATAAATACTTGCAAAGCTGGTAGAGCAATGCCTGACACCTATTACAGTAAGTCCTTCTGAAGGTTTGTAATTATTATTTTGCTCTTGCTGTCTAGCAGGGTCATGTGTTTCCCTGCACCCACTAACTCTTGACACCCTCTTGTCATTCTATTTCTCCACAAGATCTGAATTTCCCCGTCCCAGGAAAGGCTTCCTATCTTTATGCAGCAGCCAGAGTGAGGTGGGGTTTTTAACCTTTTCTGTTGTTTCACAATCTTCCACTCATCAGTCTTGACTCTGGTTTTTATTCCCCTTTACCCTCTCTATTGTCTGTTATTTCTTCTCTGAAAATAGTGGGGTGAACTCTAGTAGAGGGAGGGCCTTTTTTGTCTCCTCTACTTAACAGCAAGGGGGTGGGTTCCCCCTTGACTTTTTTAGGATTTTTTTTACCTTTACATTTTGAGTTTATTTATTTGCAGTTTTCCCCTCATTCGGCCTAGGAAGTTTCAACCTCTCTGATAAGTCGAAGGTAAGGGAAACTTTTTTTGTGTGGGAATTTTGTTAATGCCTCAAGAGCCAAAAATTGAAAAGCTTGCATTTAACAAACACAAAGCCAGCAACTGCTCTAAAAGCCCAACCTGGGGCATCACTGCCTACAGGACCTCAGAACCAGGAAGCACTTCCTGGTTGGAGTCTCACAGCTGACAGCCCTCACTCTCATGAGAAACACCACCAGGAGCTACTATTTATCACCATGTGGCACCTACACTCTCCTTAGGAGGGCGTCTAGTGGCATGTTTGACACCTCTATTTCCATATTTTCCTAGCACAATTTCTTTGAGGGTAAGTAATCAGAATAGGCACCTTCTTCTATCAGTTTTCTGTTTTTCAAGCTGTCCTGGGATCCTACACCTCTACCCAGCTGGGAAAAGGAAATTTCCCACACCCTAGTTCACACACCTCCTATGGATCTTTTTCCTCCCTCCTTTCCAGCAGGCACCGAGCATGTAATGTTTGATCATGTATAAACCTAATGTGCTCTTGGGCTGTGTTCTTTGGCAGCTGTATTTAAGCCTCTCACACCATCTGCATCACTGTTCATTGGTTTTTTCCAACTGCAAATCCACAAAAAGCATGAACTGTCTTTTTGTGACAGATTCTGCATAGTATGCGTCCTTTAGAATTCTATTTTATCATCATCAATAAGCCTTAGAGCTGGGAGTGGCTGTAGAGCTCATTGGTGCAACTTCCTCCTGTTTTAGGTTAAGACAGTGAGGCCCAGAAAGGGGGAGTTCATTCACCAAACATTTTTTGAGCATCTAGCATGTATTAGCTGCTGTGAGGGATACAAAGATACATCAGATGCAATCCCAGCCTTCTAGAAGCTTTCTGTCTAGTTGAAAAAGTACGTTATGGACAAGGAAGAACAGAGTAAGTTCGTATAAACTGCTAAAAGTGGTGCAAAGGAAGGAAGGGGGAAGGTCTTTTGGAAACACCAGTGGCATTACCATGAAAAATGCCACTGAAGCTGAAAGTTGAAAGGTTCCATAGAGATCAGGACTGGAAACATTCCAGACAGAGGCTTTGCTCACAGGTTAAAAGGCAAGTCTAGATTGGTTTATAGAGAAACATAGAGTAAGTAATATGGAAAAGCAGATCAGGGCCTGTGGAGTGTGTTCAGTATATCCCTCCTCCACAACCCAGACTCCTGTCACCAAGCTGGCCCTGCTGAACTTATAGCTCTAACCTGAATGCCACCTTCTCAGAGAAGTCTTCCCTGGACACCGTCTCTAAGCAGGAACCCTCTCTATATTACTGCCTACTGCCGCATCCTATTTAGTTCTTTCACAGCATTTAGTATAACATGTAATTATATACTTAGTTACTTGTTTTTCGCCCTCTCCCCACTAGACTAGAAGCTCCTTGAGGGCAGGGACTGTCTTCCTTTGATTTGCCATTGTATTTCCAGCACCAAGCACAAGGCCTCTCATTAGGAGCTCGCTGGTCATGGCTCTTCTTATTGTGAGCGTAGTGGCAGTGATAATGAAAACAAAGCATTAAATTGAATAGACACCATAAAGAATCAAATTTCAGTAGGAGATTGGATATGATAACCAAAGGAGAGAAATCAGATTTTGAGCCTAGGTGACTAGGAAAATGCTGGCATTTAGGATGGGGAAGAAGAGTGAAGGAGTCTTACCTGAAGCCAAAATGCTCCAGGGAGGAATGGAGTCACAAGGAGTGGGGGGTGCACAGAAAGATGTTTATCTTTCTGTGATGCTGAGAGGAGTCTTTGAAAATCATTTTTGGGAGGTCCTAGCTGACCCTGAGAGCTTTTGGTTACCTGATAAACTTGCACTGAACCAATGAATGGTCAGTAAGAGAGAGCAGAACTGGAGATTGTTCAGTTCCTGGTAAGAAGACAGCAGAGTGAAAAGAAAGGGAGCTAAAGAAGCAGTTGGAAATGAAAAGGAGTCCTAATTGACAGAGCAAGATCAGATAAGAAGTAGCAGGGACTCCAGAACAGAAGTTCTCCACAAAACAGAAAACAAACTTCACATTCACCACAGGTTTGGGCCTCATCAAATCTCTTCCCTCCAAGCTTGAAGGGAGGATGGTTGTGGCAACAGGAAGGCCAGTCTCAGGAGAACATCCTCTTGCATGTGCTCTTCACTACCAGCAGGCAGGTCTGAATCTTCTCAAACCACCCACTTTCCAGTCCTCTGACCTGTACTAGATAGATGCTTCTGAGAGTGCCAGGATGGACAGGACGCAGAGGGACTCCATTAGGTCTAACACGTAAACCACCAGTGAGTGGGTATCAACCTGATGCTGCAGATAAAATCTAGTGAGGGCTTCACTGCTGAACAGAATATCCTCTGTGACAACTCTTGCTACCAAGACCACATTGGTTCCACAAGAATCAAGGTACATGGGGTGGGGGATAGGGACGGGGCACACCAGTTCTGCTATGTCTGGGAAGTGATGAAGAAGAAAGACTTTTTGAGGAAATTGGAATTTTAGCTTCACAATGTTACCTGCAGTAATAGAAGTCATAGAGGTGCCACGGAACTGATTGAATGAATAAGAGGATTAGTGGCATCAAGGTCACGAAATCCTAGGTGGGAACACAGATCAAGGACAAAACATGGGAGCAACTGAGGCAAGCGCACTGGGCACCTAGGCGAGCATCTCCTGTGGGCACTTGTTCCTGGGGTTACCTTGAGAAAGCTGAGGCTCTCTCAGCAGCCAGTCTGACACCATGGACCTCCAGTGGCTGGCACCAGGCAAGTACTGTCCCTGTGGAGAGGGCTCCATTGTCCTTTAACACTAGCATTTGTGCTCAAGGAGCCCAGTGTCCCTTTTCAGTCCCCTCCTTTTTTGCTTGACTTTGACCCACTCAGGACACTCTCCCTCTCGTCTCTGCCCAGTCCTGCAGCTCAGCCCCCACTTTCCTCTGTATCTGACGTATTAGCTTCATCTTTGAGCATTAACTTCCACACTGTTTTGGGTAAAGATTCTGCTTTCATTAGCTAATTTCTTGAACCACCTTCACCTTAAGATAAAGTTGGTCATTTGTATCTGTATTTTACGTAGTCACGAGATCATCCGAGGAATGTTTTACGGTCTGTTAAACAAAGAACCCAGGGCCTGACTGGCTGTGTTGTCAGCAGCAAAGCCTAGGAGAGAACGGTGTTGCCTCCCTGTGGAGATGGTGGCGGTGGAGCTCAGGTCGGGGTGTCCACCTCTGCTTTTCCCAACTTGCTCAGCATCTTCCCACTGGGGCTGCGTTTTCTCCAGCCGCACCACCTCCAGGAGGAACAGCAGCTGTGGAGCCAGTGTCTCAGCACAGCGGGATCAGAGGCCAGCTCTCTGTACCCTTTGCACTTAGGAGCCAGATTTCCTTAAAACCCCACAGAGTGCTTTGGGGACTTCTTTTCGTCAGGCTGCCTTCTGGTGAATGAGAGAATGTGTGAAAAGAAGCAGCCTGCAAACTGCCACGTGCCCGAAACAGCTAAGGAGTCATCCCCACTGCAGTTCAGCCCCCACACAGTCATCGCTCTAGACTTGAATCACAGCAGGACAACCTCAGGCTTCTGCACGCGAGCTGCAGGGACATCAGCCAAGTCACAGACACCTGCTCCAAGTGCTCCTCCTCTCAGCAGAGGGCTGCCAGAATGACTGACACCCTGCTCTGCAACCTGGTCCCATCTCACCCTTGGTTCCCCTGCACAGTAACACTTTCTGGTAGCTGGGTTTGCTTACCGTATTTATTACTCGGATTTCTGCTGCTCCCTTGGCTCCTGCTTTCTCTAACAAATGTCTGTGCTGCAAGTAGGCACCTCCTGTCTTGTGTACCTTTGGCATTTTGCCCCAAAGGACGCGGATGCCCTCCACACACACCTGGCCAGCAGTACTGGAGGCAGTGTTTGGGGGCGGGGATAGAAGACTGAGCATACAGCCTTCACAAAGGAACTATTACAACCACAGGAGTCTAAAGCCATCCAGAGGAAAACCTGACTTGGGCAGCTGATGGTCACTAGGGAGAGAGCCTTTTGGCCCCCAAAGTTTTGGGGCATTTTTCCCACTGCTCTGCCCCACCATCCC
Organism: Cervus canadensis; assembly: GCF_019320065.1. Taxonomy (NCBI): domain Eukaryota; kingdom Metazoa; phylum Chordata; class Mammalia; order Artiodactyla; family Cervidae; genus Cervus; species Cervus canadensis. Next base: position 38,673,115 of record NC_057419.1, read on the forward strand.
CTCTCAACTACTTCAAGAAGGTCTCTGAGCCACAGTTCATCACAACTATCATTTATTAAAAAATATATGTCTCCTTGGAAGGAACACTGGTCAACCAACTAGTGTCATGCTTGCTTTGAATCTCTGCTTTTCTTCCCTGGGAGGGGTAGAGGGTTGAGCATCATTCAGACTACATCACTTCACATCAGAGAAATCAACAACATTCCCAGCTTACCCCCTCCTCACCAGAGTCATCATCGGCCACCACTTCACCCCTCCTGCCTTCAATCCAGTGCACTGCCCAGGGAAAGCTGCCACCCTTTCTTCACCCACACTCTGGGCCCCAGACTTTACACTTAGCCTTGTCATGTTGGTAGGAGAACTGTTAACAGATTCCCTAAGTTTGGATGGTAGCACTCAAAGCATCTTCAACACGTGTTGTTTGCAGTGGTTGTGACACAGCGGGCTAGGAAACAACAGACTCAACCCTAGGGTTGAGCATATCCACTCTCTTCTCCCCTGTGTTGTGCCTCCAGTGTGGAGCTGAGGGAGGCATGGTGGCTTCAAAGGAGCACAGTAGGGTGGCATGGGGCCTGAGCCATACCTGCCACCTGCATTTGTGGTCAGAGAAAAAAAGTCCCTTGACCACAATCACTGCCGTATGACTCTGGGAAAAAGCAACAAAGCTTCACATCTCAACAGTAAGTGAATCTTAGCTCTATAGCTCAAACTGACAGCATTAAAAGTCTACTTTCTTCTTGAAGAAACAGTAAGCTACCAGCTTTTACTGAGGGGGTGGGGTAGGTAGGGCATATGAAGCAGCTGTGGAAAAAACCCAAATCAAACTTCTCATCACGCGGCTGGCCAAGCTCAGGGCTCTCCCACTGTCCCAGCACAGGGCTGGACAGCAAGTGACTCCCCACCCCTGCCAGTGGGCCCCATGACAGGGCCTCAGCTGAGCCCAGCACATCCCTGGCAGGTGAGCGAAGGGACACATTACAATAGGAGCCCCGGCTCCTGTCAGTTCTCACCTGCTCCCCCTTCTGCTGATGGGACAGCCCAACCCGGGTCACGTAGTCTATCACGAGGTCCGGCTCTTCCAGAACATCATGAGCCTTTAGAACACAGTCAAATTGGATTCTACGCATTCACTTAAATAGTAAAAGTAAAATTTGGAAGAATGAAAAGGCTGACACAGTAGCACAACATGGTTTTGGTTTAACAGCAGCTTAAAAATGAACAAAAAGGAAACCTCTCATGCAGACACATCAGGTGGCATAAAACAATCGGCAATTTAATATGGCGGGAGCACCGTTAGCCATTCTCTGGTTCCCCACATGTGGGCCTGACTTGCCCCGAGGGCAGCATCGGCTCTAGGGTCATGGCTCCAAGCATCTGACCCCCGGGCAAAAGTCCTTTCTTACTGTCCTCTGGCTGATCCCTCCTAGAGAAAAGCCTAGCTCTCAAGACAATGACCAATGTGGGTGCCCTCAGTCCAGCACTTACTACCACTTTCACTTCCTCCCCAACCAATTGGGATATAAGATGCCATCTGATTAGAATATGAAAATTAAAGCATTTCTCTAATAACACAGTACCATTGATGAAGTCTCCATAGATTTTCTAGTCCAAATGCGTGTGAATATATATATATATTATATGAGAGAGTATAATATATATATATAATAATTTCTATATATTTTATATAAATTACATATATATATCTATATATAAATAAGATACTTTCTGTCGCCATGACGCCGCGCTGTCCTGAGCCGCAAGGCCACATACAGATCGTAGCAAAGCCCGGGAGCCTCTCCTCATGTGGTGTGAAGGGCTCACTTCACAAGCCGCGCAGCTGTCCAGTCTGTCTTTCCATCAGTCCTCCTCTCTTCTCTTCTGCTTGGTTTTTATGAAAACAATGAATCTGATGGATTTGCACCTGTGCTAGTGCTTGGGAAAGGTTCATGCAGGAATGGGCACAGTCACATGATGAGTGAGATGGCATCATCCCAAAAATTAAACTGAAACAAAACAAAAATTTAAAAAAACAGAACAGGACTAGAAAACTTAATTTTTGGACATATCTAAAAAAGGGGACAAGAACAGTAGTCATTTGTTCTCCCCGTGGGGACAGGAATGAAGAGGGAGGAGGGAAGAGGGACTTGATTTCTTCTGCTCACAAGAGAATGGTTGGAGGGGATTCTTCAGAGTTTTTCAGGGGATGGGACCCAAATGTAGTGCCCAGACTGGTCCTCAATGATTTGTTTGATTTTGTTATAAATCTCTTCCAGTGAGTCACCCTGTACAATGGCTGAAAAGGAAAACAGAATTATTATTATGGTCCACAGCAACCCCTCAAACCCTGACAGTCTGGTCCATCCCAACTAGCCCACAGTTCAGCCCAGCTTGTTCACTAGGTGGCAGTCCAAGAGCCTGGGACAGTGGGGAAACTAGCAGGCACTCAAGGCCCAGGGCTTGAAGTCAACTTGCTGAGACAGTGACATTGGCGGCAATGAGTAGGAAAATGTGTTGCTTTAAAAAAATGTTTACTGAGCACCCATTAGATGCCAGACCTTGCAGTTCGTACTGCTCTTGGATGCCATAAGGCCAGCAGCCGGCAATTCTGATGCAGCCTCATGGGAGGATTTGGAAAATCCTGGTTATCCAGAGCAGGAGTTGCAAGTCACAATTTCTGGCAACATGCAGTGCTCCTGGGGCCATCACATCTGCATTATGTCAGAGGTCAGCCCAGCAAACAAGGACACAGTTGCTAACAGAAAAGGGAGCTCCAGTACCCAAGGTATGCAAGAACAGTTATGATTCCTGTGGCCAGCTAACCTTGTAGCATCACCAGCTAGAGTTTACTCAGCACCAACCTGCACACATAGGTCACCATACTTCAAAAGGTAAGCAACATATTACACAGAAACCTTCCCAACCTTTAAGGAACTGCCCTTCTAAAGTAGGTGACCATATAAACATGCACACATGTGTGTGCACACACTGACAGAGAACCTCAACACCACACCAGGGAACCATCATCATCAACAAACGTTCACTCAGCATGTAAAACATGCAAGGTGGCCATTGCTGGATGGGGGAGCCTGGGGGGCGGGGGAGGGAACCAAACTAAAACAGGGAGCTATAATCTAGGAAGACATGAAGACAGAATGTACAAAACAATCAAAGCATTTGGTGATGAGGTTGAAACTATAAACTGGCTAAACTACTCCGGCTGGAGGGTACTCGAGTACTTTGGAAATGCTCGAGCTCAAAAGCAGCCAGAAACTGTGCCAGGCATCTAGGCCTCTTGGAAAAACCTTACAGAATAGGTGTCTGCCTGTTCCCACATTACCCCAGCTGCACAATGGGGAGACTTACCTGTGAAGTATTCTCCAAACTCCTGCTCCAGTTTCATGGCTTTGTCATAGATCTTATTTGCTTGTTCATATGTCTGCCTTCGGTTCATTTCCCTTCCAAAGATACAGAAGAACATAGTACCAAACTAAGCTCTATGTTTTGACTAACATAAAGGGTTGCTCCAGGCTCCCTGGAAAGCTGCTTAGCTGCCCTCCGAGAGCAGTAGTGGCCCAAGGCTCAACATCTTCCCCAAACTTCTAGGTCTGAAAGCTCAACTAGGGGTACAAGCATGAGGACACAAATCCAAAGGAGCCCCCAGTGAACAGAGAGGGACAGAGACTTTCCACTGAGTACACACTGGGTCTTACCCCTGCCCAACAAACCACTCGATTTTTATTGCCTTTCCAGAGCCCTCTCCTAGCTGAGAATCTCAGCAAATACTTACATAAGCGCTTCAATGGACTTGGGCTTGATGAAAATGGCAATGGGGTAAAGTTGCGATTGCTGCAGCCTCTTGATAGCATTGCCAGAAACATCTAATATGCAGTGCTTGCCCTGAAAAAGAAAGGACTGCCATCAGTCCACCTAGTCCCCATCTACCCATGACGCTGACCCCAACATCCACCTGTGGGAAATGTGGGGCCACCTAGAGAGGCCTGGAAGATTCTACCTCTGAGGTACCCAGGCTCCACATTTGGCTCCTACTATCCAGAAAAGGCCACATCTGTAGATGCAAGCAGGGTGATGCTCTGGGGTGAGTTGCACAGAGGAGAGAGACATCTCCAACCAGGGGCTGGGAACATGCAGAACGGGCGCGGCTTTGGTCAGCACTGCCACCGGCTAGGCTATGTGCTGGAAGGACAAGGATCCATGTGGCACTCTGGCAGGAGCGTTTCTGTGCTCCCTTCAAGGGTAATTTTGTAGGGCGACCACTTCTCTCCTTACCCTCTCTGCAACTGCCCTCACTGACTGGATGCTGGTCCCATAGAGATTGTCGTTGAACTGGCCTGCCTCAATGAACTTGTTGTCCTGAATATCCTTCTCCATCTGTTCTCGGGAGACCACAAAGTGGTAGTCTTGCCCATCCACCTCATTATCACGCCGAGGCCGGGTAGTATCTGCAGGAAGAGAGGAAATGCTCTGTGGCACAAGGACAATGTCCTACCTCAAGCCACCGAGGGCTGACTTGTTCCCCCCGCTGCAGGGCCCCCAAGTCACTCCAGATGAATGAGGGAAAGAGGCTGGGAAGAAGTTTATCTTGCCTATATCTCTTCTAATCACCAGGTTTCACACACACAAGGAGCTATCTGCTTTAGCTTCAACTGGACCAGAAAGATGGGGTTTCCTGGGCCAAGATCTGGCAGAGAGATGGTGACAAACGTGGTACAGGAGCCAGCAAGCCTAACAAGCTGTCCTAGCTTTGGGGGAATATATGGTTGCCTAATCTCTTCTGGGGGGTTGGATGCATCCTATTCTCAGAGATACCTAGAACCCAGCTACAGGCCCTCTCTATAAAACATGAGAGCAACAATAATTCCCAGGGCACCAACGCCTCCCTCCCAAAGACACCCTGGGCTCTCACGTGGTACACAGGATCCAAATTTATGTGGAAACTCCGAAATTAGGTCATCGTTGACTCTGTCCTTCATGGGGCCCAGGATGATGACAGGCCTTGCATAGTGAACTGGAGAGCGAGCATGGATACAGTCAGTGAGGCCCTCACCAGATGGCCTGACCTCCCTCCTTGTCTGCCTAGTGCAATGAGGTGCTGGAGCCACTGCTCAGACAGAGCAGCACATCTTCAACCATTTTGCCTTTTAACTACAAAGACATCAAAGAGCCTTTAATTTGAGAATATCTAAGTCCAAGGCAAGTATGAAATCAGAAGCGTCTCCCTTTCCAACAGATTCAGGAGAAATCTGTGCATGGGCACCAACAGCTGAGCAAGGTTTTTCAGAGCAGCCATTGAAGAGAGGGACCAGAGCCTCTCTTTTAGCAGCGGCCACACACCCACTGAAATTGACCTTCACCATCTCTCGTCAATCTCTCCTCTGTCTCCATGGCCAACCACTGGTTTGGGTCCCATGACTACCAGATTAGCTCAAAGGCAAGACTCTCAGAAGGGGGCTTACTTTCTTGCCGTGTCACTGGCTCATATGACAGAATAGCATCCTCCTGTCCTTCTGCAACAAAAATTAAAGACATGTTAGCACTTTATAATCTGCCTCCTTGTATCCTCATCTCCCTACAACATTCACTGCACCCCAACCTCTACCTGAAAACAGCCTTGTCAACTGGTTCTTGCTAACAACTGTGCTGTGGGCCTGTCTACTGCCCACTGGAATGGAAGCACAGGAAACCATTCATCACCCCTAAGACAGGAGTCAGGAGTCCTGTTGTTCAGCAAAATATAGCTGAGCAAAGGAATATGACCCAGAAGCCATTAAACCTCCACCAAAAACCACCCCAATGTCCCAGAACTCTTCTTATAGGTAACAGTCAGCTCTGCTCAGTTGCCCTCTTGCTTCAGAAAGAATCACAGGAAAAGCTTCAAGTGACGGAGACACACTGCCTGTGTCCCTCATCTGCGGGCAAGGGAGTCAGGGCACTCGTGCAGGTCCCCAAAGCTGCAGCTGAACTTTACCCTTTTTAGGGTCTGCCTATTTCCCTACACTGGAAGAAGCACCCAGAAAAGTGGCACAAGGTTGGGCTAAGGTCCCCAGTGCCCTTTAAGAGCAGTACTGAGCCCTGCTCGTCCCACACAGGAGAGCTCCGTCTATCCCAGCAATGATGAGGGCTTCCTAAGACAGTCACCAAGCAACTTGGTACTGGGTACTGCTGCTGCTGCTAAGTTGCTTCAGTTGTGTCCGACTCTGTGTGACCCCATGGATGGCAGCCCACCAGGCTCCCCCATCCCTGGGATTCTCCAGGCAAGAACACTGGAGTGGGTTGCCATTTCCCTCTCCAATGCATGAAAGTGAAAGTGATGTTGCTCAGTTGTGTTCGACTCCTAGTGATCCCATGGACTGCACTCTACCAGGCTCCTCTGTCCAAGGGATCTTCCAGGCAAGAGTACTGGAGTGGGTTGCCATTGCCTTCTCCAGGTACTGGGTACTAGGAGGTCCCAGAGTGACCGATGGCAGTGCTAGGGAAGGCAGCGATATTTGCATCAAGCCCTGGGATGCCTTCTCAGGGCCTGTAGCTACAACTCCTAAAAGGCCAGTAGTCCCAAACTTCATGGGGTTTGAATTGTGGCTTCTCTGGCCCGGTCACAGGATTTCTGAAGGAAACCTGAGCTGTCACCTGGTCATTTAGCCCAGTAAAAAGGCAAAGACACCAAGCTGTCACCCAGGAGGAACTAGTGACCTGGAAAGGCAATTCAGGACAATATCCCCCGGGAACCATTCTCCTTTTGGTCTCTGAGTAAATATGTGAAACTGGCAGCACCTACAGCCCCAAGTGCCTACAGTAGGGATGCTTCTAAGTCCTGGCCAGAAGTGCAGGGCATATATTCTATCCTTTAATCCACAGCCTAAACCCCATCCCACAGGGACAAAATGGCCACAGCATTTCCAGGATCTCCAAGTGTACATGGCTAAAAGAAGCACTAGCCTCTGAACAGATATGGCAGCCATGCAATGCTGGAATGACGATGGCTGGGCTATGTGGTAGAGCTACATGACATGGGGAAGAATGACACACACTTACTGGAACTGCTTTCGCTGTCACTGGTGTTGGATGTCACTCCCTCTGCAAGCCAACAAGAAAGAGACTCTGATTCAGAACACACCACTGAGAGGTCACACGCAGCACAAAACTCAAATGCTCCAAGAGCCGGACGCTGAGCTGCCAACCAAGCCAGGTCACGGGAGGCCTGCCACATCAGGCTACCAGCTGGGAGGTGCAGCTCCAATCCTGAGACCCTGGCCACCTCACACTTGTCCCCAGAGTGCTTTCAGTCTTCCAAGGCCCTCCATTATAGACTATGAGCTTCCATTCTTCATCTGAATCAAGAGAACTGACTTGGACGGTTTCCAAATACTTCCTCAGAATGCATCTCCCAATGCTATCAATAGGAAAGGAAAGGCAGTGATAGTAGCAAAGAGGAGCCCAGTGAGCAGGCTGCTCTTGAATTTCCTCCCCAGATAGAACCCCTGAAGAACAGAACTGTGCGGTGCTTCAGGACTAGGAGGCTAAGCACTGGGCTGGGTGAACAGTCACCAGGGAATGACATGTTGGCCATCTGGTGGAACCAACAGCCCTCCTGCAGTCGCAAACCCAGAAGGAGGGCTCAGCCTCAGTGGTGAAAGGGGATGCTCCTCCATCCATGAAAAGACGACAAAACAGAGACAATAAATAAAGAAGAATACATGGAAGATAAGATGATCCTCCTGTTTCAGACTGTTGGGACCCACCCATATCTGAGTGGGCAGAGCAATCATACTCACAGGAGACACAAAGCACAGTTTGGCCCAAACAAAACGCACTACTCCCAAGATGACAGCAAATGGAGATGAAACATGAACAAAACAAACTATGGAGTGAGGCATTGCTCGTTTCAGCCAAGATGACACTGTTCCAGACTGTGATATGCTGTGGCCCCCAGGAAAGACTGGCTGAGTCACCACCCATGCTAGTTCCTGAGTAACCCACGGAGGAAGCACCTTTACCCTCATGCCTTTATTATTCATGGAAGGAGAGTATCTGCTGACAGAACCCACCGGGCATGGCCACATGTGTGCACACACGCACCTGTGTGCACAGCAGGGAGGATAAGGCCCTGTCATCTAGGTCCCTTCTTTTTTCAACTCTAAGATTATTTTCCAGAGGTGAGAGGATGGTCAGAGTTCTCCAAACTAAAGCACTAAATATACATAGTCCATAAAACGCTCTTGAGACCCCCCCACCCACTCAGCCCCTTAGAGACACTCTGGAGAGCCAGCCTACACCATCTGCTGAGGGCCCTGAACCTGCTGGGACATCCCAGATGTTTGCTGGGTAAAGGGCTTCACAGCACTATCACCCCCTGTTTAGACAGACTAAAACAGCGAAATCTTAAGCCCAATTCTTTAGTGCTGTGTCACTGGGAGAAGAATACAGCAGGCAGGCACCCCTCACCTCAACAACAGGCTAGAGATGAGCTTAGTGGTCACCCCTGGAGAAGCACTTGCTGCCCCCCTCACTTGTAAGGTGGAATGCCAAGGCAGCTCCACACCATTTCAAGGTACAAAAGGAAAAAAACAGACATGAATGATAGGCTTTTATTATGGTACCAGGGATCCAGAGCAAAAGTGTGACATTCAGAGCCACTTCTACTTCCTCCTGTGGTGGTATCCATTCTCACAAACTCTCTCACTGCCATCCCCTCCACCCAACCCCACGTCCCTTATACCCCCAACCCCAGCATCTCCACTCATGCCAGAAATACAGTTAACAGTATGTAAGTTTGACTTACTCAGGTTCTTTGCTCCATAATAATCGTCACTTAACCCAGGGAAGTCCTAATTTCACAGACAGCAGAACAAAGAGGGAGGGAGGGAAGAAGGGAGGGAGGGCAGGAAAGAATTGGGGAGACGAAAGAAAACAGAGAAAAAAGACAAGGGGAAGGAAGAATACAGAGCCAGGTGAGCATCAGTGACAGAAGTATGAAATACCATGAAGACCTATAGCTACAGTAAGGTTAAGAACTTTGCTACAGGAAGAATGTCCTGGGTCAGATAAAATGCCTGGACTTCATGCTGCCCAATTTGCTGCCAGAAGGCCTCGGAGTAAATGACCTCTTTGAGGTGGTCTAGAGCCTACACAGGCTGACAAGACAGACAGGTGACTTACCAAGGCTTGGAGTACCTGCTTTGACTAAATTTGTAGTTACAGAGCCATTTCTGCTTTGCCCCTGAAATCATCGTTTCCCTTTGAAGGTGAATGAAAAATCAAACATCTATGTGTGGCAGAGAGGCAGGTACAATTATCATCATCCCAAGGAGCTTCCCAATACTGACTTGCTCTGTCCAAACCCTTCAGGGAAAGCTTCATGCAGTCTGAGGTGTGGCCTTCCAAGCTGACATGAGTTGTGCAGACCACAGGGGATGAGCTCAGCTTCTGAAGAATAAGCACTAGGCAGTTTCAACTCTTATCTGACAGCCAATTCCCTCCCCCATTCAGCTAGGCCACTCAACAGTGAACTCTCCTAGGTTGGGCTCAGTGGGTAACTTTTGGAATTTGTCTGGTGAACTGTGGTGACCTCACCTTAGGTCTCTATCTCAGATCGCCTTCTTATTGAGCTCCCCAGGACTGTGAGCCCTAATCTCCATCATGACAAGGGCACCCTTGTAATCTACCAGCTACCACCCCAGACCCACGTTTCCCATGACCACGAAACACGCTGGCCTAGAAAAAGGACATTCCCTTCCAGAACTAGGTTCCTGCTGTCCCAACAGCCCAGGACAGAGGTTTACAATTCACCATGAGCCACATGAGAAATATTTCAACAGCCTGACCTGGTGTTTAAGGTTAGGGTGAGAGCAGTTAATTTCTGAGGTATATGGCAGAAAAAGAATATTTCTCAGCGTTGCAAGTTAGCTTAGCCCAGCTTTATGGCCTTTTCTACCAAACCAGTTTTGCGTTTCTTCAATAAACCTTTATTTGGACAGTGTTAAGTAATTCCTGTTTGGTGTCAATTCCTTTTAGCAAGAAGGATTTTATTTTGAAAGCTGGCTCTGTAATCACTCTGGGAAGACAGCTGAGTCTGTTAGAGCCATGTGAACATTCTGTGTGCAAATGCACATGCATGTAATTCAAGAACTAGGCCCAACTCCGGGTGTCCAGATAAGAAAAGGCTCTTCTCTTGACACAGATGAGCAAAGATAAGGGAAAGAAAACACAAGCGAAAGAAGCCGGGAGAGCAACACTGAGTCCCTAGACTTGATTCTCTTGAAAAAACATTTTCTAAACTTGACACAGTAGCTGGTAACTGCTCATCAGCACCAGAGCAGAGCTCAGCCTGGCACTCCCAACACTAGTGGTGCCGGGACTTCCCACTGAGCCCCCCTGCAATCACTTCTACCTCAGAGCCTCCAACATCCTTTCAGAAGGAAGAGTTGGACAAAAAAGACCCAACGTCGCCCTGTACAGACCAATTTCTACCCTGACTCTGCAAATACGCAGGTACACACACACACACACAAACATGCATGCACACAATGGACGGATGGACACGCGTGTGTGCGTGCGCACAAACACACACACACAACACACTTGCCCAGTCTTCAGTGCAACTGAGGCAGAGAGGGTGGGGCTGTGGGTGATCTGCTCTCTGTTCCCTGCTGCTACTTACGTTCCTGTCCGCTGCTCTCCTGGGCCATGTTTTCTTTGCTCTTGTAAAATGGAAACTTTCGAGAGAGGCGGAAACTCTTTTTACGTTTCGTTTTGATCGACTGTGAAAGAACATGAAGATGGAGGGGAAGGACAGAAGAAAAAAAAAAAACAGAACAATGGATTTTAAAGCATGCAAGAAAAACTAAAATGGAGACAATGGTGAGCTAAATAAAAGACCACCTCTCACAAATGGAATCTATGAGATTAAATGAAAGTTGATGTAAGAGGAAAAATTATGTTTACAGGAAAATGTTGTAGGGATGTTAGAGGTTTCTACCTAATCCAGACTCACAGCACTCACTGGTACATCCTAAATGACAAAGGTCACTGTAGCCTCCTGGATACATTCCCTAAGGTGCCACTGATAAACAAAGAGCCATCTACTCCATGTCTCTCTTCCCTCTACTGCTCCGGAAGTTCTTTGGCCTGTGAAGCTCACAGAAGAAAAGGGGTGAATGGATAGAGCCCTCATGCTTTGTTTGGTCTGGAGGGTGGTCGGAGCTCTGAGGATGGCCTTCCTGGCTGGATGATGAAGCCAGGCTCTATTCAGGGTCCCCACGGCTCCGAAAGGGTCTACAGCCAGGGAGACACCCACAAATGGTTTCACATGCCCCAAGAAAGACAGTCTTCCAGACAGTGCAGCTCCAACACATCTTCAGGAACCAGTTACCCAGCTGAGAGGAGTAACCCTGGCTGTAGAGTTTGGATGCCCCCTTTCTCTGCTTTCTGAAAAGCAGTCAGTATTCTGATAGGACAGAGGCAGCACCCTGAAAAAGAGATATTCTTTTGTGCTCCCCAGTTCTCTTATCCACCAAACAGATTTCAAGTTTCTTATGCCTCTTTACATATGGCTGACTTCCTTGGGGATCCCCACTTACCCTGTTAGATTCAATCATCCCCGTCCTGGCATGAAACTTCACGGTTTTCAATCGAGCCCTTTCTTTCTTTTCCACCCTGTGTGGGAGTGAGAAAGAAGTCCTATTACTGCCAGTGCATGGTCTCAGCAGCCATCTTTGGCTCACTGAATCATAATCATGTCCTGAGCACCAATTCAACACCAAAAAGGAGTAATAAAGCACATCTACTGTTCTCAAGCACTTATAGTATAATAGGTAAAAAAGAAATACCAGGAAGAGGGTAAAGAAAGCCTCTCTCATGATTATGACAACTCACCTCTTCTTACTGGGGATCACACCGATTTGCTCACTTTCTCCATGTGGGGTCACCAGTCTCGCCTGCCACCACTCATCATCAGATGCATTAATGACGTGTAGAATGTCACCATAGGAGAAGCTGAGACCTTGGCTTGGCAGGCAGCTGTCCCGAGTCCGGTCATAATCAAACAAGGCTCTGGAAACGAAGTAAAAGATGAAGTTGTTGTCTCAACCCTAGATGGATGGAAGGGTGGTTGAGGATGGTGGAGGAAGGCCAACCCAAAGAGTCAGCACAGACCCAGCAGCGTTATAGCAGACCGGAAGGAATCCTGTGGGAGACTGCATCCTTCTTTCAGTCTTGACAATGTAAATATTCTATTCTCCCAACAAGGTACGTAAGGGAAAAAAAATCTTTCATGACTCCCATCTCCTCCCAGCTTCTGGACATGAAGTGAAAGTCCAAAGCAGAACACCCTTGCTGGTCTTCTCCCTCAGATGCATCCTCCAGAAACAATTTAGCTCTGCCAATGGGCTGTCTCAGTTTACAACAAATCTTCAAAAATTACTTGAAAATAGGACATAAATGTTAACTATAATCCCAAACAATGAATGGTAAATGCTGTAGAAATACAAAAGAGAAAAAGGCCCTGGGTTCTGTGGCAACAAATCTAAGGCTGATGTTGACCCACACAATGATAAACTTGACAAGGTCTGTATAAATAAGTCTCCCAATTCAATTTCTTTCTCTCTCTCTCTCATGTATAGGAAAATGGAGGCTCAAGGAAGAATAATTTGACTGAGGTCACACACCAAACTAACCTGGGATAGAACCCAAGTCCTCTGACAAGACATGTGGAATAAAGATTAAATGGGAAGGTAGGAGAAGGTGGGAAGAGAGCTATACCATCTAGGCTTGAAAAGAAAAAAAAGGTGGAGACCAGCTAGGTTGTAGGTGAGTGTTATGGAAAATGAGGTTGGAAATAAAGATCTGGGGCAAATTTTGGAAGGCCTTGAACAGACCTGATCCAGTGACCTCTGAAGATTTGGGAGTAAGGAAGTGACACATCAAAAGAGCCTTAGAAACATTAATCTGACCTCATATATGATCACATACTGGGAAAGGGGGTAGATTTGAAGGCAAACTTAAACCAAAGCTACAAGCTCAATCCTTTAGGACACACTGCTGACTCCTGCTCTGGAGAAGCTGGTACTTGACAGCAAAGCTCCCTTGCTCAGGGAACAAATCCATCTACATGAAAATATCTACATTTCTCCTCCTCTGGATCTCTCCTCATATGGAGTCACCTCAAACGGGTGAGTGAGAAGTTTGTATTTTTCTACTTGCAATCTAGGCTGTCTTCATATTCTCTGTTAACATCTTTTCTTTTTTATTAGTTGAAGGCTAATTACTTTACAATATTGTAGTGGTTTTTGTCATACATTGACATGAATCAGCCATGGATTTACATGTATTCCCCATCCCGATCCCCCCTCCCACCTCCCTCTCCACCCTATCCCTCTGGGTCTTCCCAGTGCACCAGGCCCGCGCACTTGTCTCATGCACCCAACCTGGGCTGGTGATCTGTTTCACCATAGATAATATACATGTTTCAATGCTGTTCTCTCAAAACATCCCACCCTCGCCTTCTCCCACAGAGTCCAAAAGTCTGTTCTGTCTCTGTTAACATCTTTATACACACAGCCGAGCAGAGTTCCCAGAACTAGTTCCAAGACTTAGACTTCTACCTGCAGTATGGTGGTATGTGGCTCAGCTGGAAGCTGCAAAGTAAAACATAATATTTCCCCATGTGCAGGCCAGCCCAAATGAAATGGAGAAGGTTGTAAAACTGTGGAGTGTGAAATACTGTTGTTGCTGTTTAGTCACTAAGTCATGTCCAAATCTCTTGCATCCCCATGGACAGTAGCCTGCCAACTTCTTAAAATGCAATCCTTAAGAAATCATTGTCAGATTACTTGAAAATGAAAATACCCGAACTTTGACAAAAGACCTTTGTATGTGCGTGCTCAGTCATGTTCAACTCTTTGTGACCCCATGGACTGTAGCCCACCAGGCTCCCCTGTCCATGAAATTTTCCAGGCAAAAATACTGGAGTGGGCTGCCATTCCCTTCTCCAGGGAATCTTCCTGGCTCAGGGATTGAACCCAGGTCTCCTGAATTGCAGGCAGATTCTTTACCACTGAGCCACCAGTGAAGCTCTCAGAAGACCTTTATCTCCCTCAATTTACACACTCAAAGCTATAAGGAGAGAGGTCAAGGTCAGCAGGTTAAGGAGGCACTCCATCCCTAAGGTTCTTTCTGGGCTTTGTGTGACAGAATCAAATCTGAATGCATTTACACTGCATTCAAAACTGAGTGTCCTAAAGCAAGGAAGGTATTCTGTCAGAGGGTCCTCTGAAGAGGTGCATGGTAAAGACCTTATCCTAAGTGACAATGAGAAACACTAAATGTCATTCTGAGCTTCAAAGACTAAAACAAATGTAGTAAGGAAAAGAACAGAGCTTGGATTCAGAACAAATCAGTTTGGAGAGGAAAGGAAGATGTTTAAGTGAGTTAGGAGAGATTAGGATGAGGTTCTAGAAGATTAGAGGGGAGAGTTGACTGGTTATAAGTTTAAAACATAAAAGGGACAATCCAAAATATATTTTAGCACCTCACAGAACTATATTGATATTTGGCAATAGCAGTAAGAAGCTGAAGTACATATGGTAAAGTGGACATAAATGTTTTGTGGATGAGGAATCCAATTATTGGTTATTGATTAAACATCTGAGATTTAAATAAAACTAACTTACTTCTAAAATGAATTTCAGACACTTTACAATATTAAAACACATAACACAAGCTAAGTAAAAACCAAATAAGTACAGATCCAAGGCAACAAGAATGCCAGCAGTTCCCACTGCAGTGTCAGGAATGGAACTGTTTGACTTGTTTTTTAACCACAGGCATGTGTTCCTTTTACGACTTTCAAAAAATGTAAGTCAATTTTAAAAGGAACTGCTTTCAAATTTTTTAGGTGTTTCTTTTTCTTTTCTAACATATTTCTAAACAACTGCTTCTTCTTGTTTGTTTTGTTTTTTATATTTTAGGCATTATGTATTGGTTTTCTATAGCACTCACCCATCTTTTATCCTCTGCTCTCCCAACTTAGTTACATCACATTTTTTTGGTTAAACAATATTTAATTTTACATTATGACATAAGTGGTATTCAGAGATGACTACCCCTCCTTTCCTATAAACTTTTTCTATTTTTCTTCCTGGTGGAAATAAATGCCTGATTTTTCATTTGACTACATTTGTACATCTGTATTATTTTGTAGTTCTGTTATTTAACACATAGAAAGCTATTTAAATTTACTATTTCTGTTACAATATTTGAAAGCAAGTTAAAATATTTGAGAGCAATTACCTTTGTGTAGCAAGAAAAGGGGTAAATAGGCAAGGGTTTTTTTGCATATGCTATTGTAATATTTGAGATTTTTAACTATCCATATACCTTAATTTCATTAAAAATTAATATAAGCTCATTATAGAATATCTGAAAAATAGAAAGCCTAAAAAAAGAAAAATCACATTTAATGTATCTTAGAAGTAACTCTTCAAACTATTGTGGTATTGTATAATATTGTATAATAAACACATAAATCAAAAAACCACATATTTCACTAAGTTAAAAACATGCTATCTATACACTATTTTGCAACCTCAGTTATCACTTGAAATTGTTTCATTACTATTTGAAATATCATTGACTATTTTCCAAAACTAATATTTTTAATGATGATACAACAACCTATTCTTTATTTTTTTTTATTTTTTTCCCAATTATTTTTATTAGTTGGAAGCTAATTACTTTACAATATTGTAGTGGTTTTTGCCATACATTGACATGAATCAGCCATGGGTTTACATGTGTTCCCCATCCTGAACCCCCCTCCCACCACCCTCCCCATCCCATCCCTCTGGGAACAACCTATTCTGAAGGATATCCATTAATTAAGAAAATATTTATCATCATCTAACATGACCAGATACCACTCTTCTAGGCACTTTTAGAAAAAGAAAAAAAAAAAAAAAAAAAAAGGCACGGGGCAGGGAGGAATCAATAAACCAAACATCTGACTTAGTCATTTACTTCAGATGAAGAACATGTTTGGCTCTAAGTTTCCTGGGAAACAAGGAAAAAAAGTTAACTTCCCAATAAAATGTGGTACCTGCATACTATCTCATAAATTTGTGAATGAGAAATACTGAACAACAGAATGGACAATGCCTTTTTTAAACCATGATTTTGTCAAAAACATAGCAACACAATAGTTGTATTTGAAATTCTGAACTACAATATCATTCTCAGTTGAGAATGTAAAAGGTGAATTAACAAGAATTTCTTTTTCTATCAATTGGAACTGCAAATGAGTACAGAGCTTTGTAGAACATCAAAGCCTCAAAGGTCATTTCATCCCACTTGCTATCTAAGAAAGAAAATCCCTTTGATATTCTCTAAATTTCTTTTCAGTGCAAGCATTTAATGAGTCTCAGTCTTTCCTAGGTCTTCTCTACCAGGCTAAACATTCAAAATTCTTTCAACAGTCCTTCCATTGTCGTGATCTTGCTTTGTTTTCCAAATCTCTTCCTGCTGAAATTTTGTTTGACTAAGAGCTGGAAAAGTTTCTCACAAACAATGAAAACCAGTCCCAGAGATGCACAGGGCCTCATCTAGAGTTGTTTGGTGGTCAACTCATAGACCAGGGCTCTTAAATCTCAGAAAAAGTCTGTGAGGTCTAAGTCAAGGTCACATTTTTTAAAAAAGGAAAAAAAAAGCTAACTGTCCACTTGGCTATGTCTGGAAAATACCTTTCTTCCATTATTTACATACTCACTGACTTTAACTGGCAGCACTGTGTTTGATCGACGGGAGATACAGAAGCAAAATCAGTCTTGGCCTTGTGCAGTGTGTTATAGCGAGAGGCACAGGGCAGGACAAACCAAGGCCTCAAAGTCTTCGGAGGGAGCATAGGTCATATCGAGCTTGGAGAATCTATGAGGAAGTGTTGACTTTTGAACTGGGCCTCAACAGGGTTCAGGTTTCAAAAGACAGACAGGGAGAGGCCCTTCCCGTGAGAAGTAACAGCATAAGCAGAGACTCCGAGGCAAGCAGCCCAGGGTGCGTGCTGGGGTCACCAGTATCCACGTTTGGCCACACAGCAGGGCATTAGGGAGAGCAGCAGGCCAGGGCCTGCCTGTGGACAACCTGGAGTCTAGCTAAGGAGTCTGGCATTCATTTAGGAGGCCTTTGTGACTGACTTCATTGCCTCTGCTTTCTTTTTTTTTAATATCGTTACTGGGCTAAACTTTTATATGGAAGGCAATTCACTAAAAGAATAGGCCTGAGTAGTAAAGTGAAACCACCTTTCAAATGACATACATTTCATGTAAAGGAAAAAGTATGTAAATCAGCCCTAGCCCTTAATAAACTTTGAAAAAATATCGACTACCTACCTAAGATCTTTAAGAAGCATGCTAAACTGTAGCCATCTAGCAGTAACAGTCTCTCTTATCAACAGCCTAGAAACATAAGGAAGTGACAGGGATTGGCACCTTGTTACAAAGGCTTCCAGTCAGGCTTGGTAAGAGGATCAAAGGGCACCTTTCTCCACAACAAGAATATATCCTCCTGCCTGCCCCTTTTTATCCTTAGGGCAAGCACTCAGGAAAATCACATGCAATAACATACCACCCCTTTTAAATCAGACTAAACCACTGTTCCAGAGCCAAAAATCCTACACATGCAGAGCCCAGATGACACAGCGACCAACCTTTCCAACCTCTGACTCAAACCAAGGATGAGCAGGAAGGAAAAAGTAACACCTATGTATCTCTGGACACCGAAAGAAAGACCATAATTAATGACTCTGTCACCTTGGTCCCATCTCATGTGTGAGCTTGTTGACAAGAGACTGTGCTGGGAGACTAGAAACCTCAGCAACTCCTCACCTTTTCTGGTCTAAATAAAAAGAATTTCATGGGGGTCTCCAAGTTAAGGACTGGTCAGGTCAGAAGGAAACAGGAGAGAACAAAGCTTATCATCCACAGCCTAAGAGCACAGCAAGTGGTCTACACAAAAGATTATTCTTCAACCCTGGATATGTCCATGCACCTCTGTAAAGCAAAGGAGAGCCACTTGTCAAATATCATGGCCAGGCCAAAAAATACTGACTTGTCTTAAGAGCGGGTAAAGAGCATGTCCCAGGGAAAATGTGGCACATAAAAACAGAAAGCAGGTAATGAAGCCACCTTCTGGAACCACGACACACCAGCACAAAAAGCAGATGCTCACTTCCCAGGGTCTGCAGGTTGGAGTTCCCAAGCTAAGTTTCAGCACATCAGCTTTAAATACCACTGCCTGTGACCCCATGGATTGTAGCCTGCCAGGCTCCTGTCCATGGGACTCTCCAGGCAAGAATACTGGAGTACGTTGCCATTTCCTTCTCCAGGGGATCTTCCTGACCCCATGGATTCACAAAGAGTCGGACACGACTGATCAACTAAGCAACAACAACAAGAGCTGCCTACAGGGATGATGTATGCGCTCTAGGGGACTTTGCCTAATCTTCTTTTCAGCTGGGACCTCACTGCCAAGAGGGATAGCAGAAACATAATCAGCTCAAAGTAAACAGATTACTAGGCCCAAAGTCTCTGCAGTTTAGGTCCTAAATTTTAAATTTTGGGTCTGAAAGATTCAGAAAACGCAAAAGCATCTGGCCCAGTCACCCCTGTGTGTTAGGGAATAGGAATGCGAAGAAAATGGCAGGAAACTGGTCAGGCAGGTTTCTCAGAGCAAACAACAGCACTTCAGCCTCAAAGGCAAGTAGCTGCTTCCGTGTGCTCACCTAGTAGTGTGACCACCTCTCTGTCTGTGACTCCAGCCATCTGCCTGGCCTGGGAGGCTCTGCCTGTCCCCTCGAAGTTCCCAAGCTAAGTTTCAGCACATCAGCTTTAAATGCCACTGTGTTTCCTAAGGAGAAAGCATCATCAAAGGTCTTGAAATATATGTTGTTTAAGTGGTGATCTTTCAAATAGTATCCCCTAAGAGATGCCCACTAACTTCCCTGGTAGTTCAGTGGTACAGAATCTGCTGCCAATGCAGGCAGCTCCTCTGGGGCATAACCCAAGTCCCACCCTTGTCTGTGACTGTGCCCGCTCCAAATTTCCTTCTTTCAAATTCATATTATGTATTTAGCAGTGATCTTTCTTAATATTTTCTGTTTATTGCTATTTCATTCTTGTAGTTTTTTAATCTTTCATATTATATCCCTTTGGGGGATATAAACCATCAGCCCTTTGAGGACTAAGGCCATGTATGATATTTGCGAATGTGATTAGACTAAGCTGGGGTAGGGAGCACAGAACACCCTACCAGTTACCACCCCCCAACAGGTTCTTCCATGAAAGTAAAAGTGTTAGTCACTCAGTCGTGTCCAACTCTTTCTGACCCCATGGACTACAGCCCACCAGGCTCCTCTGTCCATGGAAGTCTCCAGGCAAGAATACTGGACTGGGTTGCCATTTCCTTCTCCAGGGGATCTTCCCCACTCAGGGACTGAACCCAGGTCTCCCACATTGCAGACAAAGTCTTTACCATTTGAGCCACCTGGGAAGTCCCATGTTCTTCCACAGTATTGATATATCCCTCCCATACCAGTTGGGAGATTCTGCTTTCTTCCTTTGGTCAGCGTTATGGGCTGAATATTTGGGTGCCCCACTTTCAAGTTCATATGTTGAAGCCCTAACCCCTAATGTGATGGTGACTGGAGGTGGGGCCTTTGGGAGGTAACTAGGTTTAGATGAGGTCATGAGGGAAGGATCCTCATCCTAACATTACTGCCTTTATGAGAAGAGGAAGACAGGAGAGACCTGGCTCTTTCCTCAAAACACACTCAGGAAAGGCCATGTGAGGACACAGCAAGAAGGTGGGGGGAGTGGGGGGCTCAACAGAACCTGAATTTGCCAGAGCCTAGAACTTGGGACTTCCCAGCTCCAGAACTATGAGAAATATATGGTTGTTGTTCAAGCTACTCAAGCCTATGGTATTTTGTTGTAGTAGCCCAAGCTACCTGAGACAGAAAGTACCTGATAAAAGGCAATATTACTTAAAAGTTGAGCAGCCCCTCCCTTACCTGGTCCATCTAAAGGATACACAGAGAGCTATGAGGTGGCAGTAATTCATCATCCCTTGACCTTAGCGTGAGAGTCAAAGTTTCTAGCAGCTTCTGAAGAGCAACTCAAAACCCCAAACTTGAGTACTTAAGTAGACACAAGATGGGCCATCACAAGAGGAGCAAATGCAACTGGCAGCCAGTCAGGAGTCCCTGGCACATCTTGAAGAAGGGAACATGGAGAACAGGGAAGGACACTGTTCTCCTCAGCCTGCCTCAGGATCTCAGGCCTTAGAGTGCAGTTATGAAGTTAGAGGGGCATTGACAGATTCATGATGTGTGAATATTCAGGGTTCACAGCACCTGTTGGATCAGCTGAGGTGATGATGAGTCTAGGACTGGTGTCTGGGGTATACGACAGGCAGTTCCAGAATCACTGATACATGAAACTGTCCCATACTCTGGTAGCACCCAACACTATATAAATTCTTGTTGCTTTTTAAGATGCAGATCATCATCACTTCCAAATTGTGTCAGATAGTGAAGCCTGCCAATATTATACCTTGTTGGCATCTTAATCTACAACTGAAATTCATTAATGAGCAAGACAAAGTTGGACCCCCTCAAGCTACTCTGGGCTAAGCACAGAGTAGCGTAACAAATGCTTGTTAACAAGAAGGAGCATCTTCCAGCTTTCTTTGATGACCAAGCCAATGTTTCTGACAGTTTCTTGAATCAGGACTACAGATAAGGCATGATTTCCTTCCGAGAGCGGGAAGAAGGCTAGGATGGCAGACGGCCAGCCAGAAGGCCAGGGCTCCCACAATGCCTGATGCTGTCCCGTGGCTGCAAAGAATGTAACCAAGTTAACAGGAACAGACTTTCAAAAACTATTTTCACAAATGTACTATCAAACCTCCTGGCAATGTTTGGAGGACAAGGTCTTTTGCTTATCTATGGAATTAATTAATTAAATATGAACATAGAACTTGGAGGTCTCTGGAACACTAAACTTCCCCGTGTCTTTTCAGTACCTTCACATCAGAACAGCCTGAGTTAAACCTGACCTGGTCACCCTGACCCTGAGCGAAAGGCTGGAGAAGCATATTTCTATGGACTTTTCCAGGGTGGAAGGCAAATGAACCAGAAGAGCAGAGGCCCTAGACTGGGCACAAAGAGGGCCTCTGCTCACCCTGTCTATACTGTTTAAGAGATGTTTCTAGTACGGTGAAGGATGGGAAAGGCCTTTCCATTAAGTCACTAGTGACTTTAAAACCAAGTCTCATTTTCCAAATACTGTTATCTGTCCTTTCTCCTGCTGACTTGCTCCACAAATCCCATCTCCCCTGTGGTCAGTGCAGTTGCAGCTCCCCAGGGCTTCACCTGCTACAGCCTTGGTGCAGCTGCAAGAGGGTAGTATTTGCTTCAAAATAGTTTTGCAAGCCCATGCACACCAGAGGAGGATAGAGACTCAGGGGAAGGGAAGGGAGGAGGCTCATGTCAGAAGGAGAAGCAATAGAGAATAGAATTACAGGTGAAACTCCCATGAAAAGGGTTCCTTAACTTTAACCACCTGCTGCACACTATCTTCTGTGCGGATGGTAAGCTGCTGGAGGGCAGGAACCACTTCTACTGCTTCCTTGAATCTACCCCCACAACCACACTTAATTTCTCAAGCCTGTGCTTTACTGCTTCGCATATCGCAAGAGCTAAAGTAAGCGTTATGTTCAGTTTTCAAGTGAAACAGAAATAAACATCTATTGTGACAAATAAGTCATCATTCCTAAGTATTATGTTTGCTTGTTAAAAACAATTTCCCCAAACCTGGTGAATCCAAATTGATAGGAGAGGAGCCTGGGAATCTGTATGTTTATTAGCATGCCAGTTGATTCCTATCAGTAAGTTTGGGAACTGCTGAGAGAACCATATTCTGGTCAGAACAACCAGGTTCAAATTCCAGTTTTGGAATTTCTCAGCTGTCTAACTGGAGTTTCAGTTTTCTTACCTGCAAAATGAGAACAACAATACCTACTGTGTAGCATTATTAAAAGAGACTAACAAAGGTCCTAATGCAGAGCACGTGTTCCCTAAATGTTTGTTCCCCTTCATCCTGAAGACACTGGGAACTACTGAAAGCCTCTGCGTAGATCATTAGCTTCAACCTGCTCTGCAACCCCAGACAAACGGTTGCCCAGCCTCTTCCGTAACACCTCCAGTGACAAAGGATCATATTTACTATCTCCAAAAGCAGTCCATTCCATTTTCAGACAGTTTTAATCATTAGCTCTTTCTTCCTTATGTAGAACCAAGATCCGCCTTGGGTGACAGAACAAATCTAATCCCTTTTCCACATGATAGGGTGATGCAATTAATTAAGA
This sequence comes from Cervus canadensis, assembly GCF_019320065.1. Classification (NCBI taxonomy): domain Eukaryota; kingdom Metazoa; phylum Chordata; class Mammalia; order Artiodactyla; family Cervidae; genus Cervus; species Cervus canadensis. The sequence goes on from NC_057419.1 coordinate 38,695,543, forward strand.
TAAGGACAGTGAAGAGGAGTAGGTGTGTGTATGTGGAGGGGAGGGGTCCATTTGGAACACACTGCTTGTTTGAAGCACTGGGAGGGCAGCTCCAGGCACATGTCCAGCAAGTGGTTGATACGCAGGTCTGGAATTCAGTAAAGGGATCAGAATTGTCATTTACATGATGAAAGAATTTGAAACTGTGAAAATAAATGACACTGCTATCTATGGGGCAGAGCTAATGAAAGGTATTGAAGAATGGTCAGCAAGGTAGAAAGAGAGCCTTTAAAGAAGAAACTTGGTAAATTCATGAAAAGTACTGTGGTGAAGAGGTCAGACCAATGGCAGAGAATCATTGAACCAATCACCCCAAAAGAGTTGGGCTTCTGCCCCTCCAGAGTCTTCTGGAGTTGCTTGGGATCACACCATCATGCTGAAAAGTAAATACACGCTTCCTTTCCTACTGAAAGAGAGACAATTTGAAGAAGTAGCAGCAGCAAGTACAGACGACTGCAACATTTTCCAGCCTGGATGCTAAGACTGATTTCTCCAAATAAGGCTTCTATGCTCCTGTCTTTGGGGAAACACTGCTTAGTATAGTCCCTCCTGAGATTAATCACAGTAAAGAATCCTATTTCCCTCTGTTTAATCCTGCATTTGCCCAACTTACTGAACCACTGATTTTTCACACAATGCTTAACATCTTGAGGAACCAGTGTTTCCTGGCACATAATTTGGCAAATTAGGTCAGCAGAAGAGAGACGAGACAATAGTTTACAAGACTGTTGGTATCAAGGGAAATTTTTTTTCTTTTCAAAAATGGAAGAAACTTGAATATGTTTAAATGCTGAACAAAAGGAAGCCACTATAGAGTTAAAAAAAAAAAGGCCAAAAACAGGTACTAGAGTGAGCCAGGCTCCAAGCTTTGGTAGAGGATTAGCTCAGCAAAATACCTTAGGCCAAAAACAGGCATGAAAGGCAGTAGAGTGAGCCAGGCTCCAAGCTTTGGTAGAGGGTTAGCTTAGCAAAATACCTTAGCTCACTACTCTAGCCATAAAATATTATTTCCCTTGATGAATTCTAATGATTACAAATGTTCACTATTCTAAACCATATTTACTTTCCTCTGAGGATACAGATGTTATCTAGATAAGGTTACGAGCAGATGATATAAACTGTATAAACTGATTCACTAGAAACAGAGTGCAGTCTCCACCCTTCTCCCCAGAGTCAGACAGAATGTGCCCCTTGCCAGGACCAGAGAAGGGTGTTTCAGGTCTTGTAGGTCAGGAGCTGATGCCCCACTACCCCTGCCCAGGCAAGGACAGCTTTAGCGCAGGATAGGCGGAGAGGGGAAATCTAAAAATAAAGCTCTCCAAAGAAACCATCTTGCCTAAAGAGCAGCTTCCCACGCACACTGGAGTGCCACATCTGCGGGGGCTGGAAGCACGGGAATGGAACAATCCTGACCAAGTCACATAAGTATTACCCTTTTGCGGGAGGCAACAGCACATTTGAATCCCCTCATTGGCACCCCAATATCTAGGCTGCAGACCCAGAACAAGGGCTGAGTGACAGAAAACAGGAGACTGAAAAGATCACCAGTGAGTAGCCCAGCCTTCCTCCCGCTCTCCTCTCTTCACAGCAAACATGAAGAAAGCTGCTCTCAACACAGAGGGAGTCAAGCTGAGGGTTCATTCTAGAAAAGAACCGTGAAGGAGTCTAGTGGGCTTGAGGCTCAAATCTGGACTCCCTTAGCTCTTCTCCCCACAGGAGGGTCAGGGACTAGCAACTGAGGAAAAAGAAAATCGAGCACCGAAAGAAAAACTGCAATTAGCATTTACATTGGTTGGCTATCCTCATCTCAAACCCCAAGGACAAAATAGATGTCACATTGCCAGGCAACTAGAAACTGTAGCCTCCCTTCCACGCCCCCCAGCTGGTATCGGAGACCACTAGAAAAAATTCAACCCAAGAGTTTGACAGAGGCATTAAAACACAGACACAAACATACACAGACACACACAAACATACACAGACACACACAAACACACAGACATACACAAACACACAAGCCTCAGAAGACACACACACACACACACACACACACACACGCATGCATGCACGCACGCGCGCCCGCCTCAGAGGAGTAATCCTACCACTTCTTTCTCTGAGGATTTTACCCTTGGATACAATGTACTTACCCAGACTGTTGGAGTTTTGCCAAGAAGCCCAAGCAGGAAGAAGAAAACTATCACTAATTCTAGGAGTCCACAGTGTTCATTTAGCAATCTAACTCTCCAAGAGGTTTGTACTTTGACCTGACAAAGTATTATAACGTGCCTCAAGGGTCACAAGCTCAACCTTGGACAGTATCTCTGAAAAGCTTTAGCAGCAATCCACTGCTATATATCCGTTCCACCCGCCCTTCCTGTGGAAGGTACATCATCCCATCCTATGTCCCATGACTCATTTACAGCAGACCAGTGCAGCAGGGAGCGAGCAAACACAACTTAAAACAAACAAACAAAACAGAACGCAGCAACCTGTCAATTCTTTGGTCTCTTAAAAGAGACCCTGTACCAGAACAGTGATAGCTGATATGTTCAGATACAAAGTCTGATGTCTATTATGCATATGTGGAAGTGGGAATGCCAAGTTTCCCCTCAAATCACAGATTGTGAACAAAGTACTTTGAACATTTGAGTGCTATTTGAATGCTGACTAGCAACAGTCTTTTACAACTAGAGAGCACACTAAAAATTTCCCATACTGAGTAATTCAGGAGTGAAGAGGAAGAAGCCAGCTCACAAAAGGGAGGAGATACTGACCATAGAGTACACAACCTGAACACACAGTGCAAAGTGTTGTTTTAGTACTGGGAGTACACACTCCCTATCCCACTAGTTAAACAAGAAGGGCTGGGTTGGCACGGAGCTTCCCTCGTGCCACACAAAGCCTGGTGTTCAGAAGTGAGACTTACCTGACATACAAGGACCTCTTCTCACTTGTTCTCAGGGACCCAGACCCAGAGCTCATGCTGCTGTTCATCATCTGTTCTCGCAAGTCATGTATCTTCGATTCAAAGCGACTGTACTCTGTCAGGGAGACAAGGGAAAGGACAGGAAAAGAATGAACTCAAGGAGCTGCACTGAGCCTATCTGCCAGCGGCCAAAAGGCCAGGAGGACCCTTGGCTTCAAAGCAGCCAGAGCCAACCCAGTCAATCTTTGCTTTGATAAGCAGAGTACCTCCGGCAAGCACAGAAAGACAGATTTCTCTCCACCCCCAGAGTGAAAGAATGAAAGAATACACCTGAAAAAGTAGTAACTTTTGGACAAATCGAATGGAAAAAGCTTACTGATCCTTAAAAAAATAACTGGAAAGAGGTTCCAGAGCAGCCTTCATAAATCTTTAGAGCAGACACTGAGGCCCAAGGAGAGCAGATGGGAAAGGAGACTTTCCCAAAAAGTGGATTGCAGAGAACAGATGGCCCTGAGACGCAGGGTGGAAGGGCAGGAAAAGACCCGAGGCCATTATATGATTATTAGGCAAAGATGATCTGTTTCTAGGTGACTTTTTTTTTTTTTTTTTTGAGGAGGGAGAATGGAATGCAGTACAAAGGTAAAAACAAACCTCACAATCAGAAAAGGAGATCACAAAGTTCTCCTGAATTATCTCCCTTTTAACAATCAGGGTCTTTGGCTTCAGTAACAATTGAACAAACATCAAAATAAAAATTCTCCCAAACCCAGAAGTCTGCTGACATCTCTCTCCTCCAAAATCATCTAGTCAGTGTGATCGTAAGTCTGTGACCAACTATGTAGCCCACTGACACCATCACACAGCCTGAAAAAGCCTCATCATTCTGGAATGGTGACTCCAAGTTTATACCCAATTTAAGAAAACCTGACAAAGGAAAATGAACTCTATCCATACAACTAGTATAAAAGGCTTTTTATAGGGTTACTTTACTGTGACGTTCTCCTAGTACATCTCAAATGTGATATTCACATTTACCACACACATACAGATGCACACTCACACACATACCGCACACATTTTTCAGGTCTATGATCGCCACATAAAATGGGATATCTCTAAGGCACAGACTGTGAAAATGATAGAAAAGAGAAGCTGATTATGAGAAGCTGATTTTAAAGAAAGTCAAAATTTATACTAGGGGGTTGAAGGTTGGGAACTGCTTTAAAAAAACAAACACATTTCCAGGGGGAAAAATTCCACAAAAGCATTTTCATGCACCACAGAGGGCTGGCAAGAAGCATCCCCATCTAGTCTGTATGACTCTACAGGCAGAAAACAGAACACCTGTTCCAACACCTGACACTCCCCCCTTCCCTCAGCAAAGCAACCTGACCTTCAGTTGGGTATAAAGGGAAACAGTAAAAAGCCTAAAGGGGAGAGAAGAGAGTTCTAGCTCAAACAAATCTCCTCTTCCCAACCAAGTTTCTTTTTGTTCACTCTGGTACCAATGAAGCCAACTGGTTAAATTTGTGTGCTCTTTCATTCATCACGCACTGGTGTTATGGTGATTTGTCCTCATTACTTACTCCCATCCCTGAAATCCTGCAGGAAGCAGTTAAGTCACTGACTCACCCATTAAATGTTGGGGAAAAAAAAGAGAGACAGCAGCTGGACAATGTCCCTGTTCTGAGGGTTACAAGGCAACACATCAATATCAATGAGGCATCCCAATCTAAAGGTAGAGGGCGGTGACCAATCTATCACAGCAGCCCTGGACAGCAGCAGGGCTATCTACCTCCAGAGCCGCCCAGGCACAGGTCCCACCCTAAGGCTCAGCCCTCCAGCCCAACCCTCTCTAGTTGGCTCTTTCTCGCCCTCCTCCCCATTCACCGGCTGAGAGAAGACCGGGTGAAACAAAGAGATTTCTGACCAAGCAGCCCTTTCTTGCGCAAGATGAGTAAAAGGCAGAAATATGCATTGAACGCAGGAAAAAACACCCAATCTATCTTTAAGCTGTTTTCCCCTCTCCCAACTTGTTTATATATTCTCTTCTTTGGAATTGACTTGCCCACTGAACTCCAACTTAGCAGCAGGTCATGGCAGTTGCTTAGTAATTACATTTCTTTAAAAACCCTTTAAAAAACAACCACCAAACCACCATTTCCTCAAGCTCCTAATCCAAGGTTGATAACACTGTGCCAGAGGGCCCACTTAAAATAGACTATAGAAAGAGAACAAAGCTATTGCTTTAAGGAAGTCATTTTCTGTTTTCTACATGCTACTAAGCTTTCAAATCTATTAAACAGTGTTTTATTCACTTTTCCCCATTCAGATGATCCCGTTAGAGTTCTAGCTGCTCACAAGTCTCTGGCTTTTATTTGCAGAGTTATCTAATGTCCAGTAGGCACAGAATAGCCTCTGAATAAATGATTGTTGGGTAAACGAGAAGCAAATTAGAAAACTGTGCCCAAGTCGATGCTTCTGTTCTCAAACTAATAAACCTAATGGTTTATTTAACTGATGGCTGCCAGCTTCACTGAGGGCTTGGAAAGGTAGTTAAGAGGTATTCCCATTTACTTTTGTTCCCAAGGTTAATTGTTGGAAGCAAATGGAGTATATGTTTTTTAAACACATTTTTGAGATGCTAATAACCCACAGTGGGCATCTGATTAGCAAACTTTGTTTATAATAAAGAAAAAATAATTCTAACAAAAAGCTGTTTAGAATAGTCTTTAGATAGATAGTACCTCATCTTAATATTAGAGGCATCATTTTCCAAGAACAAAAGCTTCACCTAAACAGTATCTGAATTCTAAGACCTCACAATTTGCCAAGGCCTCTCTTCCCCTTCCACTCAAAACAAACCCGTTGCTGGAAGGAATATCCTAGGCCTAAGTCATTGCCTTAGAAGCCCACCAGACCAGCCTCTATAACCCAAATGTCCTACTTCAAACAGGCTATTTTAAAGAATATTTATTACTAAAATGTTAAGTCTACTAAACTGTGTTATATTTATTTTTTCCCATTCAGATGAACCCAACTATTTGTGATCCACAAAAGATATCCATAGTGAGTCATGCCCTCATTCTCTTTACTAATCACAGAGAGAAAAGGGGGTGGGAGTAGGAGGACAATCAGACATCATTCCCCCAAACAGCGTTCCTCACTGACCACCTGGGGGCCCTCTGAAAAACCAGGATCTTGGACCCTCGCACTTGACACACTGACTCAGAACTTACTGAGTAGGTCCAAGAATCTGTATTTTCGAAAAGTATAAAGGTGAGTCTGATGCCAAATAAAGTTTGAAACTGCTGGTCTTGATTACAAAATTGAATTTTGTTTTTGTTAGTTCAGGGAAAAGACAAGATAAGTATTCTGCAGCCAGTCTCGAAAAGAAGGTAGGACAAGACTGTTGGAAAGCTTTCATAAAAAAAGAAATCGTAATATAATTGCAAATTCCATGGGAAAATGCTAAAGAGGCCTCTGTCCAATGTGCCTGCAAAGAAAGCTAATGAGTTTACACTTTTTTAAATTATAAAAGTAGCATATGATTTTAAAAAATATTTTTTTCTTTGGACATTCCTGTATTATTTCCCCATCCCAGTACCCAGAAGCAACTAGTTAGGAGTTTTAGTATGTATCCTTCCAGACTTATTTTCTGTATATTTATATCATTTATATACATTAACAACTCACAATGATTCACATGCTTTTTTCATTCTCTGATATGTCATGGCAACCTATACTGACATGAATCATGACCTACCTCATTCTTTATAATAGCTGCATAGTATTGCATATTATGGACAGATCATAATTTATTCAGTCATATCCCAACTGACATATATTTAAATTGTTGATTTTTTACATTACAATCAGTGCTGCTCTGTGTATTTGTATGAGCATTTCTATAGCATAGATTCCTTGAATTGAAACTGCAGGGTCAAATGATACGCGCATGAAAAAATTTGATTGGCACTACCAAACTGAAGCCCAACATTCTGAAACCCTTCTAACTGGAAGTGAGGATAAACTGCTATTCTAAAGCTTCCAGCAGCTTTTCTGTTCCTGAAGAAATAGAACTTACCTTTAAGGACAGATTGATCTTTTGGGAGAAAAAACTTTAATAAGCATTTTGGTTATGTGAAAGTAAAGCCAAAATTGCATTCTGGAATAGACAAAGAGGAACCTCAAATGTTCTCTCTGCATAATCACAGGAAAGGTCCAACCTGTGGGTGGAATTGCTGATTTAAAGGGATTGTCCTACTACCTATATGACATTCTATCTACCTCTAGAAATATCTACCTTTAGTTTTGACCACTTTGCATCCACCTACTTGATAATTTCAGACCAAATCTCCCTGGTACTGGAAACAACAGCCCCCTTTCCCCTGTGCACAACCAGTGTTTCCTCAAGTTTTGCTGATGTTCTTCCTAACTGCCTCCTCAAACCATCTCTTTCTTTCTAATTTCCACTGTCATTGCCTTTTTGTTTTCTCATTATTATCTTATCTCTTGCCTTCTCTGGACCACTGCTGTATTGCTCTAGCTGGTAGTCTGTCTGCCCCCAGGCTCTCCAAATTCCAGTCCAGTTTAAGATTATTTGAAAAGCCTTCCTAAAACTCCAACTTGGAGCCCCTCATCCAAGTATCTATAATTCAATAGCAACTAAAGAATCTTAATCTCAACTAAAATGTCAAAGACTGCTAAAACCATCATCCTATCACTCTTAGCTGATCTATCCCATGTGTCATCAGACAGATCATCCTCTTTTAAAAACATTTTATTTATTTTTTTAATTGGTGGAAAACTGCTTTACAATTTTGTGTTGGTTTCTGGCATACAATAACAGAATCGTCTTTTGAGTTAACCTGCCGGCAACTCTTGAACACAAGTTGTTCGTTTCTAGTTACTACTCCCTTGTCCTGAAATTTTCCTCCCTGCCTGACACTGAACATCCTTTATGTTGTTCACCACCCCGAAGTCTTATTCATTCATTTATTTATCCAAATATTAACTAAATGTCTACTGTGTGCCAGGCATTATGAGAGCTGATGGGAATATAAAGGTAATCAAATGGTTCCTAGAAATTACAATAATGAAAGAAACAACTATTTAATTACAACTTTAATTATGATTGTGAGACTAACAGGGTGACCCAACCTACTGAGGGGGGGATAGGAGGGTGTTAACTAAGGTTTCCATGAGGAAGTGACATTTAAGTTGAGTCTTTAAGGATGAAGAGTTAGCCAGGGGAAGAGGGATAGATAAAGTATTCCAGACAGAAGAAACAAAATATGTGGGAGTACAAAATATCTGGATCACAGGGAAGTAAGGAGATACTGGCAGATCAGACTAGGAAGGCAGACTGAGGTCAGATTATACATGACCTTGTGGATTTCTGCATCCATCCTAAGAGTAACAGAAAGAAGTCACTGAAAGATTTTAAGTAAAGGAATGACATGAACATGTGTGTATGTATATCACTTTGGCTATCATGGGGAGAGTAAGTGTGGTGCCTCACATGTAGATTTAAGTTTCTTCAGAGCAGAAAACCATGCTTTCTCTTCTTGTCTAGCACCTACAGCCTGGGGGTGGGCAACCTGCTTTACAGCGTCCAAACCAGCTAGCTCCCAGTCTCTGCTCAAATATATCCAATGTTGGGAAGCTCTCTATTCTTTCATCATTAGACAACACTATCCAAGAGGAAATTGTTAGATTGAGGGCCATCTCTTTTGTTCGCTGGTCCTATTTTGGTGTCTAAAACAGTATAAACATGACAAATTCTCTTCTGTATAACTGTATGAAGGAACAATTTAAAGAACACCAAAGAGCTGGGAAAGCCTGGAACAGGTTCCAAGACTACTGAATAAGACTGAAAAGAAGGTAGAGTGTGAACAGGGGAAGGGGTAGTGATGGAAGGTTGGGGGCCAAATTATAAGAGTTTGAGTAAGGGCTTTTCTTACTAGGTTCTGGGAACCACTGTTAAGTGTTTAAATAGGAAAGTAATACAGTTAGAACTAGGTTTGGGGGGAAGATTATTCTGAGAACATAATATAGAAAGGGAAACAGGGACAAAGGCAACAGAGACCAAGAACCTGTTCTACTAGTACAGACAGTGACTTCAAAGGCTTGACATAGTGTGGGGGCAACTGAGGATAGAAAGAAGAGGCAAGAATCGAGAAATATGCTGGAGCCAGAGGAGAGAAATTTTGACATCTGATTGGATGTAGGGTGAGAAAGCATCAAAGGCAGCTTCTGAGTTGTTTCCTAAAAGACCAGGAAAAGGTGGGATAATATCAATCATAATAGAGAATGGCCATCATGTCCTCAAAATAAGTTCTCTCTTTTCCAGGCTAAATATTGTTACTCCCTTAAACATTCTTCATCTAACATGGTTTCCAGGCCCTCCACTACCTCTCCCTTTTTAAAATCTAGTGCCCAGAAATTGTGATGTCATTTCCTTTACAAAGCTATAAGCTCCTTGATGTGGTTTTTGTTTCCTTCTCAAAGTTTAGCATGGCAATAGGCACCCTTGTTGAGTCAACAACTTTTAATGAATGTGTAAACTTGCTGTAAAGATCTGACAGGACAAACCTGGACACTGTAATTCTCAAATTCTGGCTCCTCAGGAACGTATGTATGGAAAAAGAACACAAAACTTTCTCCTTCCACTCACCCCAAAAGGGTAAAAACTGAACAACAAAACTGCAAACCACTTCTGCAAAATACTAACATACCAGAGCTTTCAAGACCTACTTAATAGCCTAATAAAGCATCAAAGAGGACTGAAACTACAATGTTCACTAATATGAAATGGACACATAACCAAGCCTCCAAAGCCATCTCCCCTCTAAGACTTTGATCTCAAATGCATCTACCTTCCTAATGACAGAAAAATTGTCTTCTTGGTATTAGAATTGACACTTGTCAGTAATTTGGAAACGCTGAAAGGGGCTCAGTTTCTCATCAAACTATAGAAAACTTATTTGGTTCTATTTGATTATGGGTAGGAAAATGTTGTAGAGACAAGAAACAAATAGAAGCAACAAAGAGTACCTAGTCTGCATGCAGCACTGACTACCTATGGTGTGAACGAAGATATAAAAGGTAAATGCTCCAAAATAAAATAAAAGCCATGCCTACCAAATTCGGAAATGACAATGAAGCTGGGGAGACAACTGGATGACAGACTTCAGACACACAGATTGTGACAGGCAGGAACAATGGAAAGACGCAAATACAAATAAAATGAAAAAGAGAAATGTAACTTGCTGACCTTAAGTTCCCACACAAATACAGAGTAAAAGACAGGGCTGAATAACAGCACAGTGTCTTGGTTCGCTATCATCACAAAATAAGTCAATAGTTGCCCAAAGACTCATTTGTTCCTAAGGAAGTGAAGGTGTTCAAATCTCAAATTCATACAGCCCTCATTTGCCATTGCTGAGCTGCCCTGAGCTCAGAGGAATTACATGAGAAAGTCACAAATTCTGATGAGTATGAATTGTGTTTTAGGTTTCTACAGTTGCCTGTGGAATGCAAACCCTCAGGATTTGTATGAATTACAAGCATCTGTACCAACAACATAGTTCATGTTTTCAAAAGAAATGAATGGAGCCAAAAGGAAAATAAGCCCAATAAAGAAGATACCTGTCAGTGTGGACATAAGCATATGAATCGTCAAAAAGCACATTTCTTAGAATCACAAACTTGTCTCTATAAAATAATATGAAGCCTATTACTTGGGTTAGTTTCTAATTATGGAGGCTACTATTTAAAAAATCTGACACCTCTGAAACTAAACCATTTCTCAGGTCCCTTCTGATTTTGACATAATTATGATTTTAGAATCAAGTCAATGTGGTCCATAAGAAATCAAACCTAAGACTAGTCTAATTAAAATTTTTAACATGATCTATGGAGAAGGAAATGGCAACCCGCTCCAGTATTCTTGCCTGGAAAAGTCCATGGACAGAGGCGCCTGGCGGGCTGCAGTCCATGGGGTTACATGACTGGGCATGTGTGCACGAGGGTGGAGGGAGATGGGGTGGTAGCAATAAAGTGGTAGAACTAAAAAATAAAAATAAAAAAATAAAATAAAAATTTTAACATGAACTACAAGAAGGAAATCTTCACATCTGCAAATAATTCTAAACTCTTTGGGTCAAAAAATATCAATGTAAGGAGTATAAATTGAAACAAAAAGAATTTAAGGATATATGAGAGGGCAGGAAAGTGGCAAACAGGCCTCCATATGGGCAAATGGTGCTTGAAGAAAATTTCAGCTCTCTTTTAGAACAATGGGCTCAGAACTATGACTAACCCAGAACAGAAACTTCAGTGTCATTGTATTTTGGTCCCTCCACTGTCATAATGCTTCCTCAGCCATATACACACATTACCAGAGTTCTAGATAGCATCCTGATACTGGGAATAAAACAGAAAACAAGACAATCCATATCAGCATGCCATAAAAAATTCCAGATTATTCCTACTGACTAGATGTTTCTGTCCCCTAAAGAGCTTAGTGAGGATGAAGGAAGGGCACTGAGCAAAAGCACTATACTATATAAAGGTGCCATGACATTCAGCCACCTGGTCTGAAATGAGTAGAATGAAAAATGCTTTGATCTTATGTCAAGCTAAGAAAAAGTTTTTCATAGGACCTAGCCATTGGCTCTTCTCACCCTATACTGAATCACCAAACAGAGATCAGGGTAAAAGCTTCCAATAGGGTCTTTTCTCTATTTCTAAAGAATTTCACATAGCATATTCAAATAAATACAAGATTAGCAAAGCCTTTAGCTCCTTTAACCCATAAGTCAAAGTCTATGTAGAATCACCCCAAGACAAAACATCTCATCTGGACAACACAAGAATGAATAAAGAATTATACCTTTCCTTGCTCTGAAGGTAGCAGGTACTCTTATTCACAACAATCTTTCCCACTTAACAGAAATATTGCAATATAGTGACTGAAACACAACATTTTATGACTAAGCTTGCTAATGAGTTAATGTAACTGATTTCTTTTTATTATTTATTTTTAATTGGAGGATAACTGCTTTACAATACTGTGTTGGTTTCTGCCTTATATCAACATGAATCAGCCATAGGTATGTAACTGATTTCTGTTTTGTTTTTTTGTGGCTGCAGCTGCACCCAGCAGCTTGCAGGTTCGTAGTTCACCAACCAGGAATCAAACCCAGGCCCTCTGGAGTGGAAGTGCAGAATCCTAACCACTGGACTGCGGAAATCCCTGATTTCTATGTTTTACATGTCAACTGAGAGTCTCGATTCAACTATTCGTCACAGTGGTCACTCCAACAGGATCACAAATTATCTGACAATATTTATTGGGGTATCAGTTGGATCTTTTGGGCCAAGTTTCTGTGGAAGGAACCCAGAAACTGAGACCTAGAGAAAGACCCTTCTGGTTATTTGTCAAAACATCTGTGGTCATTTCTCAGTAACTGATAATCCCAGAGTAAAATATCACAGAACAGAATTAAGAAACCCAAAATCCAAATCATGAGCATGTGAGTGTGGTTGTGTGTGTGTGTGTGTGTGTGTGTAATAAAGGTGGCACTCCAAAACAGCAAGAAAATAATAGATTATCTGATAAATGGGTCCAAGGTAATTCCTTAAAATATTTGGAGCAAAAATAAGGTAGTATCCTATCTTACATCATAAATAAAGTCCCAGCAGGTTAAAGTTTTAAATGCAAAAAGAAAAACAACTAGAATTTTAAGAAAAGGTGGACATTTATTTTCTCTCAGGGTAAGAAAGGCCTTTCCAAAGCTATGGGCAGAGGCAAAATACACAAAAAAGAAAACACTGATAGATCTGACTACATAAAAACAAAACATCTGTACATCAAAATAAAATAAAAAGCAAAGTACAAAATGGGAAAAACCTTTCAACATATATGACTGACTACTTTAAAGCTTTTACAGGTCAGTAAGAACTGCTTCCCAGGTGGCGCTAGTGGTAAAGAACCCACCTGCCAATGCAGGAGACATGAGATACATGGGGTACATACTAGGGTCAGGGAAGATCCCCTGGAGGAGGGCATGGCAACCCACTCCAGTATTCTTGCCTGGAGAATCTCATGGACAGAAAAGCCTAACGGGTTACAGTCCATAGGGTCGCAAAGAGTCAGACACGACTGAAGCGACTTAGCATGCATGCAAGAACTGATAAATATACCTCAACAAGGAAATGGGGAAAGGGTATGAACAAGCAATCCACACATAAAAAATGATCAATGAACACACACACAGAAATGTTCAATTCTATTATTAAAAAGACATACAAATTAAGATATGCATTAAATAACATTTTTACCTAATTTGCAAAGATATTTTAAAAAGTAATACTCCATGTTAGCAAGGATCTCAAAATATACACTTTTATATTGTTGCTGGAGATAGAGAAATATATCAAATACATATTAAATATATCAAAAGTCTTAAACATGGTCATATCTGTTGGCCCAATAATTCCATTCCAAGGAATTCATTCTGAACACACAATCACAGATTCACAAAAAGCCTCATAAAAAGATATCCATCAATGTGTTACTTATAAAATCAAAAAATTGCAAACAACCTACATGTCCTCTAATAAGGGAACGATTACATGAATTATGGCACACACATGATGGAATATTTAATTATTAAGAACCACTTTCATAAAATATTAATGATATATGCTAAGTTAAAAGAATGGATACAAGACTGCTTAAATACAATGATCCCAGTCTTGAAAGACATACATACGTACTATATGAGATATAAAGGTTTGGAGGGAAATACACGCAAATACAAGGTTATTTCTGGAGGTAGTTTTACACATGATTTGAGCTTTTTTTAACTTTATATTGTGTTGTTTTCCAATTTTCTACAAATCTGAATATAATATTTACATATCCAGGAGAAATATAATTTTAAAAATTATATATTACAATATAAAATATAATCTTAGGGGGATGTGGAGGCAGACTGAAAAGGACAGGCCCAAGGATGAAGACAGGACACACGTGCACTAGAAATTCCCTTCCATGCTGCTCCTGGCTCATTCTTCATTTTTCCCTGGGACTGATCACTCAACCAGTTGCAGACAAATCCACTTAAACGTATTATCACTACTATCACCTTGCCATCTTACCCAAGAGTAGACCAAAGAAGCCCTGCCAATGCCTTACTGAAATCTAGATATACCACATCTACTATATTTCCTTGATCTACCAGTCTAGTAACCCTGTCCATCAAGGCAATTTGGCCGTCTGACATGATTTGTTTGACCTTGGTGAATCAATGGTGGTTTCAGTGCTCACCACTTCTTTTTCTGAGTGTTTACAAAACAACTCAATAATATAGTTTATTTAACCCAAGATGTGCAAAATTCTTTCTTCTTTTTGAAAATCTGAAGGACACTCATGTATGCAGACCCCCAATGTATATATTTATACAAAATGTGTTAATTTTATCAAGTTGAAAAATCCCCAAATCTCTAAGGTCTTTGCATTTTTAAGATGTCTAAATTCAATGAAAAGTAAACAAAGATCCATTTCAAGAGGATGAAAGCCTTACCACAGAAAAGAAGAGGGAAAGACAAGACCTTTACTAATGCAAGATTGTTATTAACTCAAGACTGTGATTCAGTAACACTCTAGTCACAAACAGGAACTTGTGAATTGAATTCACAACTTACTTCCACTTATCTAACACAGAATTTGAGTCAGAAGAAACATGTGGGATCATTTTGCACAGTCCCATCATTTTACCTATCAGAAAATTGAGGCCCAAAGAGGTTGACTAGTACAAGATCATTCAGCTACTTAAAGTCAGAACTAGAACCCAGGACCTTGGCTACTCCTCCAAGATGATTCCCTTTCTTAAGATAAAGGAACAAAAATCGTATTTTTTAATCTCAATGACAATGATATGTGTGCGTGCTTAGTCGCTCAGTCGTGTCTGACTCTTTGGGACCCCACAGACTGTAGCCCATCAGGCTCCTCTGTCCACGGGATTCTCCAGGCAAGAATACTAGAGTGGGTTGCCATGCCCTCCTCCAGGGAATCTTTCCAACCCAGGGACTGAACCCAGGTCTCCTGCATTTCAAGCAGATTCTTTACCATCTGAGCCACCAGGGATAGGCCCAAATTATTCTATTTCTCTATTAAAAACAATTAAAACAATTACCCTATTGTGGAATATAAGTCTAAAGTTTTAAACAAACAAAGCAACAGTGTAAATATCAGGGTCAAGATTTCAACAAGCAACACATTAAATTAAAAAGAAATCCTAAAAAGCTATAAGTAGCTTTTATAAATAAGAAATAATTCATTTTCTATATTATTCTAATCACTCTACCCTATCAGAAGAACCAAAGTTCCTAGGATTTTGTCTCAAACCATCTAACAAGGACAAGAAAGCACCTGTCTAGCTAGAATCAGAATGTTTTGCCAACTCTAGCTACCATGTTCTTAAGCTACATGGAAGACAGAAAAGCCCAGTGCGCTTTTCTGTACAAACACAGAGAGAGAGAGAGAGAGCTGTATATAAAGTTCAGCCCCAGGAGGCAAAACTGAAAAGAAAGCTAACATTTTTTTCTCTTCTAAGTTTGCAAAACAGGGTGGGCCTAAAAGGGTGTAGCCACTTTGGCAAAATCTGGCAGATCCTCAAAACTGTTCAATGTGGTTACCTTATGACCCAGCAATTCCACTCCTAGGAATATATACCCAAAAGAATTGAAAACATATGACCACACAAAAACTTCCCATGAACATTGATAGCAGCAGTATTCACAACAGTCAAAAGATGAAAACAACCCGAGTCCATCAACTGAAGAATGGATAAACGATTTGTGGTATAACCATAAGATGAAATATTATTCAGTCTTAAAAAGGAATGAAGTGTTACATTGCTATGTCGGGATGAACCTTGAAAAAACTATGTTGAAAGAAGCCAGACACAAAAGACTGCATATTTTGCATATTATATGATTCCATTCACATGAATGGGCCAGAAAAAGGAAACTTTACAGAAACAGAAAGTAGATTGGTGGGTGCCTTGGGCTAGGAAGAGGGGAGGAGTTTGGGGGAAATAGGGAGTGACTGCTAATGGGATGAGACTTCTTTTGGGGGTGAGGAAAATGTTCTAAAATTGACAGTTGTACCACTCTGAGCATTCTAAAAACCACTGAGTGGTACACTGTAAATGGGTGAATTGTACAGTATGTGAATAAGCTGGGTTTATTTTTTTAAGGTGGGCCCTATCATTTTTATCAGGTCAGCATTCCTAGCTAAAATTATCTGCACCCAAGCCCTCCAGCACACAGTTGATAAGAGTGAAAGGTAGCACCTTTCCTCCTGCTTCCCTCTAATCACCTGAGTAATGACATGGTTGGCTTGCTCTGGTCTCAAGTCAATTCGTAAACAGCTTGAGAATCAAGGGACCAAGCAAAGCAAAACTGACTGGCAAATAATAAGCACATGAAAAGACACTCAACATTATCAGCCATTTGGGGAAATGCAAATAAAAACCACAATGAAATACCACTTCCCAAACACCAGAAAGGCTAGAGTCAAAAAGACTGACATTTACAAGGGTTGGCGAGGATGTGGAGAAATTGTAACCCTCACACTGCTGGTGGGAATGTGAAATGGCACAGCCACTACGGAAAACACCCTGGGTATTCCTCCAAAGGTTAAATATAGAGTTGCCATATGATCCAGTTATATGCATACAGATGTTCAAAGAGTAGTATTCATAACAGCCAAAAAGTAGAAATAACCCAAATGCCTATCAACTCATAAATGGATAAACAAAATGTGATATATTCATACAACAGAATGTTATTCAGCCATAAAAATAAATGAATTATTGATACATGCTACCATACAGATGAACCTCAAAAACACTATGCCAAGTGAAAGTAGTCAGTCATAAAAGACCATATAATATATGAATACATTTATACAAAATGTCCACAACAGGCAAATCCATATAAGCAGAAGTAGATTAGTAGCACTGAGGGGGATGGAGAGGTCGGAGGGGTGGGAGATAGCTAAAGGGTTCAGTTTCTTTTCGAGGTGGTGAAATGTTCTAAAATTGATTGACATGATGGTTGCACAACTCTGTGAATTCTACACCACTGAATTACACCCTTAAATGAGTGAATTGTAAGGTCATAAAAAATGAATTACAAATACAACTCCATTTTACTGCATTAGTATTCTTAAGCCTGCACATAGTAAGTCAAGCCAACCAACTTTCATCTTTTGGCTCCTCCTGAGGTATCCCCCACAATACCATTCTATGGCAGTCTTCCTAAGTCCTCTTTCCTTTTGCAGGAGGGGGGTTCTCCCTCAGGTTTCATTACCTCCTTTGGTATAGGAGTTTGTGATCATCAAGATTTAAAAAGCTAATAATTGGGACTCTCAGAAAGTATCTTCTGGGTAGAGTAGAGGGGCTCACAGCTTCTCTGCTGTGGAGAAAGGTAGTTGGCAGTCTATTGGCAAAAGCCTGGGACACGAAGTTCTCAGGAAATCTGACTTCAAATTTTGTTTCTGCCCCTTACTGGCTGTGGGACCTTGAGCAAGTCACTCAACCTCTCTGATCTTCACTTTCCTCATCTGTAAAATAGGGATTGTGTGTGTGTGTGTGTGCTTAGTCGTTCAGTCGTGTCCTACTCTTTGTGACCCCCATGGACTGTAGCCTGCCAGGCTCCTCCACCCATGGGGATTCTCCAGGCAAGAATACTGGAGTGGGTTACCATGCCCTCCTCCAGGGGATCTTCCCAACCCAGGGATCAAACCTAGGTCTCTCGCATAGCAGGCGGATTCTTTACCGTCTGAACCACCAGGAAAGCCCAGATAATAGGGATAATACCACCTATCCCATATGGATATTAGTGCTTACAAAGCCATCTAGAACACTGTTGTTGTTCAGTCACTAACTCATCTCCAGCTCTTTGCGACCCCATGGACTGCAGCACGCCAGGCTTCCCTGGTGGTGGTGGTTGGTGGTTTAGTCACTAAGTCATGTCCAACTCTTGCGACCCCATGGACTGTAGCCTGCTAGGCTCCTCTGTCCATGGGATTCTCCAGACAAGAATACTGGAATGGGCTGCCATTTCCTTCTCCAGGGATCTTCCTGACCCAGGGATTGAACCCGGGTCTCCTGCATTGCAGGCAGATTCTCTACCAACTGAGCTACGAGGGAAGCCCACTATCTCCCGGAGTTTGTTCAAACTCATGTCCTTTGAATCAGTGATGCCGTCCAACCATTTCAACCTCTGTCACCCCCGTCTCCTCCGTCCTTCAATCCTTCCCAGCATTAGGGGCTTTTCCAATGAGTCGGCTCTTCACATCAGGTGGCCAAAGAACACAGGGCTGTGCTAAGTGCTAAGTCGCTTCAGTCGTGTCTGACTCTTTGCAGCCCTGTGGACTGTAGCCTGCAAAGCTCCTCTGTCCATGGGATTCTCCAGGCAAGAACACTGGAGTGGGTTGCCATTTCCTTCTCCAGGGGATCTTCCCAACCTAGGGATCGAACCAGTGTCTCTTAAGTCTCCTGCATTGGCAGGCGGGTTCTGAGAACATAGAGACACTCAATAATTCAACAAAATATGTGCCAGGCTCTGAACTAGGTGCTGGGGCACAAAGATAAATACAATAGTAGCTGCCTTCAAATTGTTCATTGTAGAAATGCTGTTAACAGGAATTCATTTTCTTCCTTTCTTCTTTTAGGATGGCAGTAGGAGTTTCAGGACTTTCTTTGCCTTGATCAACTTTCACCTCTACCCTCTAAAGAGAGACCATGCTGATAGGGTGGCAGCTACATTTACATCCCTCATTCATGATGGTTACTTCAATGTTATGGGGAAAACATCCCTTTTATGCTTACAAATTATTATCAAGACTGATCCTTAACTCTTCCAGGCCTTACCTGTACATGTTTCCATGGTGAAAAGTGTGCTGTTTCAGCACTTCAAAGTAAGTATGGAAAACTTTAATTCTTTTTCATTCTCCATACCCCCGCCCCAGCCTGTCTGGATTTACATTCCAGTTGAAAAGGCTAGTCACAAAGGATCAGTTCCCTGTTTAGCTACCTTAGTGACCAATTTCTGGCTCTCCTCCTGATTTGGGGTTCAGGTTCTATGCTAAAAACAAAAGGGCTTTCCAGAAAAATACTATCCGAGTTTATAAACAGAGGCTGACAGAAAGTGACTAGGGAGGAAAATGTAGGAGATGATAGTTTCTAAATCAAAATGTTATAATACGAAACCTATCCTTCCCTTGGTAGAGCAATTCCACAAGTCACAGAAAAATATTTTTCATTTTAGAATAGACTGGAAGGGAGCCTTTGCCAAGAGCCAGTTGTTTAAATTTTCAATTTGAATTTTAAGCAGGATTATACATGCCCAAGAACATCATGCTATTTTTAGCTAAATAGGTAGGATTGCTGTGTCCACAACAGTTTGGGGCAATCAAGAGTGAAACTATTAAACAGCATCTCTCACTGTGGTACCTTATCATTTAGCACTTCTATTTCCATTTTAATATCTTCCAAAGCTTCATCACACAAATGTTAGTAAAGCAACCATGCTAGGCATAATACAAAGTTTATATAGATAGACAAGGTTCCTATCTTCATTATGGGTTCAACCCATTAAGCAACCAGATATTTCAAAGTTAGAGCTGCCATCCAGCTTAAGTGTCCAGATGAGATACATCAGGAAGCAACTGTCCTACACTTATCACCCTTACAATGCTTGCACCATCTCTATGTATTCAAAAGAGAGGGGTAATGAAAATGTTCTAAAATTGACTGTGATGATGAATGCACAGTTCTGTGAATATACTAAAAGCCACTAAATTGTACACCTAAATGGATGCATTGTATGGTATATGAATCATATCTCAATTAAGCTGTTAAAAAAAGGAGAAAAAATGTTCTTGCTCTGATTGTTCTAATTAGTTAAAGCTATTTTTTTAATTTCTCCTACTAAAGGATATCTAGCTACAGGCTGCACTGGTTGAGCAATGGTGCCTCAGGGGCCACCACAGAGATCATTCGCACCTTCCCCCACACATACGTTTTTCTTTCCCTCACTCTCTCTTCTATTAATTTCCCTGTTCCTTTTCTCTGCTCCAAAAAGGTCTCAGGTTTCTCAGGTATTCACAAGCACGATTTGTCCCAAGTGGTGGACTTTAGGATTATACTGATCACTGACCCTCAGCAACATTCCCTTCATGACCTTAGGCAAGCCATGTCCCTGCTCTCCTGTCGCTGTTCTGATCTGCACAGTGAGGGGTTGGACTACGTGATCCTTTCCAGTGCCCACATTCCTTGTGAAAAAAATACAAATGATGAATACTTATTTGGCCAATAACATGGAAAGTCTCTGCCATTTTAGCCAACAAATATATATTTGGATTATTCATTTTGTAAATGCCTATGTGAGGCAATCCTCCAAAGAACAGTATTTAACATAATTATAAAATAATTAACATGCAGTCCTTATTCTTAAAAACTATCACTTTATCAAAGAAAATTCAGAGCCCAACATAGAATGCTTGATAGTCCCTCTGTGCCTGTTTCTAAGGGCCCATTTTTTTATTGGGGAAAAAAAAGCGTTTGCATGTTGAGGCCCTGATGTATTTTCCAAACCAAGGAAAGAAGTGAGATTGGGGTGGCAGAGCCTTAACAAAAAAGTGGTTCAACTAAATCCTAAGAGAAGAAGGGCTTTGTTTCTCAAATGGTAGAGAAACCTAACATAAGACAGCACCTCGACAAACATCATAAACGTTCAGAAACATGCTCAGAGAGCAATGAACACTGCAGGAATCCCTTCAGCCTGGACAACTTGCGGCTCTTTATGGAAACCAATTACATTCTCCCAACAAGACTCACAGAAACATGTAGTTACCAGTTTCCAACATACTACCACCAAATCCACAGTATTGTTTCCCTGTGTCCAGTATCAGTGAGTAAAACCAAAACACATCAATTTCTCTCTCACACACACACCCACACATCCCCACAGACACACAAGAAACCATTTTCTTTGCAGAACCTAGGTTGCCTAAGCAGTGGGCATGAAATGGATAAATATTGGTTGCTAATAAAAATCAAATGGTGAGGTTTACACGGAGAAGCAAACAGCACACGCAGGCATCATAAAAACAGTAACCCTAATGTGTGTTTCTTGTCATGAAGCTGGACACCCAACACGGAAAGAAATGACTCAAGGTGTCCATCTGCATCCCTCTTTGCCAGTACCTCAGATCAACAAGCTCTCCTGTTAGTCACCTCCCTACTCTTGTCCCCATCAAAAGAGCCTAGTGCAAAAGGTGGCAGGCCCCTCTCTTCTTGGCCTGCAGGCGCTGAACACGGGGTGGGGGTGGGGCAGCGGAAAGGACAAAGGTAGGCGCTTTCCATCCCTCACGGCTTTGCAGCAGAGCTGCCAGCCTCTCCCCATTCCCATCAAGGAACAGAGCACCTGCCCGAGGGAGGGCCCTGCCTCCATCTCAGTGGCCGGCCAGCAGGGCCTAGGTGTCCCAGGAGCCCAGGCACTGCAGCCCTAAGGGACAAAGACCGGCCCGACAAGGGGGAGGGGGGACGAAAGGAGTCGGCGACAGTCGGAAAACGCTGGCAAGCAAAAGCGGGCGTGGGTTGGGGCGAGAATACAAAGCCCACCTCGGGGGTTCCCAGAGGTCGCTAGGTCGGGGGTGGGGGGTACTAACGGGTGTGGGGGAGGGGAAGACGGAGAAAATTCCTCAGAGGCCGGGAATTAGGGGCGCAGCCGCTGGCAAAAAGGAGGCTGGGAGGCGGACAGAGGCCCCGGGCTAGAAAGGGCAGAGTTCGTGGGTGGGGAGAGGTGATGGCCAAGAGGTAAGAGACCCGCAGGGGCTCGGTGGCGCGAACGCTCAGCCGCGCGAGGCGCTCCGCGGGGCGGCGAGGGGCCCTCAGGAGGGGCTCCAAAGCCCCGCGCCGCGCGGAGCTGGGGACACGCGGCCCAGGGATTCCAAGGAGAGCGCAGAGTTGGGGGCACAGTGTGGGAAGAGTCTGAGAACAGAACCGTAGAGAGGCTAGGGGGGACTGTGAGGGGGCCTGACCCCTGTCCGCCCCACCTCACCTGGCGCCGGGTCGGAGTCCAGGTCTAGTGCTGAGAAAGCGCCAGCTCCCGCCGGCCCCTCCGTCCCGCGCGGGAGACCACGGACACAAAGCGGGGCCCGCGCGGGAGGAGGGGGAAGAAGAGGAGAAGGAGGGGGAGGGGAGAGAAAGGAGGAGGAGACGCCTGAGGCGCGCGAGGGGGGGGGAGGAGGGGCGCCCGCCGCCCTCCGCCTGGGTCAGGGGGCGGGGCGTGAGGCTGGAGGCCGCGCTTGGCCGGCCAATGGCCACCCCGCCGGCGGGCTGGCTCGGGCGCGCCATCCCGCAGCTCACCTCGGCACCTGGGCCTTGGCTGGCCCCAGCCAATCAAGCGTCTTCATTTGCATAACTGGCCCCGCCCATTCGCCCAGGCCGGGGGACACGCTCCCAGAGAACACAAAGAAGAACCCCCGTAGGGGGAGGGGGATGTCCACTTCCATGTCCCAACCCGGAGAACCTAGCATCACCTTTTCAGCGGGTTTATGAGTGTTTCACGGTCACCCTGATGAGGGGAGAAGTGGGGTTCACAGAGGCTGGTCCAAGCTCTCTTGAAAAGTTGGTACTCTTCTCCCTTGGGTCCTTCTAGCCAAGAGTTACTCTCCTGTTACAGGATACAGTTATGTTCTTCGCCTCTGCCCCCACTTCCCCCTCCCCTTTTTCCAGTCGCCCCAGTCTCTGTGCTTCCTCCCGTAGGCTGCTGCCCACTACTGGCCTTCAGCTGCACTGCAGCCCTAATCACAAGGCTCTGAGCACAATCTTAATAGATGCTTCCAACCCACCCAGAAAAGGGGAGAGGAAGGGGTTACTGTGTGAGGGTAGAAGAGAACTAGCCAAGTAGCCTTGTTACCTATGACGGCAAAAGCCAGCAATGAATAATAGGTCTAATCTTCCCAAATCATCTTGTTCCGCCTTCCCTCTCCTACCTTCAGGTCTGTACTGGGCCACAATGGTGACTGACTGGCCAGCCCGTTTCAGAGCAGCTGCAGCCTGCTCGTGAGTTGCATTCCTCAGGTTCACACCATTGACCTGTCCAAAGAGAGGTGTTGTGAGCCACCTCAAAAGGAAGAAAGGAGTTCTCTGTTGTAGCAGTTAGGAGAGGGAGATGGGTAACCCATCCCTAAGCCTACTCAGATGCCTTTCTCAGTAGCCCATCCCTGCCTATTATGATGAAACCTAAAGGTTACACCTCTAGTGTAATAATTATCTTTTGGGGGGTCAAATGTCAACCAGGGCTCAGAGCCAAGAGATATGTGTTTCTCCTTTAAGTACAAGTGTGGTCCCTGTCCCTCACGATGGATGTCTATAAAGAGAATATGTTTACTCCAGCTCTTAGCCTTCCCCCACTTCAAGAAATATTCCTTGGGGAAAGTGAGGTATTCCCTCCTCCCTTTCAGAGTGGCCCAGCTCCCATCCTCCCACCTTGCCTTTGTTTCCTCACCGATAAGATCCGGTCTCCCCTGCGCAGCTCCCCACTCAGGTCAGCTGGGCCTCCTGCCAGGATGAAGGAGACAAAAATGCCTTCTCCATCCTCACCCCCAACGATGTTGAAGCCCAGGCCTGTGGAGCCCTTGTGCAGGATGATCTTGCGGGGCTCCCTGGTGGGAAAAGAGTGGAAGAGTCAGGACAAAGTAGGTGTAAACTGTCATCCCTGTGAGGGCCAGCCTGGAACAAGGCCCACATGTCTGTAGAAGGACTTAGGTCCCTAGGTATGATACTCTGTTGCTCCCTTTCTCTCCTAAAACCTGCTTGGCCACTGTTTGCTGCCAGGTGCCAAGTTTCAGTTGTTCTTCCTCCCTTCTTCCTGAGGGCTTGGAGTGAACTTCCCAGTGGGCAGTCCCTGACTCTCTCAGGTCAATAAACCCCTACCCTGGGCTCTAGCGACCATATCGCAGAGCCCACTCACTGGTCCTCTTCCTCCACAGATTCTCCCATCCTACCAACTGGTGTGGTGGACCCTGGGCCACAAGAAGGTGAAGCAGTTAGGGGCTGTGGAATGGCCCTGGGTTTGACTGCACTCACCACCCACAAACTGTGCGTAGGTACTTTACACATGCTCCTCCGCAGTCTCAAAAATCCACCCACCAGCTATGACCCCTCCTACTTTCTCCAACAACAGATTTAGTCACCAGCTACCATTGTGTACCCTTGCTGGGTTATGTGGGAGACAGAGATAAAGAAATCCCAGGTCCCCAAAAGGAGCTTAGGAGCCTAACCAAAGAGAGGAGCCGAGCACGTGAAAACGCCAACTAACCACGTCTAAGGAACCCCTCTGTAAATGGTCACAGTGTCATTAGGTGAGAGCAGCAGCAGCTCCCGTGTAGTCACACAACCAAACCCGGCACACTTGCCCGACTCACTCTTCACTTTAAGCATCTCTCATCAGAGGAGCCCCAGGTCTGAGGCTCTCCCTCTCTTGTTCCCAGCCTCAGGTGCGGGGCTCCTCCCCTGAGACCCAGAT
Organism: Cervus canadensis; assembly: GCF_019320065.1. NCBI lineage: Eukaryota > Metazoa > Chordata > Mammalia > Artiodactyla > Cervidae > Cervus > Cervus canadensis. The sequence continues at coordinate 38,720,129 of NC_057419.1, forward strand.
GCCCTCCTCTTCTCCTACCTGGCATCCCCTCCAGGCCGCAGGGAGCGGAGCGGCCAGGCCCACCTCTGTGAAGCCCTCCTCCAGGCCGAGGCCGAAGCTGAGCCCAAGCCCAGGGCCAAGCCGGAGCCTGAGAACTTGCATGTCCTCTCCATGGCTCCTCCAGCTCTCCCCCCCAGCTCCGGCAGCCTACCCTTCCGGCTCCACGAGAGCCTCCCAGGCCCCACCCCGCAGAAACCTGTCCCCCGGAACCCCTGCCGGCCCGACCAGTTCCGCGAAGGTGGCCAGTTCCGCGGCAGCCGCCAAAGTGGGGCGGGGCGGATCCCTGCGAGGCCACCTGGCCCGCCAGCCCCAGCAGCCGAACTGCTCTCTTCTCTTACGTGGAATGGTTGCAACAGAGGGGGCTGCAACCGTCACAGGGCAAGAAACCCCGCACCCTCCACCCACCTCGGCCCGCTAAACACTCCATCCTACCCTTTCTCCACACTTTCGAAAGGGGGCCACACACTTGGCGCTCCCCCTGTTGGTAGAACTTGTTCCTGCAGCCACCTTTGTCCCTCCAGAGTCCGAAGGGCTCGAGAGGGGGCCTCAGACCCCAATGACAGGAGCAAGGAGGGCTTTATCCTCTTCTTTGCCATACTACAAGAAGGCCCGTGGCCACGAGAAAGGATTCCTCTCCTCCCCATCCCTAGATAGGATGAAGAGGTGGGGGTGGGGGTATTACCTGGTGAAGTCCTCTTCAGCCAGCATGTGCCTGGGGATAGGAGAGTAGCGGGCGGGGGGAACCTGAGGAGGAGCAGGGTAGCTGACCTTGCTCTCCACAGCCCCGAGATAACCCAGGCTGGAGTTATGGCTTATGTGGTTGTCAGCCAAGGCAGTAAAAGCTGGAATGGAGAAAGGGAGAGAGAAGTTCCCTGACCACTCCCCAGTGGTAGCCTCCTCCACCTTCCACCACGGGCTGCCCCCACTCCCTCAGATGCAAAAAAAAACCAGACCAAGGGATGCTGATTCCTCAGCCCTCTCCTCCCTACTCCACCCCCTAGGGTTCCTCCTCCACAGTCCCTTTCTGAATCCTGAGCTCACTCCTGTGAGTCTTAGAAAGAGCTAAAGTCAAGGCAGTCTACAAAGAAAAACATGACTAGAGGTGTGACTAATAATAACCCCTCACATCTCTGTAGCCTAATACAGTTTTCCAAGGGCTTTCTTGTCCATGATCTCATTTGATCTTTGCAGCACTCCTATGAGGAGGGCAGCACATATATCACTAGCTCCTTTTTGCCAGAGAGGAAACTAAAGACAGGTGAAAGGGACTTTTCCAAGGACATCCAGGAAGAAGGGACACAGCTTGGATTTGCACTCAGTTCTCCCCAGCACTAGTCTTATTTTCTGCCCCCCTTCCCTCTCTCTTAACAAGGAGTATTAGCTTCTTCCCCTCCAGAAACCAGAGGATAGGGCTTCGGGCCAGGGACAGGACAGACAGGTACGTACTGCTGGCATAGTCGGGGGGTGCGTACATGTCGTTGAGGTGGAGGCTGCCTGGCTTGGCCACCTTCAGGTAGACCATATCAGACGTGTTCTTCAGTGAGGCCACAGCTTCCTCATGCCTCACATCCTGCAGATTGGTGTTGTTCACCTGGAAGAGGTCTTAGGGCTAGCACTGGGGAGAAGAAGGGAGGGCCTCCCCAGGGAACCCGGTGGGGAGTACTCTTTCAGTGAAATTCAATGGTGCTCTAGTCTGACAGAGGCCCAAGTACAGTGCTGTGAGGAGCAGAGAAGCAGAGGGTAGTGGTGGGCAGGTGAGGGAGTTCCAGCCATGAAGAGGACTAGGGGCTTGTTATCTGGGGACACACACCTCAGATGATGCTCTTGAAATTCGCCATAATGCCTAGTTCCAGAATGAGGTTCAGGGGGAGGGAGAGGCTGCTAAAGCTCCACCTCCCCACCCCGCCATTTGGGCATCCCTGGGAAGGCTGTCTCACCGCCAGCAACCGATCCCCGATCTGTAGGCGTCCATCCTTCTGAGCAGCACCCCCTTCGATGATCTTAGTGATGTAGATGCTGTTGTCTCCTGGGATGTGCTGGTTGCCAATCCCCCCAGCAATGCTGAAACCGAGGCCTGGGAGGAAGCCAGCAAGGAGTGGGAGAGTGACACAAGGAGAGGGTTAGAGTGCTCAGTTAAGCCCAACCCCAATCCCCCACGCTCAGCCAAGCCACCAGCCCCACAGGAGCTTTCCCCAGGGATCCCAAACACTAGGCTGTCATCCCGTAGTCAATAAGGGTGAGATGTGAGGTCAAGAAAGAAGACTGTGAGCTGAACTGGGGAGGTAGGCAGGGGGTGAGGGGATTCCCTTCCAATTCCTATAGGGCCAACTAGGGGCCTCTGGCCAGAGCACAGGAACCCAGAGGGCCGCACCTTTGGGCCCTTTGAGCAGATTGACCTCCATGATGGTCTCTGGTGGAGGCTGTCGCCTCCGTACCACCAACCGCACCACAGGGCCAGCCTCCTTCAGTGCCTCCACGGCCCGGCTGTGCACCACCTCCGACACGTCCACTTCATTCACCCGCAGCACACAGTCATTCACCCTGCGGGGGAAGCCCAAGAGGCATGACACTCTGCCACCGCTCCTCCACCCTCCCTCCCACCTCCTCCTCTTTCTCTCTCCTCCCCTCATCTCCCCCTCCCCCTCTCAGATCTAATGGAAGGGTCATCCTGTCAGGCGGCCCTCCTCCCCCCTCACCTCCATTCTGTCCCTGCAACCCCTGGCCCTGCTTCTAGACCACCTCACCCCAGCCTCCCATCCATGGCAGCTGCTCCACCAGGGATAATCTTGGTAATAAAGATTCCAGGGTCATCGGGGACATGGGGGTTGTCGATGCCACCTGCAATGCTGAAGCCCAGGCCAGAATTTCCCTGCAGAAAGAAGTGGAGAGGCATGGTCTGCTCAAACAGGAGGCATAAGGAACGGTTTCTGGGACCCCCTCTACCCCTGCCCCTCCCCAGAGCAGCTTCTCCAGGCCTCAGAGGGGGCCATGGCAGGCTGGGGCACATTCGTCACAAATCTGGCAGATTCCCACCCTGTGCTGACCATTCTGGCATGGAGGCCTCAGCGAAGCCATCCTCTCCCCAATTCCCCAGGCCTCAGCAAGCAAGGTCAATTAATGTTTATTAGTTGGTTGATTAGGCTTCCCAGTTGGCGCTAGAGGTAAAGAACCTGCCTTCCAATGCAGGAGACATAAGAGATCTGGGTTCTGTCCCCGGGTTGGGAAGATCCCCTGGAGAAGGGCATGGCAACCCACTCCAGTATTCTTGCTTGGAGAATCCCGTGGACAGAGGAGCCTGGTGGGCTATGGTTCATAGGGTTGCACAGAGTCCGACATGACTGAAGCAACTTAGCACACACAGTCGGTTGATTGATTAATGTAGTGATGCAGCCTCTGAGGGCCGTTTCCCCATCCTCTCAATGTAGGTCCCCGTGAGTCTTGAGGCCAAGATTCAGGAACCCCCCACCTGGTTCTAACCCTCCCCTCCCATTTCATCCTGCCCCACTGCCAGACTCACCCGCTCAAGGACTATCTCCTCATACTTGAACATGCCATCGCTGCCATTCACCTGAGGAAAGACACAGGCAGGACCCTGAGTGCCTCCTGCCTAACCCTCCCCACCCCAACCATCTGCCCGCTGGTCAACCTGCTTATCCCCCTACTCCCTGCAGAGTAGGGAAGCCCAAATTGACCCTGGGATACCTCTTGGGACAGGCTGACCCTGAGGAGGCTCCCCTCCCCTTGCTTCCAGCCACATCAGGCCAAATCCAGCTGCTCACTTAGCCCAGATCAATTGTCTGGGACTGAGGCAGTCAGTGCTGCAGTCACCAAGAGGCTGGGCTCTGGGGCCTCAGGGTTCACTAGGAGGGATGCAGGGCTGGCCCGAGGGGGATGGCAGAAATGGACCATGGCGGGCAGACCATGCCACACATAGCATCTATGCCTGGATGGGAACCTACTCCTCTCTGAACAACAGGTCTCCCTGACTTGGGAGTCACAGACTCCCACCATGTCAGAGCTGGAAAGGCAGCAGCCACCATCTTGTTCAACCTCTCCCATGTGATAGACAGTGACACTGAAGACCAACCTCTCCCATGTGACAGACAGTGACACTGAGGACCAAAGAGGACACAGGTTGTGCCTAAGTGTATATTGGGAGTTAGTGGCAGAGCAAGGGCTAGAACCTGGATCTCCAGGTGCTCTTTTGAATAAAGCAAGCTTGCCGAGGCCATTGATGTTCTGGCCTGTCAATCGCCTTGCCCATTAAAGCTCATGGGCAAAAGAAAAGCTGCCCCCTCAGAGTACCTCATGAATCTTCATTCTGCCTCTCCTTCTGTGTCCCCAAGAACCCAATTCCTCCAGTGGGCAGAAGGAGTCAAAATCTTAATCCATTTTCTATCCAGGGGCTTTTGATCCTGAACGCTTTGTGTTTCTCAGCAGAAAGGGATCTGGTCAGGAGTCAGGGCAAAGCCAAGGGCGGAACAGGAGCAGAGTGGACAAGGTTCCCCATTTGGAAGAAGCTGATGACCCACAGATTAACTGGCAGCAGAGTCCATGGCCTTCAACATGCAGTAGTCATGGGAGGAGAAGCAAGGGAAAGGGATGGAAACACAGGGTTGGTCTGACCAACCCACAGAAGTAGCCTCCCACGCGGGACAAACTTGTGGCCACTGCCAAGTGAAAATGTGATTCTGGACAGACAAGTAGCACCTGCTCCCTGGCTCTCATTCTCATCCCCACGAATGGAGGAGCCCTCTTGCCTCTCTCCCCAGAGAACCTGGTGCCCCTCCCCCCATCTTTGGCTGTGAGGTCCCTTTCCTGACCCCTGATCTTCTCCTCTGAAGAAGGAAGCTGCAGACCCAGGGTGAAGATTCCTCTGCATGCCCTGCTCTGCTTCCCTGCTTCTGCCTTCACCCCACAGCTCTGGCTTTGAAAAGCAGAGAGGCTAATCATGCCTCCACCTTTCCTGAGCCTGGCCCCAGGACTTTTTGCCCTGCAGCCCTAGGAGCTGGTGGGAAGATTCTTGCTGCAGCCTGACTCTTGTCTCTGATCCCAGGAGGAAGAACTGATGGCTCTTAAGAGCCCCGAAAGAACACAGCTGCCTGAAGTACCATGCAACAGACACACAGGCAAAAGGATCTCCATGCAGCTCTTTTGTGCATCTGGTATACCATGTGTGCCCACATGTGAGAGCCATGCTTCAAGCCCAGCTCCGGCAAGACTCAGCAGCTCCTGGCTTCCACGCTCCAGTCTCGCATTGTCCCCGTCAAGGAACCCATTCCCAGGGCCAGGAGCCATCCAGGGATCAGTCCTGGCAAAGAAACCTTGACCAACTGGCCCACCTAGCCTTGGGACTGGCATTTATCTCCCAGTTGAGCCAGACAAGCACAAGAGAGTGTTTACAAGGGTAGGGCCCCAGGGTGGAGGGGGAAAGGAGAGAGGGGAACCCGCTGGAGAGGGCAAGGGGCCAAAGCAAGGGACACAGGAAACAGTCGGTGTGAACAGGCAGAAGGGCAGACTGAGGACTCCTTTCCCCAGGAAGTCCCCATGCTTGCTTCTGAGTGAGAGCACATCCGATCCCCAGAGGGGGACAGAGGTGGCCAGAACGGTCACCAGCTTGGGGCAGCCAGCACCTGCCCTCCCCAGCAAAGCCTCCTCCTCCCCTCTCCCTACCCTGGGGGCTGCAGAGCTGAATAACCAGACAGGCCCTCCGCCATGCATGCCAGGGACCTGGCTCTGCCGGCCCAGCCTCCATTTTGCTGCTTCTCCCACAGATGCTCCTTCCATTTTCTAAGCTGGCAGTTTAGGCTGGGAGTAGAAGCCGGAGTTGTGCCCAGCACCCAGGGGTTCCCAAGCTGTGCCAAGTCAGGGCTGGGGGGCTAAGTTTTCCCACATCTAGGGGTACCCCAGAGGGACATGCCCCACCGGGGCCAGTCCCTAAACCATAGCAGCTGCCCCTTGCCTGGCTCCAGGCACCATGCCTGTTCTGGAGCGAGGAAGATTGCTTCAGCTCCCCCCTCAGCACACACACACTTCAGAGCTGCTTGGACAAAAGAGTCCATCCTTCTCAGCAGCCTCTCAGCCTTGCTTGGGACGTGTCTCTTGCCTCCTCCCCCTCCCTCCCTTGCCTGTCAAGCGCCTCTCACCAGGGACACCGCACATGCACACACACACATAGAGGCACACACATGCACACACTTGCAGCCACATGCTCACACACATATACATGTGGCCACACACACATACGGGCAAACACAGCCAAACCCGCAGCTTCATCTACAGAGACACCTCCACATTCAGAGAGACATCCCCACATGTCCATGTGCACATTCACACACAAAGGGATGGAGAGGGACTCATGGCATCAGGGGATGAAGCTTGGCGAGCTGGGCACATGGGCTCCTCAACATAGATTCACAGGCGCTCCACTGCCTCACTGCCTTTCTCTACACACCTCAACATACATACACACACACACACATGTCCCCGCTACGCAGAGCACCATGCCCCCTCCTCCCCTCCTGTGGAGACACACACCACACACAGCCCCCGCAGAACCTCCCGCCCCCTGTCAGACACAGAGACACTGCTCAACCCCCACACCGAGAAGAACCCAATCCCCCCACACAGGAAAATGAGCCCCTCCGCCATACCTTCACCTCCTGACACACAGCTCCTCCCAATCCCCTCCAAATGGAGACCCCCAAACGGACACACACAGAGAAGCACACATTTCCAAGCATCTCTCTTGGGCCAGCTGCAGTGCTGGGGCTCAGGGTCTGCTGGCTTGGAGCCCCAGGAACCCCTGCTGCACTCCAGGCCTCTAGGCCCCCCACTCCCCAGCCCCCCTGGGTTGCCCCCCCCGCACCCCCCGCACCCCCCCCCGCACCCCCCCTCCCCCGTCCATACCTGCTCATACCAATCCCGGCCTGTACAGGTGCACTCTGGCCACCAGCTGGGGCCGCTGCCGTTGAGTTTGGGGGTGCTCTTGCCCGGGACTGGCTTAGGGGGCACTGGTCCCACATCCCGGCCGGTGGGGATGAGCTTGGCCTTGGTGCGGGGGGTGGGGGTGGCCCCCGCCTGCGAGGGCAGGGTCTGCGAGCTGTAGCCCCCATAACCGGCACTGGCTCCATTGCCCCCACCTGGCCCGTAGGGGTCGGGTACCTGCCAGTCCCCGTAGCTGGGAGGCTCGAGGCGCCGCAGGGCGGCCAGGCGGGTCACCTCGTAGCACTCGGGGCACTTACAGCAGTGCTGGTGCTTGTGCATCGCACTGCCCCCCGCGGCTCGGACCCCCCAGCCCACGCCGGTTTCCACGCCGCCGCCGCTGCCACCGCCGGGCTCCCGGGCACACTCACACTGCTCGGACCAGGAAGGGGGGGGCACCCGTTGGGGCGCCCGGGCGGAGCGGGGCCTGGGGCCGGGCGGGCGTCCCGGGGCCTCTGCCCCCACGCTGCCCCGCACCCACGGCTCCCCCTCCAGCACTGGCGGCTCCGTGTCGCCCGTCGTGGCTCCTGGGCCGAGGCCCAGCGGCAAAGAAGAAGCGGGAGCCTGGGCAGAAGCTGGGTGCTGCGAGGACCGCTCCTGCACTGGTCCCCAGGATGGATCTGAGTGGAGTCAAGAGCATCTCTCCCTGGCTCCGTTCTCAGTTGATTCCAGCCAATCAGCGTGCAGAATCAGGCAGCGGCAGCGGCAGCGGCAGGAATGCTAAACAGCGGCTCCTTAAAGGAACAGAGGCAGTGGCGCCCCCAGGCTCAGCCCCAGCTCCCCAGATATCCGAGGTAGGGCTGACCCTAGGTCGGGGACAGGGGACTTAGGCCACGGGTGAGCTCAGCTCTCAATTTCATGCCCCTTTATCTCCAATTTCATCCTGTCCTCCGCCCACTCCACCCCACCCCACCCTACTACCAAGGGGGAGTTGCAGAGAGATGCTCAATGGGTCCCCGGCCTTGCTCTGAGCTGGGGCCACCAGAAGTAAAGACTTGAGGCGGCAGAAGCGATCCAAGGGACGTTAGAACAGAGGGAGGGAGGTGCTCTCTCCTAACGGGACCAAGGAAGAGGACAGCTCAGGAGGCTATTCTCTTGTCAGTGCCTCTTCCTCGGGACTATTGTTCTCTCAGTCTCTAGGCCCTGAAATGACTGCAACCTAACACTTGACCTGCTTCTATCACCAATGAGGGACTCACACCTAGAACAAGAGGAGAGGAAAGCTCTAAGCTTTTATCCCTGGTGCACAGATTCCTGTCTCCTCCACTCCAGTCCTGCATGGTTATCATGGAGGAAAGCACTTCAAGATGCCAAGAGAGTAAAGAAAGTCCAGGGCAGGAGGAAAGGTAAGAAGAGGTCTAAAATGAAAGAAATCTGGGGGTCTAGAGAAGAAGTTGGGAATACTTGTCCAAGGACATCTTCTTAACCGCTCTTGGCTCAGCCTGTTGGTGGATGGAAGAAGGATGACATGCTGGGAAAACGTGTCATTTTGCTGTTCTTGTTTTGTCATTAGCTACCAGTTATTGAGTCTTTACAAAGTCCTAAGTGCTTTACATGCAAACAAAACCCCTACCAAAGTGCTACTATTATTATCTGACTTATACCAATGAGAAATTGAGGCTCAGAGATGTTAATGCAGCTAGGTTACACAGGTGGAAGTGACGGAATCCGAGCCATTTGACTCAAGTCCACACTCAGAACTGCTCAAGTACAACAGGTCTATTCTAACTTCTGCAGATCTCAGATCAATGAACATTTGTTGCACACCTACTCTGTGCAAGGCCTTGATCTAGGCCCTAGGGCTACAGAAATTTATTCCTAATTCAACAAATATTCTCTGAGCATGTGCTATGTGCCAGACACTGTTCTAGGATTTAAGGACATAGCAGCAAACAGGGGGAAAAAAAACACGCAATAAATCCTTGCCCTTGGGGAGTTTACATTCTAGTGATAGGACACAGACAAAAATTAGTACAATAAATAAGTGAAGTATATACTACTGTATATGGTGATAAGTGCTGTGGGAAAAAAGAAAAAGCAGAAAAAGAGGGATTGGGAGTACTAGGGAAGGATATGAGGTTGTGATCATCTTTTCTTCAAGTTTTTTACCTCTATATTTTAAAAGGAAAATTTTCAAACATACTCAAAAACTGAAAGAATTTTACAGGGATCAGCCAATTGCCACCTAGATTTGCTTAACATTTTACTATACTTGCTTTATCACATATACATCCTTCACATATCCTCTTTAGCTTTTTTAAAAATGAAAATTTACAAACATACCGAAATGCTGAAAGAATAGTACAATGAACTTCTATATATCTTCCTCATAGAGCCAACAACTGGCAATGTTTTGTTATATTTGCTCTATCAATCGATCTACAATTTTTTCTGAATCATTCAAATGTAAGTTACAGATTTCATTACACACCTCCCCTAAATATTTTGGCATTCATTGTGTGGGGATAAAGACATTCTCCAGTAATACGAATATGACATGTAAGAAAATTACAATTATTGCATATCGTTTAATGCCCAGTCTCTGGCATGCTACAGTCCATGGGGTCTCAAAGAGTTGGACATGACTTAGTGGCTAAACAACAACAATTTCCAGTCTCTATTCAAGTTTCTCCAAACTTGTCTTTTATGTTTTTTAACATCAGAATCTAATCACGGCTGTCACATTGCATTTGTGTCTTTAGCCACTAGAACAGCCCCAATATTAACAGAAAAAATTTTTATTTTGCAATAATTATAGATTTACAAGGAAACTGCATAAATAGTACAGAGAGGGCCTGTGTACCCTTAACCCAGTTTTACTCAATAATTGCATCTTACCTAATTATAGTACAATATCAAAACCAGGAAATTGACATTGGTACAATGTGTGTATAGTTCTATACCATTTTACCACATGTAGAGATTCCTATAACAACCATTGCAATCAAGATACAAAACTATTTTGTCACCACAAAGACCTATTGGTGTCATCAGTTTAAAAGATAGAGGAAAGTGTAAAAAAACCTTAACTCTATTTAGGTCTCTTTACCCTGTCTCATTTATACTATGGTTATCTTTAATATTTCCTCTACATATATTGAGCTCCACATCAGATGATACTATACCTATTGCTTCAACCATCAGACATTATTTAGACAATTCAAGAGAAGAAGGAAAATCTGTTGTACTTATGTTTTTATTCATTCTATTCTTTCTTCCTTCCCGATGTTCCAAGAGTTCTTCTTTTATCATTTCCTTTCTCTTTTGTGCACTGTCTTTAACCACTTTTAGGGTGAGTCTGCTGGTGTCAAGTTCTCGTAGCTTTCCTTTTTCTAAGGATATCTTGATTTCTCCCTCATTTCTGAAGGATATTTTCACTAAATATAGCATTCAGGCTTGGCAGTTCTTTTAACACTTGAAATATGTTGTGCCACTTCCTCTGGTCACCATGGTTTCTGGTGAGAAATCACTGATTCTTGAATTGTTTTCCCCCTGTTGATAAAGTGGTGTTTCTGTCTTACTGCTTTCAAGATTTTCTCTTGGTCTGGTTTTTAAAAGTTTGATTATAATATGTCTTGACATGGATTTCTTAATCCTGTTTGAGATTTGTTCAGCTTCTTGAATCTGTAGGTTTATGTCTTGCCAGATTGGGGGGATTTTCAGCCATCGTTTCTTGAGGACTTCTTTGGCCCCACTCTCTTTTTCTTCTTCTGGGACTCCCTGATAACATGAGTGTTAGGTCTTTTGTTATAGTTCCACATGTCTCTGAGGCTCTGATCATTGTTTTTTTTAAGACTATTTTCCCACTGTTATTCAGATCTGGTAATTTCTAATGTTCTATCTTCCAGTTCATTGATTTTTTTTTCTTGTCTTCTCCATCCTGCTGATGAGCCCATATTCTCAGTTTTTTGGTTTGGTTATTGTATTCTTCCATTCTAAAATTTCTATCTGATACTCCATCATATCTGTTTCTCTGCTAAGACTTTCCATCTTTTTCATTTGTTTCCAACCTATTTGTAATTGCTCATTGAAGCATTTTTTTCCCTAATGTTGGCTCCTTTATACTCATTCTCAGATCATTGAAAACTCTCTGTCATCTTGGTGTTGGCATCTGTTGATTAGTTCTTATTCATGGTGAGGATCTCCTGGTTCCTGGTATGATGAGTGAATTTCCAATGCATCGTAGACATTTTTGGATATTATGTTATCAGACTCTAGATCCTACTTAAATCTTTTGTTTTGGATAGGCATTTTCTGACACTGTTGCCATCAGTGGAAGGGGCCATTGCCTGGCTACTGCCAGGAAGGGGTAGAAGTTCAAGTTGTTCCCTGCTTAACATTGGTTGATACCCAAAGAGGGGGGGGTTCTTTACTGCTGGGCAAGTGTGGGAGTTCCAGCTCCCCACAGGGCCTCCACTGACACCTCCTTGGCTGGGGAAGGGTTGAAGGGCCTCCTTCCTGCTCCCAGGTGGCTTCCACTCACCACGGGTGGGGGTGCAGGTGGGGGTGAAGATGATAGAGGACTGGGGTGGGGAGGGGAGGAGGAGCAGGGCAGCAGCGAAAGTCTTGACTCTCCACTAGGCCTTCCTCTGATACTCTGATGCCATGCTGGGTAACCTGTGGGGATGGAAGTCCAGACTCCCTACTTAGACACCACCCCAGGGAGCCTGGGGAGCCTGGCAAGAGGGAAAGTCTTGGTTTCCACTTGGGTCTTTGCTGGCTGGAGTGGGTGGAGCTGCAGTTTTTTGTTTTTGTTTTTCTGTAATGTCTGGTTGCAGGAGAGTGGTTATTGTCTAAGAGTTTTGTGTTGTCCAACTAAGCTGCCCATTTGCTAGTCTTTGGGCTAGAGAGAGCAGGCTTTTACTGAGGCTTTTTTTGGTCTGTGCCTACTGGCACTTCCAGGCTGGCTTCTCCAGCCTACAGTCTGGGATACAAGGCAACAAGAAAACCCAGGGAGCTCACTTAGTCAAAACTGCCCTTTTCTCCCCCTTTTAGAGTCTTCCTATGTTTGTTTTTACATATCACATGCAGAGTTTTAGCTGTCCTTATTGGGAGAAATAGGGAGAAGTATGTCTACTCCAGCTGAGTCCAGAACTAGAAGTCTCCCATCCTTTTTTTAAAAAAGTATTTATTTATTTATTTATTTTGGCTGCACTGGGTCTCAGTTGAGACATGTGGCATCTTTTTTTAGTTGCAGCATGCAAACTCTTCTTTAGTTCTGGCATGTGGGATATAGTTTCTTGAGCAGGGATCAAACCCAGGCCCCCTGCATTGGGAGGTAGAAGTCTTAGCCACTGTATCACCAGGGAAGTCCCCCCATCTTTTTTTTTTTTTTCCCCATCTTTTTTTAAATTAATGACATTGGCTTTTTGAAAAGTACAAGTTAGTTGTCTTGTAGAATATCCTATTTCTGGATTTGCTTGTTTTTTTTTTCCTCATGGTGTCATTTATCTTGTTCCTCTATACCCTGTATTGCTGTAAACTGGACATTAGAATAGAGGCAATCTTTTTTTTTTTCATTTATTTTTATTAGTTGGAGGCTAATTACTTCACAACATTGCAGTGGGTTTTGCCATACTAGAGGCAATCTTAAATAGGTTCTTCAATGTAGACATCACTGAAAATGATATTTGAACAAAGATTTGAGGGAGGTGAGGAAGAAAGTCATGCAGAAGTGTATACCTAGCAAGGAAACAGTCAATGCAAAGGTCCTGGATAAGGAATGCATCTGGCTTGTTCAAGGAACAGCAAGGAGAACCAAGTAGCTGGAGCAGAGTGGGAGGGGTGGATGTACTAGCAGATAAGATCAGAGATTTCGAAGGAGACCAGATTGTATACAGTCTGTAGGACATTGAAGGACTTTGGCTTTATTCTGAGATGGGGAGCCATTGGAGAGTTTTGTGCAGAGAACTGACATGATCTGACTTGTGTTTAGCAATATCACTCTGGCTTCTGAGAATGGGTGACAGGAGACAAAGGTGAATCAGTGAGACCAGTCAGGAGGTTTATTACAGTGATTCAAATGAAAGGTGATGGTGGTTAGGACCACGATGTAGCATTGGAGGTGATAAGAAGTGATTGGATTCTGTATGTATTTCGAGGAGTAAGTCAACAGGATTTGCTGACAGATTGAATATGAGGTGTTACAAGATTTTTTGGCCAGAGCAACTGTAAAGGTGAAATTGTCATTGACTGAGATGAGTACCACTTTAAGGAAGAGGTCATTTGGGGGAAAAAGATCAGGTGTCCAGATTTAGACATTTGAGTTTGAGATGTCTATCGGATATCCCAGTGGTGATAAATAGTAAACAGGCCTTGTCACCGGGGTGCTCTAAGCTGGAGAAAAGGAAATACAGAAGAAGGTCATTACAGTAACTTCAAAAAGTGCTATTTCAGAGGGTATATAAGAAAGCAAGTTATCAACTCTATTTGTGGGTGACGAGGGGCTTATGAAAAGTGTCATAAGAGATGACATTTTTAGTTTGGTCCTGAAGGGTGACTAGGTGTTCATTAGGCAGAGAAAAGTACAACTCAGTTGTTTTATGGAATATCCTACCTCTGTATTTGTTTGGTTTTCTGTATTTCTTAGCCCCTGGCACACAGTGGTTGCTCAATCATACCTAATCCAGTCACTAGTTGTGTGACTGGCAATTACTTTACCTCTTGAGCTTCAGTTTATCTGTGAAATGGAAATAATCATAGGGGTTTTGTGGGGATTAAATGTAAAACATTGAGCACTTTACCTAGTACACAGTGGATTAGGGTTAATTATTATTCATGACCAAGTCTAGGCTACTCTGGTAACTCAGGACAATAAAGTCTTTTATATACTCAGCAGTTTGTCAATACTACAGAGTGCTAGACTCTTTTCTTACATCCAAAAAGTAGCTCAGGAGAAAAACTGCTAAGCCTGGAGTGAATGGAGAGGGTTAAACTCCCTTCCTCATGCCTGATCTCCACTGACTGCCCCCCTTCACATTTTCATTTTAATGAATATGAGTAAAATCCATTTACATTCATAGTGAGCTTCTCCCCACTCTAACAGGCTCCCTGATGCTCAGACTGGACATGATTGGCAACCCTGGGAAGAGGTCATCAACCCTGAGATGCTTTGACACTTGGAACCCCCTCCCAACTGCTAGACCTCCAGCCTGAGACCTCAGGGAGACAGGCGCCCCCTACAGGTGGAAAACAACCCCTGCCCCTGCAGGCGATTGAGATTGTTAGGCAGCTAGGCTGCCTGATGAAGGTGAAAGAGGAGAGTGAAAGAGTTGGCTTAAAACTCAACATTCAGAAAACTAAGATCATGGCATCTGTTCCCATCACTTCATGGCAAATATATGGGTAAACAGTGGAAACAGTGAGAGACTTTATTTTGGGGGGCTCCAAAATCACTGCAGATGGTGACCGCAGCCATGAAATTAAAAGACGCTTGCTCCTTGGAAGAAAAGTTATGATCGACCTAGACAGCATATTAGAAAGCAGAGACATTACTTTGCCAACAAAGGTCCGTCTAGTCAAAGCTATGGTTTTTCCAGTAGTGATGTATGGATGTGAGAGTTGGACTGTAAAGAAAGCTGAGCGCCAAAGAATCGATGCTTCTGAAGTGTGGTGTTGGAGAAGATTCTTGAGAGTCCCTTGGACTGCATGGAGATCCAACCAGTCCATCCTAAATGAAATCATTCCTGAATATTCATTGGAAGGACTGATGCTGAAGCTGAAACCTCAATACTTTGGCCACCTGATGCGAAGAACTGACTCATTTGAAAAGACCCTGATACTGGGAAAGATTGAAGGCGGGAGGAGAAGGGGATGACAGAGGATGAGATGGTTGGATGGCATCACTGAGTCAATGGACATGAGTCTGAGTAAACCCTGGGAGTTGGTGATGGACAGAGAGGCCTAGCATGCTGCAGTCCATGGGTCATGGAGTCGGACACGACTGAGCAACTGAACTGAACTGACAATGAGACTGCGGCCACCGAGGAACCTGATACAGGATTTGGGAGGAGAGTGACTATTTCTGACTTCCATCCACGGTCTCTCCAACGCCCTCAGCAAATTGACAGGATGAGGGTATGACAATCTGGGCTCATTCTCAAAAGCACAGCTTCCTTGGGTGACCCCAGTCTTTTTGTGTGAAGAAATAACCACTCTTGCCCCAAAGCCCTTGGGGCTTTTCACCTAGGAGCCAGAGATCAGGTTTGCTGAAACTGGGAAGTTTCTGCTTTGCGAGTGAGGGACATTGTTATGGGTGTGCATTCTTGGTGGACGGGAATTCTAGCACATTGGGCATGGGATGGAATAATTTTGATGATTAGTTCACTAAAGTATCAAGATTTCTCCACCACCCCCAATGAATGGATTAGGAAAATCCTACTTCCACCCATTAAGATAAAAAGGTCCTATAGGAGTTTCTTAGTGGCTTTCCTCAATTAGATTTCTCTATGGAGTAGAGAGAGAGCCTGAAATATGTTGACACCTGTGATGAGGCATATAGCACAACGAGAGGGAAAGAAACAAAAAGAACAGGAGAATGGTAACACAGAATTTGACAGCTTGCTAGTCCTGTGTCTGGTTTGGAGCTAGCAAATCCTGTCAGCTCTGTGCTCTGTCTGTTAGGACCATGCTGTAGTATCCCATCATCATGACGGCCTTTGGGAACCAGAAATCCACAGCTATTCCTCCTAGTAACCTAGCATTCTGGCCCAGGAGTAGGTCCAAGCAGGCCAAAGCTGTGGGCACAATAATCCCTGCACTTGGAAGTCATCTCTTCACTCAGTGCAGCAGGAGCTTCATTGTGGCAGAGCCCCAAGCCATGGCAAACTTAGGGGGGAGCTGTGCCCTGAGTTTTGTCAGGGGCTTTCCCTCAAGAGTTCCAAGGTAGAGATACCAGGCTGAGGTACTGGCAACCAGAGAGGTCCTAGTCCAGCCACTACCCTCAGTTCAGTTCAGTCGCTCAGTCGTGTCCAACTCTTTGCGACCCCATGAACTGCAGCACGCCAGGCCTCCCTGTCCATCACAAACTCCTGGAGTTTACTCAGACTCATGCCCATTGAGTCGGTGATGCCATCCAGCCATCTCATCCTCTGTCGTCCCCTTCTCCTCCTGCCCCCAATCCCTCCCAGCATCAGGGTCTTTTCCAATGAGTCAGTTCTTCGCATCAGGTGGCCAAAGTATTGGAGTTTCAGCTTCAGCATCAGTCCTTCCAATGAACACCCAAGACTGATCTCCTTTAGGATGGACTGGTTGGATCTCCTCGCAGTCCAGGAGACTCTCAAGAGTCTTCTCCAACACCACACTTCAAAAGCATCTATTCTTTGGCGCTCAGCTTTCTTCACAGTCCAACTCTCACATCCATACATGACCACTGGAAAAACCATAGCCTTGACCAGAAGGACCTTTGTTGGCAAAGTAATGTCTCTGCTTTTTAATATGCTATCTAGGTTGGTCATAACTTTCCTTCCAAGGAGTAAGCGTCTTTTAATTTTATGGCTGCAGTCACCATCTGCAGTGATTTTGGAGCCCCAAAAAATAAAGTCTGACACTGTTTCCACTGTCTCCCCATCTATTTCCCATGAGGTGATGGGACCAGATGCCATGATCTTAGTTTTCTGAATGTTGAGCTTTAAGCCAACTTTTTCACTCTCCTCTTTCACTTTCATCAAGAGGGCCACTACCCTAGTCCACAACAATTCCAGAGGATCCAAGGGAAGGCTCCTTACTCCCCCTGCTTCTAAACTGAACTGGGTCGGGGCTGTGCCTCAGCTCTATTAATAGCCCCCTAGCCCAGTCTGCTAGCCCCAAACCCTAGTGCCAGAATCTGTGAGTCAGCAGCTAAAAATAACGAGAGCAACTGCATTGGAACCCCAATGAGCAGCTCCCCTTGGCCCTCCACCCTCAAGTTTTTGTCAGACTCAGTCTCCAGTCCAGGACCCTATAGAAGTTAAGAGTCTAATCCTGCTGGGAAGAGAGGAAGGATGGGCGGTGTCAGGCACAGGGCTGAGTACTCAAGGCTAGAGGCTTGGGGCAAGAGCTAGGGGCATTCCTGCGGGGCCCGGAGTCTAGATCCTGAGGTTAGAGGACTGCAGCTGAGACTGGGAGCTGAGAAGTGGAGGCTGAGGGGTTTGGAGACTCTGGAGGCGGTCAGGGTCTAGTCGGGAGGGGAGGGGAGGAAGAGGCTGCGGGGCTGGGTGTCTGGGCGTCTGGGAGGGGACAGCAAAGTAGGGATGGGGAGGGGAGAGGGAGGTCCGAGCTGAGAGGTGAGAGCCCGGCGGTACCTGGGCGCCGGTACCTGGGAGCCCCAGAGCTGAGGCTGGCAGTCAGTCTGAGGGGCGGGATCCGGAACGGGGCAAACTCTGGAATTGCAGCTTGAAAAGGTAGTGTGTGGAAGAGGAGGTCCCAGGCGGCGTGGACCCCCGAGAAGACTGGGATTAGGCAGCTGCCGCGGCGCGGGCTACTGGGGCTCCTCCGGCCTCCCAGTCGGTTGCACGCCGGTGCCCCCGCCCATTGCGCCAGCTGCAGGACAGGTGTGTTGGCGTGGACGGCGGCCTGCGTACGCGTGTGCCTGGCGGGGGCGGGGCGGCGAGAAGGGAAAGCGCAGGGTCCGGGAGGAGGAGGGGGCGGGAACACAAATTCAAACTCACTTCGGTCGGCCCACCCCGAGAACGGAAGTGGCCAGGGCCATCCTGGGAATTGTAGTTCTCAGGGCTGCCTGCCCTGCAGCCAAGGAGGGTCTTGTCCCCAGATGCCAGTGCCACCCCTGGTCCCAGGGAGAGGAATAATTGAGAACTGAACCTCCTGACCTAGTCAAGACCCTTAGTTCGAGTTCCCTTCGTGTGGAGAAATGAACCGGGGCGAATGTGGGTGCGGTGGGGGACTAAAGAGGCAGCCAGAGCCCCCTCCGGTCCTTGTGTTTTCCGTAGCCCCTCCCCCACTTCTATCAGTCACATAATCGTAGGCCAGCTCGGCGCCGGTCATGTAAATTGTTTAGTCCAGGGACTCACGAGCAGCAAACACACCGGGGAACTTGCTCCTCGTGGGTCGGGCAACCAGACCCTGCGCGCAACCCAGAGAAGCAAGAACATGTGGAAATCGGATCATGCCCTTGGGGTCTGGAGTCAAGAACACAGGTTCCCAACGGGCACGAGAAACAGGTGGCATCCAGCTAATACTTCACAGGTGACGACGGGCGCGGCCCTCCTTTTGGGGCAGGTGACCACAAGGTGGAGCTCCAGCGCAAGACTGCACAGCGCGCTTGGGCCACCGGGAATGTCCCCTGTGGCGTTAGCGCTCCTGCTGACCATTTGCAGCCCTTCATCGCCCCAGGTGGTCCACTTGCCACCGCCAACCCACGATTCTCCTCATGATGACCCCTCAATGTCATGTCACATACAACTCGAGATGCAAGGTGCATCCTCCTCCCAGCGCCAGCCCCGAGAAGATTAGACTGTGCCAAATGGGCATTAAATTCGTTGAATAACAGATTAATGGACAAGGGTCAAGAACCAGTGTGTCTTGAAGAAGACCGTGCACAAGAAAAAGCCACTTGCAGGCACAGAATTACATGGCTAGATGGGCTCTTTAGCAGGAGATGGGCTCTGTCTCTAGGCAGGAAATCATATAAATCGCATATGTCAAGAGAGACAGTGAATGGGGCCAGGTCGATGTCTCCATCATCTTACAGTTCTCTAGGAAAGGCTATTTTGTCATCTCCTTCAGTCACAGTTCTGAGCTGTCCCATCCCTGATACCCTGTGCCTGGTACACAAGAACACCTGCGCAGAGATCTGAAACATTCTCTTGGCAATCTCCTTGTCTCTTCCTCTGTTAAGTTTCGTTTGGGGAGAAACTTCTTGTGACTCAGTGTCTTTCTGACCACCTCAGGTCAAAATCCCAAGGGGAACACCTCCTGCTGGCAAAATTCACCCCATGCCAACCCCAGCAACATTCCACCTCAGCCACCCTCTCTTCCTTGCTGTTGGCCAATGCAAACAGGCCTCTGATTTTGGCTGGTGGGGGCCTAAGACAGGGCATTCACTCCGTGATGAAATTGTTGATCCTGGTCAGCAGCACTGCTGTTTCTAGCCCTGGAGAGTTAAGAGGGGACACACAGGGAGTGAGCAAGGGGAAGACTAGAGGAGGAGAAAAATGAGGTGAGGGGGAAAGAGCTCTTACCGGTTCTCTGTCTCTCCTTAGCACACCTCCTATGGGGAGAAAAGCTTCACATTGTAAGTTCAGCCAGCATCAAGCACAACCTTTTGACCCTGAGTTCCCCCAAACTGACTTTCCCAGGTTCGAGCCAATTAGACATATAAAGGAAGGGTTTAAGAATCTCCAAGGGTCCAAACAGACCAAACCCCAAGCCCTAGGCAGCATCAATGAGTCTGAATATGCCCCATCACCAGGACCCTAGGGAGAATGAAGACCCAGAAAGCTGAGGCACAAAGGACTCACCATTGTAGGAGGAAAGTCCACAAAAGCAGCAGGATGGAGACACAATTGGTAATGATCCATATTATCAGGTAGGTTCGAGCGGGCTGTGAGACAAGAGAAAGGTCCCTGTCAGTGGCCAGAGTCACCCATATACAGATCCAGGGGGTGTATGGGGGGAAATAAGTAAGGAAGAGGGGAACAGGGTTAAGGAGAAGCAGGGATAGGAAAAGAGGAGGAGGGGTGTCAGTCCCTGAGCTCTTACAATAAGCCAGACAGGGTAACGCATCTGCTGCAGCAGCTGGCAGTCGTTGGTGGTGACTGAATCCACCCCTGCACACCAGAGTAGGGAGAAGAGCCAGGGCTTGTTCACTACAAATAGGTTCACCGAGACGTTATGATGGTGCAGTGCCCTGTGCAGGCGGGGAAGAAATAGGGAACATTCAGAATCTTGAGGCTCCAGGCACAGGAGGGAAACAGCCCCTCTCCGTATCTGAATCCACAGTGTCCCTGCTCCAGAGCCATCACTTCTGCCTTTGGATAGCGGGCCCCTACCTGCCCTGTCTCCCAGTGGATTTCACCCATGGGTCCTAGTTTTGCTGTCTGGGGTCACACAAATGTGTCTCTCCTCTTTGTCCCATGCCATCCCTTAAGATGTCTGAGGGACAGTGTGACCACATACCCCTGAGTCTTCTTTTCTCCAGGCTCAACCACCCCAGTTGCTTCAATCAGGGACCTGGGTTATCATTCCTTTCACCATACCAACCTCTCTAATCTGATCTTACTCCCATTTACCAATGTTCCTTTTGAAGTATGGAGCCTGCATCTGAATGTGATAGCCTGCGTGGGCTGGGACTAGCTTAGAGGAGAGCAAAACTCCTCCTGCCTTCTGGGCGCTATGTCCATGTGACGGCAACCCAGGGTCAGGCTAGTTTTTGGCAATGTCACATGACTTTGGCTCATTTGTTATGCACAGTGTACAATCAAAGTCCTGGTCTTTTTCACACATGTTCCTGCTGATGCCAGTGTCTCCCTCTCTTATTTTTGTGCAATTGAGCTTCCTCTGGACCTTGAGCATGGGTCTTTACATGTATCTCCATTGCATTTCATCTTGGTACATTTGACCTGTCACCTTAGAGTGCTTAGACCTTCTGGGGCCTCCATTTCCCCCTCACCTTTTTCATTACCAATTCATGCCTTCTGGAAACATGATCAGCAGTCAATGTTGATCAGGACAAGACTAAGGGGAGTCTTAACCTGATATCCTATCTCCTCCCATGGTGACAACTTGGGGAAAGATCCTTGAAATACTTAATATGATAACTGGGCTATCATTCAGTCCACATTTTTTCCCTATCTAACCACAAGTATATTATAAGAGAGCTTGGTGACTACAGGTTTTGAAGTCTATTATGTTTTCTGGTTGCATCCACTCACATGTGGGACTTTCTTGCCTCTCTCTCCTGGATCCACCCTCTCTCTGGTGTAGAATGAAAGCTAAAATCCTGGTGGCCTACAAAGTCCTACCCAGTTTGGCCCCTGCCAACCTCTCCAATCTCACCTTCCCCTTGCTCATGAGGCTGCTGTTCTGCAGCTCTTCCCATTGTCACCTCCTTGTGACTTGTCAGGTCTCAGCCCAGACACCACCTCTTTCACCACTCTTTCTACTGTGACCTTCTCCCCTCTTTTCCAGTCTCTACCCCATTCCTACATTTTTGTCTTCATGTCACTTATCACTATCCAACATGCATATGTTTTGTGCAGTGGTTTATTATCTGTCTCTCCCATGCCCCAAACCTGCAATAAATAGAGCCTGACACATAGTAGGTGTTCAATAAGTATGTGTTGTATGAGCAAATGAATGAATGGCCTTTGCCCTCCTAGCCTTGGATCTTCTACACCATTAAGCCTCACATGACCCCCTCGGCTCCTTTCCTCTGGCACTCACTTGATATCCAACAGTGGCAGGTCTTGATAGGGGAGGTTGAGAAACTGGGGTCTCTCAGTGCCATGGCCTTCCAGATGTCCGTATATCTGGCGCATTTGGGGGGCCCTTTCTTGGACATAAGCCCGATCTTCATCCGGCAGCCAGAGGACCTGTGGTTCAGGGTAGGTGGGCATGAAGCTGGAGAAGGCCTGGGGATTCTGGGGGTGGCAGCAGGGGTAAAGGTGTATGACCACAGATGGGGTACCTGAGCTGGGGCAGGACTCTGGGGAGGGGGGATGCCTCAACATTATTGTCATGGTCTAGGGAAGGCAGGGGAGAGGGGCAAGAGGGGGCACTTGGGGTCCTGACAACATCACCATGGCTTGGGGCACTCCTGAACTCAGCACAGTCTCCAGTGTCTGGTTCACAAAACTGTCATGATATGTGTGGTTTCTTGGGGGGCGGCGCAGGTCAAATATGATAGAAAGGTTGAGGCCTTCAGCTTCCTTCAGTATCTCTTCCAAGGATGGCACTGTTTGACTCTCAGCATCTTCTCGATCATGGCCTGACAGCGGCTTAGCCCCCCAGAAAGTTTGTCTCTATAAGAAGAAGAAAATTATTTCAAGACCAGAAGAAGCCTCCAGGCTGTGCCGCCATCCTCATTATCTTTACTCGTTTCCCCCACTTGGTGAACAGCTTCGGCCCTCTGTTGAGTCAGAGTTTTTCCTTTTTCCTAACTGTGGTCTTTTCTCGACCCTCTGACACCTTACTCTGACCCCAACCTCCTACCCTCCGGGTTTCCTAACTTCCTCACTCTCACTACACTTTCTCTTGGTCTCATGGAGACCCCTGGGATCGTGACCCCTTGGTTTCCTCCCAGTCCATTGGACCCTTTCTAGCCACACTTACATCCCCTACCCATGGTCCATCCTCAGCTTAAACTACTTTTCAACAACCCCCTCAACTCCTTTCCTGCCCCATGTGCCCCACAAATCCTAAACTCTGATTGAATTCTACAATTGTCCACCTCCTCCACCCACTAGAATTGGGGGGGCAGAGAATATCACGTGGGCTGTTGGCCCTGTAGTCCTTTTTTGTGTTCTCTGTGCCACTTAGCCATCCTTTTACTTGCTCTTGATTTGCTCCCTCTCCCATTCCTCCTGCTGGCTATTCCAAACCTCTGCCACTCTCCCCTCCTCCCCTTGAAATCAACAAATGACCTTGCCTCCTAATCACATGGAAAAAGTGAACTATCAACACATTAAATATTTACTACATGCTAGGCAGTATTAGAAGTGCTTTATGTGTATTAATTTATTTAGTCCTCCTGACAATCCCACGAGGTAAGTACTGTTGTTACTCCCATTTTATAGATGAGGAAAATGAAGAACAGAGCCCCTAAAGAATGTTGCCCAGGCTCACACAGCCAGGAAGAGGCTAAGCCATGATTCAAACTCAGACATCCCTTACTCTTAAGCAATCAGATGTCTTCATCACTCAGAATACATACCCAGCTGAAGGGTTGGATTACGTGAGATTTTTCAATTTTAGGTTATTTCTCTGATGTTTTACTTTTTTTTTTAACAAGGAACTTGTATTACTTTGGTAATCAAGAAAAGGGGAGTTAAACAAATTAAGTATCCTTTGAAATATTTTCCATCATCTGCAGGATTGAAGTCCACACTTCTGGGCCTGGCATTCAAAGCCCACCAGAGACCAAGACTCTGCTCCCCCAGGCCCCAGCCAGCCTCAGCTCCCATGACTCCCATGCATCTCTATCTCCCACTTCCACTGAGCCACTTTTTCATTGTCTTGTTTTTTTTTGTTTTTGGCCACACCACACAGCTTGGGGGATCTTAGTTCCCCAACCAGGAATTGAACCCAAGCCCAAGGTAGTGAAAGTGCTGAGTCCTAACCACCGAACTGCCAGAAAATTTCTACTGAGCCACTCTTCATTCCCTGAAAACACTTCTTCATATTTCTGGGCTTTACCCAGCTTCTTCCCTCTAACCAGAATTCTTGTTCCCTGCCTTGCCCATCTTAAAAACTACCCTCACTTCATATGCTGCTCAGACATCCTCTCCTGTGAACCCGCTCCTGATCCTCTCCCACACTGCCCCTGCCCAACAGTGACCTCTCTCTCCTCTCTACCCAGTGCAGACCTTGTTCTCACCTGAGGTTTCCTATTCTGATAGCCTTACTAGGAAGGAATGATCTGAGGGCAGAGACTGTATACCTATTGCCCAGCACAGGGCTCAGCAGATGGTTATCAATGAATGAACTCTGCCCAGAGTGCCCCTGTACGTGGCTGTCCCTTGCAGAAGGCTGTCCTCACCTGAAGGAACCAGGCCCCAGCATTGAGCCTCTTCAGTTCAGCCCAGGAGAAGTTGCTGCTGTGGCTGTTGACTCGGTCTGGGAACACAGAGGCTACATCTGTGGTCCTGGTTAGGCGCTCATCATGCATGAGAAAGGGGATCCCGTCGGAGCTGAAGGCACAAGGGGAGTCAGAGGACCAAGCTCTGGGGCTGGTCATCACTTCTGGAGCTCCCCTGCTGTGTCATTTGGGTGGGAGAAGGGGCCCCAGCTTTCCTCACCTGACCATCACGTCGGTCTCAAACACAACAGCTCCACATTCAGCTGTCTTCCGCAGGGACATCAGGGTGTTCTCGGGGGCCAGCTGGGAAAGGTGAGGGAGCAGGGAAGGGTGGGAGCCTGGGAACCCACAGGCCTGGCCGCAGCAGCCTGGAGAAGCAGACCTTCCCCACCCTGCCAGCATTCTGCCCCACACTCACCATGGGGGCCCCTCGGTGTCCTATCAACTTAGGCTTGTGTGGTAGGTCTTTGGGTTCCATGATACAGGCTGAGGAGATGAATAGGGGTGCCAGGTAGATGCTCAGGGTGGCTCCCAAATATAGGAGCAGCAGCAGGATCTTGGGACCTGTGGGGAGTGGGGGACAGGCCATGGAGAAAGGGCGGTGGTGGGCCCTCAGGGTAGAAAACAGAGCGCAGGTGTAGGAAATGGAGCAGCAGGAGGCAGAAGCACTGGTGGGCATTAAGGGGACTGGAGGGTAGGGGTAGAGTTGGCACCTCTTTGGTGGATATGGTAGAAGGTATCAGCCACAGGCCAGGCCAGGAGGGTGATGCCAGCAGCTGCTCCAATGTGAAGGAATGGGGCTGTGGCCTGTGGACAAGAGCTGGTAAGGAGGGCTCTTCTCCTTAGAACCTTTCCCCTTCTCGTCCTAGGAGCTGCAGGCGAAGGTTCCCCCCAAGAGCTGGATATCAGCCACTCACCTGCAGTGACAGACGTAAGCTATGCCACTCCTCCTGCCATTGGACCTCCAGCCCCACAAGGCCAGCAGCCACAAGAATTATGATGAGGAGCAGCAGCACCTGGGGAACCAGAGGCGAGGAACACGTTTGTGTCAACCTGGGCTGCTTAGGCTGCCCCTCACTCTATGAAAACAGGAGCATTCCCTTCTCCTGGCTCATCCACTGTCCTCCTTTCATTCAACATATATTTACTGGGCTTTGGGTCCTGGGCTTGTGCCCAGGAAGAGAAGAGCCGGCTGAGCACCGGGTCCAGTGCGCCCCTCTCCCGCGTACGCCCATCCCCACTCTACCTTGTGGATGGTGTGCAGACATAGAGGCTGGCCATAGAGCCGCAGGAGCAGGGCCAGGAGCTGGGGGCAGAGGTGGTGGGAGTCATGATGTGCCGAGAGGGGTCACTGAGTGAGTTTCCTAGGCTGACCCCTCCCTCCTACCCTGCCCTCAGTGGCTAGGATGAGAGCAACTGCGTAGAGCTGCGAGGAAGGGAGGGCTAAGGTTAGGCCAGCTGTCTCTGCACCCACCAAGAGCAGGGATGCGTATGTGACCAGTAGAGAGATGACCAGCAGGAATGCCGGGGACCAGTCCATCCAGTGCCCCCAGTGCTGGAATAGGAATCTGTGGGAGGGGAGAGGGAGGTGTCCGAGTGGGGAAAGGGTGGTAGTAGTGGCCTGAGGGGAGTTGGGCTGGGTGGATCCAGGACCAGGGCTAGAAGGGAGTGAAGGAATGCCCTTCATGGGGTCAGGGGCTCCAAGGTCTGGGGAGACTTCATGGAAGGGTTTTCAAAGAGGCAGGGTAGGGGACAAGCCAGGCTGAGCACCCAGGGGTCCCAGGGTGGGGAGTAGATGGACATGTCTGCTGAGGAAGGGGGTCCGTGACACACTCATTGAAGTTGTGCAGGTCATTGAGAAGGATGAGCACGACGTACAGCCAGCCCAGGGAGAGGAGGAAGGTGAGGAAGAGCAGGCCAAACCAGAGGCATTCGCACTGCAGAGGGACAGGAGAGAAGCTCACAGCAGCTCACATCCCCACTTCGGCTCGGAGTCCCCAGGGGATGGCAGCTCAAGGGGGCTTCCTGCAAGGCGTGGGGCTGCTGTGCTTTGCAGGCAGTTCTTTCCATATTTGAAGGGATTTTCCTCCTGGGGAGAGAAAGTCCCTTCCCCATCCCTGTCCCTCCACTGTCTCTGAGCACACCTGGCTTTCTTTTCCCCTCCAAGTGGTCTCCGCCTTGGACTTCTGCCCCTACCCACCCCCGCATCCATACTTCACCTTGTCGGTTTGCCTCCCATCTCTGGGGCATTGCTTCCAGTGGCAGCTGTACAGGCAGTGGAAGCAGCGGGCCCAGACAGAGCAGCAGCCGGGGGACTCGGCCATGATGAGGGCCTGGGGGGAGGGACGCTCGGCTCTCAGGGACCCTGGCAGAAGGCAGATCCCAGCCTGAGCGGAGGCCTGGGCCACTGCTCAGCAACGGAGGTTACAGGGCAGGCTCCAAGTGCCAGATTGGAGGAGGAGATGAGCAAAGGGGACAGTTTCCGGGGTCTTCTTTTAAACGGCACACCTAGAAATTCAGTGAGACACTCACGAGGTCTAGCCTCTAGGCAGATACACACCCACCCTGTCCAACTCCTCCCCTTTTAACAGCATCCCTATCTGGGGATGGAGTGCTTGCCTCGGGTGGGGACTCAGGAAAAACTGCCTGGGGTGGGGCAAACAGGGTTTAGCAAGCTGAGGCAAATCTGGCCAAGCTTCAGGCAGCCCCATGGTGTGGCTTTCACCACAGGAACCAGGAAAAACCTGAAGCAGAGGCACCAGCCCTGGCCTGGGACCCAGGGAGGCCTGGCTAGTGGCTAGTTGGTCAGTTGCTGTGGATACAGAGATTGGAGACATCACAAAGCTCTGAACTGAAAGATTCTATTTCCATCTTCCGGAGGGCAGGGGGCACCACCAGCATGGAGAATTCTTGAGGAGTACAAGTTGCCTGGGTCACTCCTTACCTCCTGAAGGAACTTTTTTCCTGCCGGCACACACCTGGAAAATCGAAGCCCTTTTGCCCCAGTCCTGTCCCTTCCTGCCCAGTCATCCCCCCACCCTAGGCAGGAACCAAGTTGCCGCCTTTCCCCTTTCAGGGGCCCCGCCCTCTGAGGTCACTTTGGTGAAAGTACAACAGATACAGGGCAAAGGTATGCCTGGGGCTGTGTGGTTGTCTTAGGGCAGGGGATCCCTGAACCTTGTGCTTTGGGGTCAAGCTGAGACCAAGCTGGCTTACTGATCCCCAGACGAGGCTGGGCATGTGATTGTGAGTCTACATGAGAAGGTGTGGGGTTTGTGTCAGCATTTGCATGTGCGTGTGCACTAGTGGCTGGTAGTGAAATGGGTTTCTAGGTGACTTGGAATATGTAACAGTGCCCCTCGATACACCCAAAGTGTGTGTGGTCTGGGCTCCCCTGAGGCTGTGAGGTCTTAGGCGTGCACAGTGGCCGGGACCCTGAAAGGAGTGAGGATGTGGCTGCTCCTGAAACAGCCCTTCTCACCCTCTGCTTGCCTTTGGAAAGGAGAGTTGGGGAAGAGCCTGGAAGTTAGGGGGCTGAAGCTGAGGGAGGGTCTGAGGGAGGAAACCTCTCCCCTCCCTGACACCCCTCTAAGGAAAAAGCCCACCCAAAGGGAGGTCCCCTGCCTCTTCCCATGGTGGGACCAGCAAGTGCTAGGAGCCTGCCTTGGGCTACATCCGTACCTCAGGTCCTGCCCCTGCACCCCAGTCACTGCCTTCCAGGGTCCCCTTTTCCTCCAGGAGCTGTAGGATGGGGCCAGGAGCTGAGCAGTCAGAAAACTCCAGTCAGGGATGCTGACCAGGGGTGCTGCTCAATCCCTGGGCCCAATGCCTGCCAGCAGGAGCCGGTCTCCTCCCCGCCACTCCCGCCTGTGGCCCCAAGCCTTCCCAAGCCCTCACACCTTTTTTCAGCAGCAACTCCGCTCTGTGCTCTGCACTGCTTCCCAGCTTCTGTCCGAGGTGTCTGCCTCCTCCCTCTTCCAGTACTTGGCTCAGCCCCACCAGTCAAACAGGTGGCACTGTTGCCACCTATCGGAGGTTGTGTGGGTCCTCTCCTAAGGTCTGCAGCTGCTCTGTGGCCTGTGGTGTCTGTGCCCCGTCCGTCTGTCCGTCCGTGGGTCGGTGGGAAGATGGGAACAGGAAGGGGGAGGGTGAGCAGATCTTTTTCTTTACTCGCTGCCGCTGCCGCCGGTCAGGGGGCTTGGGGTGAGGAATTCCTTTGTGCAGCTTTCCCCATCCCTCTGTCCCTCCTCCTGTTCTCCTCTCAGTCACTGCTGGGGCTTTGTCCTGGCTCAGGGAAGCGAGGGCTGAGGGCACGGGTGGGCGGGAAGCTAGGGGGAGGTGACCACACAACTTTGGAACTTGGCAGTAAGGAGCAGGGGCCCAGTTAGTCCCCTGGAAAAGGGTGTGTATGTGTGTGAGGAAGTCTAGCATTCAGTCTCAAGCTCCCTGGGAGGAGAGCTTTAATTTATCAGCCTCCCCTTCCCTCTTGGGATCCACGTCTGCAAGGTGGTGCATCTAGAAGAGAACTCAAGAGTTGCAAGCCACTTCCTGTTTCACCCTGTTTCTGGACCAGGGGTTTCTGGGGACCTGGTGGGGCCTGAGTGACACTAGCAGCCCTTCTCTTCCACCCATCAGCCCAGAAAGGAGATGCTCATTTAAGATGTGCTGAGATTTGCATCATTCCAGCTGCCTTGACCCCAAGGCATCTACAGTCTCTTTCCAAGAATCACTCAAAGAGTGTATAATGTTAGGGTCACCAGCTTTTGGAAGGTGAACACATACAAAGGACACTGTCACCACACCATCAAGCAGGAGAGGGATGGCTGGTGGACTGTATAGTCAGCTTAGCCCTAAAGCATGGGGCGGGCTCTGGGTGGGCTGGGGACTAGGGGCTGGCTTTGACTGACCTTCCCGCTCTACCTTTTGGTTTTTTACTTTTTTACCAAAAGTGTTGGTGGGAAAGAATGTTTTCTCTGGGAATAAGCTTACCCCTCCCCCTAAACGCACTGGATTTGAAAACAGTGAGATGACTGGCTCTCTTATGCCAAGAGCTGGCCCCCCTCCTTCTCTGCCTTTCCATTGTATCCAGAGGCTCTAGTTGGCAATGGCAAAGGCTCCCTTGCTCCCTCGGCATTAAAATGCAAAGAGAAGCAGGGCCGCTTGCTGGCAGGAGGCCAGCAAAGGCTGCAGGGTCACCTCGCTCTAGGCAGGTTATCCTTCAGTTTCCTCTACTTGGACTCTGTTGGATTCTGGAGGAGTCTTGGCTTTCATGTGCTGAATTCTGGGGGTACTTTTGGAGCTTTATTTGGGGGGTGGGGGCTGGGATTCAGAATGCATGGATATGAAGGCCCTAGGACCAGGGCCTTAAGCAAAGATAGAGAGCCCTGATGCAGCAAGAGGAGTCAGCCACGCCCCTCCTCTTCCCTTTTAGAGGAGAAAGCAGGCAGCGAGTGGGGTGCTGTCCGGGGGCTGGGCAGCAGTAACATCCCACGTCCAGGCAATGCCAGGTCAGGCTGCGGGGCATTAGTTAATGGCCACCACTGTCGTTCTTGGGTCACGTAAGTTTTGGTGTCACATCTGGGTTCAAGTCATAGCTCTATTACTAACTGTGACCAGTGAAGTGACAGCTTCTTTGTATCTGTCTCCTCATGTGCAAAATGAGACCTATTCACCTTGAATGTTTTTTTGAGGAGCGGATAAAATTGTGGCAAGCACATGGAGATGCTTAGTAAATATGGTATCTTCCCCAGAAATCTGAAGGTCAGGCAGGCTCTCCAGTGAAGCTCAGGTCACTGGCCTTGCTAGCATTATTCTAACTTCCTGAGATAACAGCAACATGAAGACACATGGCTTGCGCTCCACATACCCCTTGGGGAAAGAGCGCTGCTACAAGGCGGTGAGGTTTGGGCACTTGCACCAGCTTCCTTAATAGCATTCCTAGGGGTGGAGGAACACGGGTTGAAATTGTATTTCTCCCTCTGGCACAGAAGAATCTTTCCAAACAGCAGATGGACTAAGATTTATTTATTTACTTAACATTAACATTTAAAAAGATTTCATTTACCTCCGAGCAACATGAAAGACAACTGAGGGTGCTGTTAAAACATTGAAATCCAGAGACAGGAAAGATCCCAACCCCATTCTGGAGGTGGCATGAAGGATCTGTGCCAGGCCTCCAACACAGAGCAGGCTCTGCCATTAAGCTGAGACAACCTTGAGATAAGACAGCCTCAGCCTCGTTCCCATCTGGAGACAGCCCTAACTGCTCACGAGGAGGAAAGAGCTAGATTGTACTGAAGACTCGTTCCTGATGAGTCACCAGAAAGGTCTCTGAAGAGAGTTGGTTCTCTCTTCAGCAGGTAGCTCAGCACCCTTCTGGAGAAGAGAGTAGTGTGCTGGACACCCTTTTTCAGTAACATGTTGTTCCTTTTTTTCACAGCAAGGAGTCCGAAATCAAGAGGAGTCATTAAAAAACACTTCTGGCCGCAACCTGAATGCATCTCCCAGGCCAGATTGGGGCAGAGATGATGAATCCATCTTCAGTGGGCCTCTTCTTCAATGGGGGAGCAGCCAGAGAAGAAGCTGGTATTGCTGGCCAGGGCTCGTTTCTTTTTCTTCCCTGGAGCTTTATTTCCTTGGGTTTCTGTTGCTACATGTTTCGACTCTGAGAGGCCAAGGGAGGAGGCAGCTGGAGCCGTCTTCTTTAACAGCACCTGCTCCACGTCACTCATCTCTTTCAGGATCTAGGAAGGACAGAGATAGCTGTGACTAGATCTGGGCTGGGTTCAGAGGCTCAGCACAGCCTAGCCACTACAAATACTTAGCACACTCCCAGAGGTGACCCCCCAAATTGCTCTGTTGAAGAAAACACTCTAGCCAATGCCCAATTCTCAGCAAGCTGATTGTACCTTTATTTCCCTTCCCCACCCCACAGCTCTCTGTCAGTGCTAAAGCAGAGATGGACACTGATACATTTGGAAACACCTGGCTTTTAGCCCACCTACCTTGCTGTTGGGAGTGGCACAGACAGGGTTAAAGAAGCTCAATCCTGGGGTCACCTCTGTGGGATCCTCCAGTTTGAAGGAGCCTTCAGAATCCTGAGTCCGCTCAACTGTGCCCAGGCTATCCTGAGAACCAAGCAGACTGGCATGTTAGAAATTCAGCTCCTAGGGTTACATAGTTGGTTTGCTCCCCTTCAGCCAGGGAGGTACCAGCTCTGAGAGCCTCATCAGACAGTCTAAGCAAGTCTTAGGGTGATCCTGCTGGGCGGGGCTCACAATGCTCAAAGGAAACCTCTGAAGGCAAAGGATTGGAGAGGAGAGCACAGGACACATCATGAGGCAAGGTTTAAAACAAGGCTGAGCCTTGGCCATTTCTTCCATTAATCCTCTCCCCTCCACAATCTACATTATCCTTTTTAGCATTTCTGCAGAGTGTTGCCTGTATCAGTCTTCCTTTCAGAGAGGAAGCTGAGGCCAAGAGAGAGGAGTTGCTTAGGTAACAAGGCGACTCTGTGGTAGAGCTTGGATTAGATTTATAGCCTGTTGTCATGGAAACTGAAGTGGATTAAAAGTCAGGAAGCCTGAGGTCTAATCTTAGCCGCCATGACCAGCTGTATAATATCGGGCAAGTCACTGAGGCTTATCTCTGGGCCTTAGTTTCCTTCTCTGTAAAATGGCAGTATTGGACTAGATCAGTGGTTTTACAACTGAAATTCTTAGAGGAAACTTGATAAATAAACAAGAGCAAGCTGCTTTGGCTGGCATGGGGTCAAACTGAGTTGGGCCATAATCCTCTACCTGGAGCCACTGTAGGACTCTAGAACCTAAACTGAGAAAAACATGGGAACAGAGAACCCTTAAGGTCTTTCTATAATGCTACTTCTACAGTTCTTAGCCTGACCTCTAGCTTGTCATTTTAATTCTCTAATGACTACCTATTCTAGAAGTCTTTTAAATAGAAGACCCAGGGCAAAACTGCGAAATGCATGGTGAACTAGTCTTGCCGGAATTCTTGTGTATTACATGGAGAGCGGTAGGAATGAACTTTTGCTCGTGGGCACAGGTGGGCAGAAGGCAAGGACGGGGATCTGACCTTCCTGGTGCTGCCCGTCTCCTGCACATTTTGTTCACCTGAGTTTGCTATTCCCGGGAGCAGTGTAAGAACAGTTACAGTCAGCTTGGCTCATGAACAGTGCTTATTAGGAAGACCAAGTTCCTGTGGGTCTTTTCCTAGAGCCATGGAATAGCCGGTACCCATGGCGAAGGTCTAAGTAACTAATGTCTCAAGATGTCAGAAGGATTAACTTCTTTCCTGGAAGATGCTACCTCAGCACGTGGCCCTTACAATTTCAGCTAAGCCTCTTGACTAGTTTGATCCTGTGTGGCTGTATGCCTGTCAATGCTTGCTCTCTGGTTCCTTGTTCCTGCTGTAGACATTGCATAGAAATTTTATAGCCAAGGCCGGGGGTGAGGAACTGCATATCTGGGAATCTCCTGGGAGGGGCTGTGGCTTCTGGAGGGGTGGTGTGGACAGGCTAGCAGCAAGAAAGAAGGACTGAGAAATGAAATAGCTTTTTTCTGGTTCAGGGGGAAGGAGGGTAGGAAGGGCTGAGCAGGAGACTCCAGGTTTCAAGACTGAAGGTGGAAGAAAAGGGCACAGACTTCTGGGAGATCTGAAGGGATGGTGATGGGTGACAGCACTGATCCTACCTTGTCTTGCTGACGGTTCCTACACTTTGTGGCGTCACAGCTGCAGTCTGCGCCACAGTCCAATTTTTGCTTCCTGCACCCACACTGCTTGTTCCCACACCAGCCCTTGCAGGAACACTGCAAAACAGGTTTGTAGAAAGAAACATTACTGAGTCAGAAGACTAGGTTTGAAGTACCTTCCCTTCATTCGCAAGCCATTCTAGAAAAAATGAAAAACTTCTATCTTTGCAGTCCTCTCTTCTTTAGTGAAACAATGATCACCAAGAACCACCATAGGTTTTCTAAGAACAAGTCATGCCACACTTTTGGGATAATATACTTGAAAGACAGATTGGAGGGGTACCATAATAATGCAGAGCAATTGACAAAGATTTTCATGATGATTTTATGGCCAAAGTGAAGGACTGTGAGCTGGATGGGAGTAGAGTTAGACAGATTTAATAACTGAGTAGAGTTGCTCAGTGTCTTGAGATCTACCCAGCTGTACTTGCATCCAACTCACATTTCTAGTTTGTTTAGTGTTGGTCTCGGCTTTGTCCTCAGCAGTTTAATCATTCAACATTTTAATAAATCACTGATGATATGAAATAAAATAATTTACATCTGTATAGCACTTTACAGTTTTCTGAGTACTTTCATATATAGAAATGCAAAATCTCATTTGAGTCTCATAGCCAGTCTACAAGGTAGGCATATTCATCAGTGGTAACAATGACATAAAGCTGGAAGGATGATTAATACGTAAGATAACAGAATCACAATACAAATATATTTTGACAGGCTGGAATCATGGGCTGGAAGTAGACAGAAAAGTTATAGCAGGGATAAATGTAAGTGTACCATTTAGGTTCCCCCCCAAATCAGCCATATAAATATAATATGGGTGGAAATCTGGCTTAAAAGAAGTTTGTGAAGGGAATTCCCTGGCAGTCCAGTCCTTAGGACTCTGAGACGTCACTGCTGAGGGCTTGAGGGCCTGGGTTCAATCCCTGGTCAGGGAACTAAGATCCTATAAGCTGCACTCGCAACTGGGCCCAAAACAAACAAAAACCCTGAAAACACACACATACACAAAAAAGGTAGTTTGTGCAAAAAAGGTCTAGGGACTTGAGGTGTCAGCAAGCTTCGAGTCAACAGTGTGAAATGGCTGTCAGAAAGTCAGGCAGAAATTTGGAGTTCAGAAATCACAAGAAGTGAAGAAATTTGCTTCACTATACCTGGGTCAGTCAGATCCCATTTGAAATAACATATTCTATTTTGAAGGGAAGTTGCTCAGTCATGTCTGACTCTTTGCAACCTCATGGACCTACCACACTCCTCTGTCCATGGGATTTTTGGCATATAAAAAGTGTAGACAATAAAAAAAACCCACTCATGTTCCCAATCCTCAATTTGGCTAGTTGCGGCATGTGTGATTTAGCTCTCCGACCAGGGGTGGAAGCTGTGCCCCTGGCATTGGAAGCGTGGAATCTTAACCACTGGACCACCAGGGAAGTCCCCCCAATCCTTCTTTGATGAGTAAAAAACAGATACAACTGAAGCATCCTGTCTACCCTTTCCTGATCCCATTCACCTCCCTCCCTCTCAGGGGCAGTCTCTTGAATTAGATGCTTATTCATGTGTGTCTTTTACCACAAATCTGTTGATGCATGTAGCTCCTGTTACATGCATCTTCACTCTCTGGATATGCCACAGTTGATCCATACTCATCACAGTGCCACATTTCACCCTTACTAAAAAGGCTACAGTAGTAATATCTTATATTAACATATGCCAGGCACTGTTACAAGTGCTTTCCACATATTAAGCCCATTTTATCAATATGTTTCCTTGCACACACATTCAGGAGTTCACTGTGTGCACGTGTTTCATAAAGAGGGCATTAAACAAAAAGTGGCGGGTGACCAGCATTACAGGAAGTGATGTTATAAGAGAAATGGTAGAAGGAAATAGGATAGTTTGACTTGGAACAAATATAGGTGGCAGAGCTCATAGAATGATGGATTAGTCAGAGGAGACCTCAGTGACCACTTAAAGCCTGATTTGATGTATGAAGCCCCACTCTAACATCTCTGGTCTTATTATCCAACGATCTATTTATCCTGAGATAACAGTTTCTATATAAATTCTGACCTCAGGACCCAATTCTGCCATCTGGAATGACATGAAATCAGTTTAACCCCACTTTCACAGCACAGATGTTTAAACCCTGAGTATCATCTTCACTCCCCAGTCCCACTCTGTCCAAATCCTCTCAAAGCTAAATATACCTAGCTCCCTCAATGATTCACCACATGACATGTTTTCCAAGAATTCTCAGCACCTTAGCTATATATCAATTTGTCCAAGTTCATCTTTAATTGTGACATCCAGAAATGAGCACAACTTTCTAAATGTGGTGTGACCATTGTGAAGTAGATTGAGAGAAACACCTCCCTTGTTATGAACTCAATAGTTCTGGTTATGAGCCCTAAAATCACAGTAACATTTTTTAGCTTGCCATCTTTGTGTATTCATGCTGCATTTATAGCTAAATTCAAGTCCTCAACTCTCTTTCATATGGACAACCATCACCATTGTTCTGTAGTTGTAAAGGTAAAAGAAACCATTAAAACACCTACCCCTCCTTATTATGAGAATAATATACAGTACTCTATAAAATCTGAAAATCAAAATCATGATTTTTAATATTTAACAATTGCATATGGCCTTTCATTATGTGGAAATATCAATGTACTTAATCAGTCACTTAATGTTAGATATTAAGATTATTTTGAAAAAAAAAAAAGATTATTTTGAAAGAAATTGTTTACCATTATAAATCATGTTACACACAGCAAATATCCTGGTATATAAATACAATCCAAATCTTACCATGACTGACAAGGGCCCTGATTACCCCTCTGACCTGCCCTTGTACTGCACCCTTTCATTTCTCAATATCCTCCAGCCACACTGACCTTTTCAGCTGCTCCTTGATAAGACAAGATCATTCTTACTCTGAGACCTTTGCAGTTATGGTTTCCTTTCCCTGAAATGTTCTTCTGACTTTTTCCTGGCTTGTTCCTTCACTTTGTTCAGATCTCAGCTTAAATATCTCCTCTTTAGAGAGGCCTCTTCCAAGCACTCTTCCAAAGTACTCTTTTCCTACTCCATCATTCTCTAAGATTTGACTATATTTTTGTTTCATCTCTTACCATCTAAAATTATTTTGTTTTCTGGTCACTTTGTGTCTCTCTCCACAAGAATGTCTTCAGTTTCATGAGGCCAAGGATCTGACGTCTGTTTATTATCCTCAGCACCTAGAAGCAGGGCCTGATACATAGTCCGATGCTCAAAAATGATTTATAAATCTTTTTACATATCAATGACTATTTCCTTAGTATAAATACCTAGGTGTATAATTACAGGGCTGAAGGAAAGGAACATTTTTTAAAATTTATTTTTAGTTGGAAGATAATTGCTTTACAATGTTGTGTTGGTTTCTGCCATACAACAGTGTATCAGCCATACATTATGTTCAGTCATATCTGACTCTCTGTGACCCCATGGACTGCAGCATGCCAGGTTTCTCTGTCCATCACCAATTCCGGAGCTTGCTCAAACTCATGTCTATCAAGTCAGTGATGCCATCCTACCATTTCATCCTCTGTCATTCCCTTCTCCTGTCTTCAATCTTTCCTAGCATCAGGATTTTTTCCAATGAGTCAGTTCTTCGTATCAGGTAGCCAAAGTATTGGAGTTTCAGTTTCAACATCAGTCCTTCCAATGAATATTCAGGACTGATTTCCTTTAAGATTGACTGATTTGATCTCTTTGCAGCCCAAGGGACTTGCAAGAGTCTTCTCCAACACCACACTTCAAAAGCATCAATTCTTCAGCACTCAGCTTTCTTTAAGGTCCAACTCTCACATACATACATGACTACTGGAAAAACCACAGCGTTGATTAGATGGACCTTTGTCAGCAAAGTAATATCTCTGCTTTTTAATATGTTGTCCAGGTTGGTCATAGCTTTTCTTCCAAGGAGCAAGTGTCTTTTAATTTCATGGGTAGTCACCATCTCCAATGATTTTGGAGCTCCCCAAAATAAAGTCTCTCAATCTTTCCATTGTTTCCCCATGTATTTGCCATGAAATGATGGGACCAGAGGCCATGATCTCTGTTTTTTCAATGCTGAGTTTTAAGCCAGCTTTTTCACTCTCCTGTCACCCTCATCAGAAGGCTCTTTAGATCCTCTTCAATTTCTGCTATAAGGGTGGTGTCATCTGCATATCTGAGGTTATTGATATGTCTCCTGGCGATCTTGACTCCAGCTTGTGTTTCACCTAGCCTGGCATTTAGCCTGATGTACTCTGCATATAAGCTAAATAAGCAGGGTGACAATAAACAGCTGTGACGACGTACTCTTTTTCCGATTTGGAACCAGTCCATTGTTTCACGTACGGTTCTAAATGTCGCTTCTTGACCAGCATATAGACTTCTCAGGAGGCAGGTAAGGTGGTCTGGTATTCCCATCTCTTGAAAAATTTTCAGCAGTTTGCTGTGATCCACACAATCAAAGGCTTTAGCATAGTCAATGAAGCAGAAGTAGATGCTTTTCTGGAATTCTCTTGTGTTTTCTATGATCAAATGAATGTTGGCAATTTGATCTCTGGTTCCTCTGCCTTTTCTAAATCCAGCTTGAAAATCTGGAAGTTCTTGGTTCATGTACTGTTGAAGTCTAGCTTGGGGAATTTTGAGCATTACTTTGCTACCATGTGAGATGAGCACAATTGTGCCACAGTTTGAACATTCTTTGACATTGCCCTTTTTTGGGATTGGAATGAAAACTGACCTTTTCCAGTCCTTTGGCCACTGCTGAGTTTTCCAGATTTCCTGGCATATTGAAGGCAGCACTTTCCAGCATCATCTTTCAGGATTTGAAGTAGCTCAACTGGAATTCCATGACCTCCACTAGCTTTGTTCATAGTGATGCTTCCTAAGGCCCACTTGACCTGCACTCCAGAATGTCTGGCTCTAGGTGAATGATCACACCATCATGATTATCTGGGTCATTAAGATCTCTTTTATATAGTTCTTCTGTGTATTCTTGGCACCCCTTCTTAATATCTTCTACTTCTATTACGTCCATAGCATTTCTATCCTTTATTATGCCCATCTTTGCATGAAATGTTCCCTTGGTATCTCTAATTTTCTTGAAGAGATCTCTAATCTTTCCCATTCTATTGTTTTCCTCTATTTCTTTGCATTGATCACCGAGGAAAGCTTTCTTATCTCTCCTTGCTATTCTTTGGAACTCTGCATTCAAATGGATATCTTTCTTTTTCTCCTTTGCCTTTTGCTTTCTCTTCTTTCCTCAGCTATTTGTAAGGCCTCCTCAGACAACCATTTTGCCTTCTTGTGTTTCTTTTTCTTGGGGATGGTTTTGATCACCACCTCCTGTACAATGTCACAACCTCCGTCCATAGTTCTTCAGGCACTCTATCAGATCTAATCCCTTGAATACATTTGTCACTTCCATTGTGTAATCATAAAGGATTTGATTTAGGTCATATCTGAATGGTCTAGTGGTTTTCCCTACTTTCTTTAATTTAAGTCTGAATTTTACAATAAAGAGTTCGTGATCTGAGCCACAGTCAGCTCCTGGTCTTGTTTTTGCTGACTGTATAGAGCTTCTCCATCTTTGGCTACAAAGAATATAATCAATCTGATTTCAGTACTGACCATTTGGTGATGTCCATGTGCAGAGTCGTCTCTTGTGTTGTTCTCTTGGCAAAACTCTGTTAGCCTTTGCCCTGCTTCATTTTGTACTCCAAGGCCAAACTTGCCTGTTACTCCAGATATCTCTTGACTTCCTACTTTTGAATTCTAGTCCCCTACAATGAAAGAGACATCTTTTTTTGGTGTTAGTTCTAGAAGGTCTTGTAGGTCATCATAGAATCATTCAACTTCAGCTTCTTCAACATTAGTGGTTGGGACAGAGTTGGATTACTGTGATATTGAATGGTTTGCCTTGGAAACAGAGATCATTCTGTTGTTTTTGAGATCGCACCCAAGTACTGCATTTCAGACTCTTGTTGACTACAAGGGCTACTCCATTTCTTCTAAGGGATTCTTGTCCACAGTAGTAGATATAACGGTCATCTGAATTACATTCTCCCATTCCCGTCCATGATTCCTAAAATGTCAGTGTTCACTCTCGCCATCTCCTGTTTGACCACTTCCAATTTACCTTGGTTCATGGACCTAACATTCCAGGTTCCTATGCAATATTGTCTTTACAGCATTGGGTTTTACTTCCATCACCAGTCACATCTACAACTGGGCATTGTTTTCACTTTGGCTCAGCCTCTTCATTCTTTCTGGAGCTATTTCTCCACTCTTCTCCAGTAGCATATTGGGCACCTACCGAACTGGGGAGTTCATCTTTCAGTGTCATATCTTTTTGCCTTTTCATACTGGTGGAGAGTTCTGACAAAACATGGTCCACCGGAGAAGGGAATGGCAAACCACTTCAGTATTCTTCCTTGAGAACCCCGTGAATAGTATGAATCAATCATAAGTATATATAT
The DNA here is from genome assembly GCF_019320065.1 of Cervus canadensis. Classification (NCBI taxonomy): domain Eukaryota; kingdom Metazoa; phylum Chordata; class Mammalia; order Artiodactyla; family Cervidae; genus Cervus; species Cervus canadensis. Next base: position 38,759,170 of record NC_057419.1, read on the forward strand.
GCCCCCTCTCTTTGATCCTCCCTGCCTATAGGAATATTTTTATGGCTTCTGATACATATTTGCAAGGTGCTTTCCAGAAAGGTATGCCAAGTTACATTTTAATAACAACAGACAGAAATGCCCACCTCAGTCACCTTTGCCAACACTGGATGTAATAAAAATAAAACAAAACCCAGCTTCACTCCTTTGAATAAGACAGAACAAAAGACAGCGTTCTATGACATGTCCGAGAGATACCTCACCAGAATGACATTGATCCATTGATTGCTATATACTGGGTATGGTCCTCTGACCATTTATACATTTATCTATCTGCCTCAAAAACACTCTATTACCCAGGCCATGTGTCTTCATTTTATCCACAGGGTTAATCGTAGGAGACTGGTATCTGAGGGGTTGTTATAAGGAAAAACAAGTCAACTTTTACATAGCCAAAGTCTCATTGGGATGATCTATAGGACAGCACACTTCAGCTCAACAAAGTACAGCTTTCTAACAGCCACTTGGAATACAGTGGGATTCCCTGTGAGACTGTGAGCTTCCCCCTAGTAGACTGCTTGTTTTCGAGCAAGCAGAGGCTAGATAAACACCTGGGAGTGGTATTATAGAACAGTCATGACATACACGTTAGATGTATTCACATGAATGCCATGTGCACTAGCTATAAATTCATCCTGTTTTCTCCCAAACCGGGATCAAAATATAAGAGAGGGGGCAAGACCTTGCCACAGACATAACCTCAAATATGATGTATGTGGTATATGTATATACACACATGTGTGTGTACCACAACTGCTAGCAACCAACCAGCATGTCCCAACACCATAATTGGGAACCACTTTAATAGAGAGTCTTTATATAGAGTGGGAAGTAGAGAGGAAAGACCTTTGGGGTTCCTTTACGCCAGTGGTTCTCAACCCTGACCATCTGGTGATGTCCATGTGCACATAAGAAATCTCTGGTGAGCTTTTCAAAAAGGCCAGGTCTCACCTCAGACTAATTAAATCAGAATATCTGGGCATGGGGTCTCAGGCTCCCTGTGTTTAAAAGCTCCCTGGGGGATTCTAATGTGCAACCAGGGTTGAAAATTATTTCTTTAGAGTCTATAATTCTTCTAGCACTGATTTTAGTGCTATATTATATCTCAGAATGATAAAAACTGGTAAAAATTGTAACATAAAGAATACTAGGCCAGGAATTAGGAGACTTGGGCTCTAGTCTTATACTCAATACTTGGCATGCCCTTGGACAAGTCACTCCATCCCAGTTCATCTCCATTCTTTTATTACTAGAGACCAGAATACCTGCTCCTTCTTTTCTGCCAAAGGGGACAAATGGGAATATTTGTAATAGTGGTTACAGTGCTTTAATACCAATACCTGCATGACATTTTATCCTTTACAAGGTGCTCTCACATATATTCCTTCTTTTAACTTCTTGGACACCATATAATACCATATAAAGGTGGTATTATTAAAACCTACATATTAAAAACAACAACAAAACCCATATATACAACTTTAACTCAGGATATTTGTGCTGGAAGAGACCGTATGTATCACTAGTCTAGTCTCATCCCTTTATTACATAAATAAGGAATCTGAGGCCCAGAGAGATTGTGTGACCTGCTTAAGGCCAACCAACTAAACAGTGGCAAAGTCAAGACAGAACTCATGTCTACCTGGCTTCTAAGCTATCACTTCTTTATCCTTTGGCATCTCCTTAGTATATATAGGAAACACAGCTGAATGAGGAAACCTATTTTTTCAGCATTAGCTTTGGACAAGTCATCATTTTGGTGCTTGCTGCAGCCTCCTATCCAAATACCTGGATAGGATAGTGATTCAGCTGTGTTGCAACAGTAACAATCAGGATGGCCTTCATGCAAAGCATCAAGGTCTAAAGCTGACGTGTCTACAAGCAGTCCGATGAAAGAGCAGTCACAGCATCCATTATACTTCAAGGTCACCAAAAAGGAGAAATTCAATTGTCAACTTGCCCCCCTTAAAGCCCAATTATATTCTCAAGTTATAAAATCAGGGGAAAAGCCTAGAAATGAATCATCTCTCAGTGTTTTAGACATAGGATTTATCATTGATAACAATTATTACTTACTTGCAATATTTTGCTATACTTTTATATTTCCTTTTTTAAGCTTATAGCAATAGTGCATATATATATATATACTTGTGTATGTGTGTGTGATAGGCATTCCTCAAAGACAAGTATACCCATATTTGCTTCCTGTTTGGAAACTCCTTCCCAGAGCTTTAGGTCCTCTACCATTTGTTTCTGTGTGTACTTCTCATCTTTGCTTCCTATTACCTGGCTGACCTTTCTATCAACATTCAGCTCATGCATTCCACTTCAATCACAATAGACAGCATAAATGTTTGCTGAGTAAATGAATGAAAGACATGTTCTGCCCCATTTTCTCTCAATGTCCCAACTCTGTTACACTACTACCTCTACTATCAAGACTTTGCAATATGCTATTCATTGTGCCAGAAAATGGTCTCCCAAGACTGTATTTCCCTTTCTGTCTTATAATGCAGCAATAGTCATCTCTTTCATGGCATGTCCTTAAACTCTATCTACTTGGTTTGGCTTTATAGTCACTCTTAAAGGCCCCTCAATCCATGTCCCTGAGATGAGTAGGTTGAGGTTCTATGTGTACATGCATGCTAAGTCGCTTCAGTGATGTCTGACTCTTTGTGACCCTATGGACTATAGCCCACCAGGCTCCTCTGTCCATGGGATTCTCCAGGCAAGAATACTGGAGTGGGTTGCCGTACCCTCCTACAGGGCATCTTTTCAACCCAGGGATCGAACTTGTGTCTCTTATGTCTCTTGCAGGTTCTTTACCACTTGCACCACCTGGGAAGCCCTGAGGTTCTATGATGCTTCCTATTTCTTTGTCTTGTTTTCCCATTTAGATTATAAGCTTTCTGAGGCTAAGGATGAGCTCTTAGTTCCACCAAGAGCACATGGTGACTTTGTTGCATTCCTGATGACTTTGCAAATGACTTAATGCCACAATGGTCTAGTTCTCATGATTTGCTTCTCTCTGGTGTTTGTGGCTATACAAGGCTCAGTTCCCCAGTGGTGAGCTATCAGCTAATGAAATTGAGTAACCTTCTAGGAATCCAGCTAAGTTAATTTGTGAGTTGTTCTCTTTAAGTGGAATGTGGCTGCAGGGCACAGTTGGGGTAGTAATGAACTGTAAGGCCTGGGGAATTAGTGTTTCAACATAAAACATCTAAGTTTGGTAAATATGTAGCAATGTCATTGTGTAAGTAAACAGCTGCTGCTAAGTTGCTTCAGTCCTGTCGGACTCTGTGTGACCCCATAGATGGCAGCCCACCAGGCTCCCCCGTCCCTGAGATTCTCCAGGCAAGAACACTGGAGTGGGTTGCCATTTCCTTCTCCAATGCATGAAAGTGAAAAGTGAAAGTGAAGTCGCTCAGTTGTGTCTGACTCTTAGCGACCCCATGGACTGCAGCCTACCAGGCTCCTCTGTCATGGGATTTTCCAGGCAAGAGTACTGGAGTGGGGTGCCATTGCCTTCTCCAATAAGTAAAAAGAGCATGTCTCAAAGTCAGATTTTTCCTAACTAGCCCTAACTTTGGTGTGTTTGATTTTAAAGTTGGTCTGAGGTTTTTACTGATTTGACCATGGTGTGGTAGAAATAAACTGGACTTGGAGTCACAACATTTGATTTCAAGTCCTGACTCTCACTTGGTTTTATGTCCCTGGGCAAGGTCATTTCACTCTCCTGAGTCTCAGATCCAGCTGTAAAATATAAACAATAAACACCTCACTGGATTTTTTTTTTTTTTGGTGACAACGAAAAGAGGTAACATATGAGAATAGTTCATAAACTGTAAAGTGCTATAAGAATGTGAAAGGTTATTATGATCACACAGGAACCAGTTTCAATGAGACGGTATAGAACACTACTACCTGTTCAGACTGGGTAAGAATCTGAAAACATGAAAAGGACCCCTCTGTGCACCCAGGCAGCCCTCTCACTTAGCCCTGGGTTCCATATAGAGCTTGCCCAATGAACGCCCCTCAGTGGAGCCAGTGCCTCTGAATGGGATCGAGGGGCTGGCACATTCTCACTGGCAGTGAAGACTAATGAACAGAACTCCTGAAAGAGATGAGCTGCCTCCTACCCCTTGGATGTTCTTCTTGGACACCTTAACTAATTTTGTTGGCTTCCATTCCTCATCATTCCCATCGCCACCATCACCATCACTGTCCTCAGGCTCATTCACAGAATATTCCGAACAGTATTTTAGGTCTTCGATGTCCATGCTTTGCTCCAGGAACTTTTCTTTAAAACGGGAAGGTTTGGGCTAAGAAAAAAGGTTTGGAATGGTTATTTAACTAAAAACAACAACACTTGGATCCTATCTTCTTAGTAGCTGCTGCCAGCTATATTCTAAGAGCAGAGATTTTAGATGCCCTCAAAGACAGCCCACTTGGCTTTACCAATCAGAAGAAAATTCTACTTTAGCCTTTGACCTTACAGTCTTTGAAGGGAGAGAAACTGAAGGGACAGAGGCTGAGTAATCTGAGGAAGGAGGGAGAGACTCATGATATGATAAGTATCTTTAGATGGACAGCTGAACACTGCTCTTTGCTCCTCCTTCTCAGCTGTGTTGCATAATGCCTAAATGACCTAAATGACCTAAATAGCCTAAAGACAGGCTTCGAGGGAGGGAGGAAGTCTATTTTTCTCAAGATTGTACTGTAGTTTTATCTGGGACTCCAAGGAAACTTGGGATGCTGGAATGTAGGAATTTTAACTATCAACCACTTCTAAAAAGGTGATTTTTGCACACTCACCACAAACCTTGGCTATGCGAAGGTATCACAGGCACTGAGTAGTTTACCTTAGGTGGGATATATTCAAAAGAAGAGTCTGGAGACAGAAGGGTATCCTTACGAAGATGAGATTTCTGTCTGCTGGCTACTTGGAGGAGGTTCAGTTTCTATTTGAAAAGAAGAGACAAAGTGTACTTTGCAGGGAAGCTTCTGAGAGTGTTCATGGATAAAACACAGAATCCTAATTAGCTTAATTTTAAGCCATGGTAAAGTGAGGCCGGATAATAGCAAAGTAGGTTGAAGGATTCCCACTTTACAGGATCAGTATTAGATTCAGAAAGGAGCAAATTTAAATGTCTTTTATATCATCTGAAATGGACATGACCATATCACATGGAAACTAGATGAAGACCTCATAAAATAGAGCCAAGTCTATATATACTAGGAGTTGCTCCCAAGGGCTGGTCTCAGTTGCAACAGGGTCTCCCAGGGCTTACTGAATGGGTGGGAAGCTGCAGTACCTGCTTCATGAGTTCATTCTCTTGAAGAAGCTGCTGATTTTGCTCACACACTTCCCGCATCTTCTCAAGTTCTTCATCCTGTTTCCAGATAATGCAGTGATAGGTGGGGTTATTTTGGGTACTACATATGGGTTACCAAACAACTCAGAGATGAAAACACACTACTGCCAAGTTGCTGGCAGCAGATGGTTTTTGCACAGCAGGCATTGGCACCCAGAAAAATGCCTGATCCCTACCAATTCCTAGATGTCCTGAATGCCACCTCTATTCCAACATTCCCAAGCAGCCATGACCACACTCACAGGAAGCATGGGCTCTGCCCTATACACATTCTTCATTTTTTTCTATTTTCTAGCCTCATATCCCTTATTCACATCAGGATGCCAATAAAGAAACCCACCCAGAGAGTCAGCTGTTTCTTTGACATCTTTGGATGCTTTTGTCCATGCTTCTCAACACAGATTAAGCAGTTTATTTGCTGCACTAGTGAGCCTGATTAAACTTTCTATTTTTTTTTCTGATTAAACTTTCTTGGCACTTAAGACAACTGGATTCATGCATATGACCTTAACAAGTTTGGTTATGTCTTCAGTGAGAGGTGCCAAGGAAAACTTAGAGACTGGTGGTTCAGGAAAAAGATGCTAACTTGGATAAAATAGTGCTCCAACATGCTATTAAAGGGTGTGGTGTTACCAGACTCTGGAAGAAATGCAGACCCCAGGCATTTTACAAACATGTCAGGTCTCAACTCATAGCAGGCACAGAAAGAGAGAGCTAAATGCCCCTAGGATTCTACTGGATGATTTAACATTCTCAACTCTTTAGAGCTCAGGGTTGAGAGAAAGAACGAGGAGGCCTTAAAGTCTGGTACAGAGTATATACTCTCATTTCTGTATCAAAACAGAGGTTATCCTATGTATGGCTACATCCTAAACATCACTAAATTGACCAAATAGGGCTAACAAAGCAACAGAGGCTACCATTATAAACTTCTTTTCAGTAGGTAATTTTTTCTGCAGGTTAAACAATGGTCTAAATCAGATAGAGTTCTAAGTCAGGCCCGTGGACCCCATCTCTGGAGAGCTTTGCCTCATGTCCATACCTGACACTTCAGGGTGTTCAGCAGCTGTTGTTCCTTTTCGCTGACTGACTCTTCTAGCTGCTTCTCTGCCATTTGGCTTTGTTGTAGCTGACTGAGGAGGTACAGCACCTAGAGAAAAATACAACCCAATGGTACCAAAGGAATAAGAGGAAAAAGGAATTTCAGTTTAGCCCAATAAAGGACAGAAATAGTGTGGACAGAACAGAAGCAGACGATATTAAGAAGAGGTGCCAAGAATACAGAGAACTGTACAAAAAAGATCTTCACGACCCAGATAACTACGATGGTGTGATCACCCACCTAGAGCCAGACATCCTGGAATGTGAAGTCAAGTGGGCCTTAGGAAGCATCACTATGAACAAAGCTAGTGGAGGTGATGGAATTCCAGTTGAGCTATTTCAAATCCTAAAAGATGATGCTGTGAAAGTGCTGCACTCAATATGCCAGGAAATTTGGAAAACTCAGCAGTGGCCACAGGACTGGAAAGGGTCAGTTTTCATTCCAATCCCAAAGAAAGGCAATGCCAAAGAATGCTCAAACTACTGCACAATTGCACTCATCTCACACACTAGCAAAGTAATGCTCAAAATTCTCCAAGCAAGGCTTCAACAATACGTGAACCGTGAACTTGTAGATGTTCAAGCTGGTTTTAGAAAAGGCAGAGGAACCAGAGATCAAATTGCCAACATCTGCTGGATCATCGAATAAGCAAGAGAGTTCCAGAAAAACACCTATTTCTGCTTTATTGACTATGCCAAAGCCTTTGACTGTGTGGGTCACAATAAAATGTGGAAAATTCTGAACGAGATGGGAATACCAGATCACCTGACCTGCCTCTTGAGAAATCTGTATGCATGTCAGGAAGCAACAGTTAGAACTGTTTGGAACAACAGACTGGTTCCAAACAGGAAAAGGAGTACGTCAAGGCTGTATATTGTCACCCTGCTTATTTAACTTATATGCAGAGTACATCATGAGAAATGCTGGGCTGGATGAAGCACAAGCTGGAATCAAGATTGCTGTGAGAAATATCAATAACCTCAGATATGCAGAAATTGAAGAACCTTATGGCACCCTTATGGCATAAATTGAAGAAGAACTAAAGAGCCTCTTGATGAAAGTGAAAGAGGAGAGTGAAAGAGTTGGCTTAAAGCTCAACATTCAAAAAACTAAGATCATGGCATCTAGTCCCATCACTTCATGGCAAATAGATGGGGAAACAATGGAAACAGTGAGAGACTTTATTTTTTTGGGCTCCAAAATCACTGCAGATGGTGACTGCAGCCATGAAATTAAAAGACGCTTACTCCTTGGAAGGAAAGTTATGACCAACCTAGACAGCATGTTAAAAAGCAGAGACATTACTTTACCAACAAAGGTCCGTCTCGTCAGGGCTATGGTTTTTCCAGTAGTCATGTATGGATGTGAGAGTTGGACTGTGAAGAAAGCTGAGCGCAGAAGAATTGATGCTTTTGAAGTGTGGTGTTGGAGAAGACTCTTGCGAGTCCCTTGGACTGCAAGGAGATCCAACCAGTCCATCCTAAAGGAGATCAGTCCTGAATATTAATTGGAAGGACTGATGTTGAAGCTGAAACTCCAATACTTTGGCCACCTGATGTGAAGAGCTGACTCATTTGAAAAGACCCTGATGCTGGGAAAGATTGAAGGCAGGAGGAGAAGGGGACGACAGAGGATGAGATGGTTGGATGGCATCACTGACTCAATGGAGATGAGTTTGAGTAGACTCTGGGAGTTGGTGATGGACAGGGAGGCCTGGCATGCTGTGGTCCATGGAGTCACGAAGAGTCGGACACGACTGAGTGACTGAACTGAACTGAAGTGATGCAGTTATTCCTCTGTGATTTCAAAGAAAATTATTCTCTTTTACTCTCATGGCTTGAAGTAGCAAGCACAGTCACAGTATTATCAGCATGTTCATCTTGCTATTAAGGTTGGAGCTTAAGGAACTTCCCAGGTGGTCCAGTGGTTAAGAATCCACCTGCCAATGCAGGGAACATGGGTTCGATCCCTGGTTGGGGAACTAAGATCCCACATGCCGTGAGGCAATTAAGCTTGTGTACCACAACTACTGAGCCCACGTGCTCTGGAACCCTTGGGCCACAACTGGAGAGAAGCCCATGTGCTGCAACAAAAGATGCTGATGCTGCAACTAAGACCCGAGACAGCCAAATAAATAAGTAGATAAATAATAAACAAAAAAAAGTTGGAAGCTAAGAGCCACTATCACTGGCACGTGTAAACTTAGATAAGCCATTTTTCTGTTTCTGGTTTCTTACTTGCAAAGATTGGAAAAGACTACATGGCCTTTTGAAGGAAACTTCATACCTCCCACTATTATTATTTTAAACCAACAACAGAAAGCAACGATGGTTTGTTTCTCAGTATAGCTTCTTGGCTTGCCAGCTTACCTTCTCTTGGTGCTGTTGCTCCATTCTCACCAGCTCTGCCTGTAACTCTGCTTCTATTTCAGCAAAATGATTTCGTTCCTCAAACAGCATCTTCTGCATGTCAGCATAGCTGGCCTTGTTCTGTTTCAGGTTGCTTTCAAGCTTGCTGACCTGTATTTTGGAGGAGACCAGCTGGAAGGGATAAAAGAAGATCAGTTTATTTGGAGAATGGTCACCTTTCCCCATTCATTAGGCAGAAAAATGTCAGCTTTCTTGAAACTGAGAAATATTCTTCCATGTCCAAGTCTAGTCTTACTTTTTCATGTCATGGATTCTATCATTGAATAGTAACAACACCATTCAAACCAAGAGCCCAGATAGTTATCTGCTGAGATAGATGTCTTAGAGCTGGAAGCCACCACTAAGGTCATTTAAGCTCTTGTTCTACTTCAAGGCAAGAATGAATCTAACACAAAGAGTATCAGACAATTCTAAATTCTGATATTCAAAAAGTTCTTCCTTAATTTTAAAGAGAAATCCATAAGTCACACCCTTATGGCTAATTATGTCCCATTTCAGAGTGCCTGTGTTCACGTGTTGGAACTCGTAGACACACTAGCTGAAACTGCAGCTTTGGCTCTTTAGGCTAGATTGATATCCTGTGCTGGCCTAGTTTTATATTCTCTACTAGTCCCGATGGTGAACATCATAAATACCAGTGTTCACAAGACTAATAAGGATTTCCTTAGTAGGATAAATCTGCTAACGCAATACAAAAATGTATAAATGATAGCATTGCTCAAACTTGCAGAGTTAGAGTTTGTATGCTTGCCTCAATCACTAGAGGTGATCAATTTTAATTCCTTTTGTGACAATGGATGATGATATATTATTTTAAGGTCAGTGAAGACGGATTTTCCTTAAGATGAATCTTTATATGTCAAAGGTTTTCTCTCTCCTAGATCGCACTTAAAACTTTTTGAAATACATATCAGAGGTAAAAAGTAGTATAGTATATTATTTTATGTTTGATCAATGGCCTACTATGGTATCTTAAACTTTTCATAATAACAGTGAACATTATTGAGCACCTGTTATATGTCAGGCATGAGTATCAGCTTGCAAGTTACATATATATTTTAAGTGACCAGGCTGTACTTGCTCACACAAACCTTTACCCATAAAACTATTTCTCTAATGATAGCGTCATTGTGGTTTCTACCACGAACAGTGGCAATAGCACTATGACAATATTCCAGGCTAACATCTAATTTCAAACCACCAAACCAGACCCCTAATGGATGATAGGAAGAAATGTTTACTTCTCCAGTTAAGTATTTCAGGGCACACTTGGCTTCCAGAATGGTAGCAATATTCTCCCAGCGGTGTTTTGGTCTGTCTTCACTTTCTGCGTCCAGCAGCTTCTGCTGTAGGTCAGCAATCTGAGCACTCCTTCAGGGAAAGAAACAGTGTGCCTTATTGCTAGTAGCCTCAACATCAAGGAGAGGGAAGAGCTCTAAGGAGAAACTACAAATACTTTTATGGACAGAGGTATCAGTTAAATATCACTTAAATAATGACTGAGTCATCTGGTTAGGATTTTATACAGTATCTCAAATATTGTTGTAAAGGGACTCTAAGACTATCCAAATGTTTTTATTTTATTAAATACTGGTTGAAATAAGTGGGTCATACAGTGGGCTTGGAAAGATTTGTTTTAGTGAGGCTTTTGTTGTAGCACATTGACTATAATATGACTTTGTCTTGAGGCCATATAAGCTGGAATTGTGACATGGTGGCTCACATTTACAAGGACAAGATTCTTTATGATCAAGTATGGCCTGAGACCAAGGTCTGCATAATATTTCAGTTTCATCAATAGCTTCTGTCTCAAATTTGCTAGGTATCCCCATGCTAGGGAGTGTACTGGCATGTGTGTAAAATGCAATAAGGTACTATAAAGAAAATGGATACTAAAATAATCTGAGATAGCAGTTCTTAACTTTTTGGGTCTCAGGACCCCTTTACACTCTTAGAAATTATTGAGGACCTCTAAGAAATTTTGCTCATATACACTATATCTATAGATATTTACACTATTAGAAAGTAAAAGTGAGGAAAATATTTATTAATTTACTTAAAGTCACAATAATCCTTTATATATTAACAATTACATCTGCAGTGACACTGTTGCCAAATAAAGTCACATTCTAAGGTCTGAGAAGGACATGAACGTGTGTGTGTGTGTATGAGTGTCTTTTTCTCTCTCTCTCTCTCACACACACAAAACAACATTTTCCAATACAAAAAACAATGCAGTAAGAAGAGTGAGATTGTTTTACATTGACATTTCTCTGTAATGTATGGTTCAGTAGAAGACAGCTGGATTCTCACATGTCCCTCTGCATTTAATCTTTTGTGACATGTTCTGGATGATGTAAATGAAGGTAGTCTGGCCACACATGGATATGTAGTTGGACAAAAGAGGAGCATTTTATTTTAATTTTTAATTTAATTTAATTTTGGCCTCGCTGCACAGCTTATGGGATCTTAGTTCCCTGACCAGGGATTGAACCCAGGGCACTGCAGTGAAAGTATGGAGTCCTAACCACTGTACCACCCGGAAATTCCAGGGAGGAGCATTTTAACAGCCTTTTCAGAAAACTGTGGCTATTCTTCTTTGAGACTACACCAAAACCCAACAAGTTCCTTAAAAGAGTTGAAATGTAGTTACTTGCCAACTGAATGGATCTTTTACTCTTACGTATTCTGTAACATGTCATTTGGACGGTCATACAGAACCCTCAAATCAACACATTTTGTTACACAATAGAAATAAGATAACAATTGTTAATATCACTACCGGGCGCATTAGAAAAGTTATGTAAAACTGCCAAGTTAACAGTGATGGATACACATCATACACAAAATTCTAAGTTTTGCTTGAAAGCTCAAATTTTATTTTTGGTGACAAACACTGACAGTTGTTTTCCTTGATGTGACAGGCTCACTCTGTTCATTTTTGAGAAAATGTCTGCCAAGTACCCAAGTCTGAATAACCATACTTTGTCTGTCAGTAGTTGTTTCAAGTAAAACTGATGTTCTGTGAAAAAAGAGGCCTGTCGAGCTCACACCTCAAACCGCACAACTGCTTTTCCTTGAGACAAACATCAGACTTTGACATCAGCACAAATGCTTTATGTATTCTTCCTGTTCTGTCACACGGAACATTATAAAGATCTGAACTCAAAAGTTGAGATTTTAAAAAATTAACAATTTTTATTGTTTTATCACAGCCATTCTTGAGTAAAACTGACTTAAAAAAAATGAGAGTGTATGATGATGAAGTATTCAATGATCGCTAGTACAGGTTTGTGCTGGGCTTCTCAGGTGGTGCTAGTGGTAAAGAACCCACCTGCCAATGCAGGAGACATAAGAGATGTGGGTTCAGTTCCTGGGTTGGGAAGATCCACTGGAGGAGGGCATGGTAACTCACTTCAGTATTCTTGCCTGGAGAATCCCATGGACAGAGGAGCTTGGCAGGCTATGGTCCATGGGGTCGTAAAGAGTCAGACATGACTGAGTACAACACGTGGCACAGGTTTGTGCCATTGCTTTGATTCAAGCTAAGGTGCTAGCAGTTTTGTCCACTATTGCTTTGGCATTATTATGGCAAATGTCAACATAGTAAAAATGGCAAACAATTTCTTAATATTATTATAAAAACAGGGAGTCACATAGGTTCCCTGAAAGGGTCTCAGAGATCCCCAGGAGACTGTACACCATACTTTGAGAACCCTGGTCTAATATGTAGTCCTTTCCTTCAACAAGCTTACAATCTGTCTAGATTGACAAGACTAATAGATATAAAATAATCAATAAATATAAAGATAACATATATCATCTGTACTACATGACTGAGTACTGTAATTTCTGAAGGAGTTTAGAGAAGAGGAAAGTTAGTGAGGGATGAAGAGTCAGGGAAGGCTTCTTGGAAGAGGCGGGCCAGAACACTTTAGAGTTGTTTTATCTATCAAATGCCCTTTCCTGTCTTTAAAGAAATTCCTTTGATTAAACTCACCTTCGTCTAATTGCACTCTATGTGGCACCTGCCCTACATTTATATAATCATTTACTTATGCACAATGGTATGCAGGTAAATGTTTAACAAACAGCACCTAAAAACAGCCTTTGCTAGTTTCCATAGTGCAAATATTCTCACCACGAGCGATTGTAAGCTATCAACAGTTTACAGCATTCCTGAAATTTTAACAATTTCAACACGCCACTGTCAGTCAATAATGAGTGACTTCACTCAATGTTTCTACTTGAAAGCAAGGACAATGCCATCTATACTTTCTATATATCCCAACTACATCTAGTGTAGCACAAAGTGAAGTGAAGTGAAGTCACTCAGTCATGTCCGACTCTTTGTGACCCCGTGGACTGTAACCTATCAGGTTCCTCTGTCCATGGGATTTTCCAGGCAAGAATACTGAAGTGGGTTGCCATTTCCTTCTCCAAGTGTAGCACAAAGCAGAATATCAATTGCTGAGTGACTTAGACATATCCGAAGATATACAGCTAGTGTGTGTTGCTGAAAACAAATTAAATGATCGCCAAGGTCTTCTGGGCAATAAAATTCTATTATACCTAAGACAGTATAAAATATCTATCAAAGTTCTGTTCCTTATAGATTTCATAGATATTTAAAAGACAGTAATAGTGATTAAAGAGAAGAGCATTTATCGAGCACTTCTAAGATGCCAAGTTCTGTGTTATGTACTTTACTTTCTTTTTATTTATTTTTTTGGCTGTGCTGGGTCTTAGTTGCTTTGCATAGGCTTTCTCTAGTTGCAGTGAGTGGGGGTTACTCTTTGTTGAGGTGCTTGGGCTTCTCATTGTGGTGGCTTCTCTTGTTGTGGAGCACAGGCTCCAGGTGCGTGGGCTTCAGTAGCTGTAGCACGCAGGCTGCCGTTGTGGCATCTGGGCCCTAGAGAGCACAGGCTCCAGCAGTTGTGGTGCATAGGCTTAGTTGCTCTGAGGCATGTGGAATCTTCCTGGACTAGAGATTGAACCTGTGTCCCCTGCATTGGCCAGAGGATTCCTTTCCACTGAGCCACTAGGGAAGTCCTATACTTTACTTTCTAATCTCATTTAAAGCTCATGGTAGTTTACTTATGCATTTTATCTACTTTGCTGATGATCTCTAAAATTCTTTCTCCCAGGTTGTTGATCTTCTGGTATCATTTATTGGGTTCCTCTAAAGTTTTGTTTTTTGTCAATTCTTGTGATATATCATAAAGATAATAGATTTTGGAATTAGATAAAATGGGTTTCAAATCCTGGTTCTGTATAATCTTTAGCAAATTTTTTAAGATCTTTCAACTTTAGATTTCTAAAGTGAGAAGAATGATGCTTATCTCATAATGTATATATCTCATAGAGACTGAATGAGAAAATGTATCTAACATGCCTAGTGAAGTGTATAGTTCAAAAAAATCATTATTTTTTCTTGTTTCTCCGACATCACAAAGCTTTTGAATCACTGATTGATAGCTTCTATTTTGATTCAAGGCATAATTTTTTTTTATTCCTTTTATTTATTTTTCTGCTTTGATTGCTGTGGCGAAAACTTCCAAAACTATATTGAATAGTAGTGGTGAGAGTGGCCACCCTTGTCTTGTTCCTGACTTTAGGGGAAATGCTTTCAATTTTTCACCATTGAGGATGATGTTTGCTGTGGGTTTATCATATATGGCTTTTATTATGTTGAGGTATATTCCTTCTATAGTGCTTTCTGAAGGGTTTTTATCATAAATGCATGTTGAATTTTGTCAAAGGCTTTCTCTGCATCTATTGAGATAATCATATGGTTTTTATCTTTCAATTTGTTAATGTGGTGTATCACATTGCTGCTGCTGCTGCTGCTGCTAAGTCGCTTCAGCTCTGTGCGACCCCATGGACAGAATCCCACCAGGCTCCTCTGTCTCTGGGATTCTCCAGGCAAGAATACTGGAGTGGGTTGCCATTTCCTTCTCCTAATTCAAGGCATAAATTGTTATAATGCCTTAGAGATAGTACCATTACCTGAGTTCCATTTCGGTCTCTAGGCTTTCAATCTGCTTTTTCATGGAATCCTCTGACTCAGAAACCTGACCACGCAGTTCAGCAAGTGAGAATGTTCGCCTCTGTAAAGAAGAAGTGGGGATGAGGGTGAAGCTCTAATTGGAAAGAAATTCTCCAAATTAGTGAGGGTTTCTGGGGAGTGTAGAGTATGATCATTGGCAACATATTTCCACAGAGTACTTACCCGGAGTTTAGGAGGTGGATTCTCCCCAGATTCCATTTTTAATTTGAGTTGAGCCACATCCTGAGCCAGAATCTTTCTGTCTTCAAGAAGGTCATTCAGATGGCGTTTGGCTTCCTCAGTACTGACCATCACCTCAATTTCATTTCCAAGCCAACTCTAGAAAATAAATCAGTCATGTTAGGTTAAGGATGAGGAATCTCTGGCCCATGGGCTAGAGTCACTCCAGGTTTAATTTCACTTGAACCAGAGCCCAAGTAAGTAGAAGTGAGATTTCCATTTGTGCCAAAACTCACCAAAAATCCCAATAGTGCTGTAAGAGCCTTTAGTGGAAATTTCTGAAAAGGTCACAAGAAAGCTTTCTGCAGAAAATCTTTCTTCAGATATCCTAGCATTTCTATGTATTCTGTCTTTACCTTCTCCATTTTCTCCTTAATCTTTGTCCATAATAAGTCATAATACAGAATTGAAGTATATTGTGATCATCTGTTCTACTTAATAAACAGATAACCATTATTAATCTTTAAAATAGATCAATGGAATTTCAAAAACTGCAAACAAAATTAACTAAATTCAGTTTTTAGAAAGGTAGCCTGGACTTCCCTGGTGGTACACTGGATAAGAATCCGCCTGCCAATGCAGGGGACATGGGTTCAAACCCTGGTCTGGGAGGAACCCACATGCCATGGAGCAACTGAGCCTAAGCACCACAACAGCTGAGCCCGTGCTCTAGAGCCTGCACACTACAACATCTGAGCCCAAGTGTTGCAACTACTGAAGCCCATGTGCATAGAGCCTGTGCTCTACAACACAAGGCACCACAATGAGAAGCCTGTGTATTGCAATGAAGATCCAGTGTAATAAAAAACAGATACTTTCAAAAAATGAAAATTTTCATTTTTAGATGAAGATATACCATGCTAAGAGTAGTCAAAGAAAGCCGAGTGGATATATTTTATATTAATGATTATTAATTATTATTAATCAAATATAATTATTTGATATTAATCTGGAATCAATTCTGGCAATCTGGAATCAAGATTGCCAGGAGAAATATCAATAACCTCAGATATGCAGATGACACCACCCTTATGGCAGAAATTGAAGAGGAACCAAAGAGCCTCTTGATGAAGGTGAAAGAGGAGAGTGAAAAAGCTGGCTTAAAATTCAACATTCAAAAAACGAAGATCATGGCATCTGGCCCCATCACTTCATGGCAAATAGATGGGGAAACAATGGAAACAGTGACAGACTTTATTTTCTTGGGCTCCAAAATCATTGGAGATGGTGACTACAGCCATGAAATTAAAAGACGCTTGCTCCTTGGAAGAAAAGCTATGACCAACCTAGACAGCGTATTAAAAAGCAGAGACATTACTTTGCTGACAAAGGTCCATATAATCAAAGATATGGTTTATCCAATAGTCATGTATGGATGTGAGAGTTGGACCATAAAGAAGGCTGATCGCTGAAGAACTGATGCTTTTGAACTCTGGTGTTGGAGAAGACTCTTGAGAGTCCCTTGGACAACAAGGATCTCAAACCAGTTAATCCTAAAGGAAATCAGTCCTGAATATTCATTAGAAGGACGATGCTGAAACTGAAGCTCCAATACTTTGGCCACCTGATGTGAAGAGCCGATTCACTGGAAAAGACTGATGCTGGAAAAGATTGAAGGCAGGAGGAGAAGGGGATGACAGAGGTTGAGATGGTTGGATGGCATCACTGACTCAATGGATATGAGTTTAAGCAAGTTCTGGGACATGGTGAAGGACAGGGAAGCCTGGCGTGCTGCAGTCCATGGGGTTGCAAAGAGTTGGACATGACTGAGTGACTGAACAACAAATACAGAATTTGCATTAAAGAATATTATTACCCACACTTATATGGGCAATAAATCTATGACAAAGGAGGTAAGAATATACAATGGGGAAAAGACAGCCTCTACAATAAATGGTACTCAGAAAACTGGACAACTACATGCAAAAGAATCAAACTGGACTACTTTCTCACGTCATATACAAAAATAAATTCAGAATGGATCAAAGACCTAAACATAAGACCTGGAACCATAAATCTTTTTAGAAGGAAATATAGGCAGTGAGCTCTTTGACATCAGTCTTAATAATATTTTACTAAGCATCCTCAGGCAAGGGAAACAAAAGCAAAAATAAACAAATGGTACTACATCCAACTAAAAGCTCTTGCACAGCAAAGGAAACTATCAACAAAATGAAAAGGCCATCTACGGAAAGGGAGAAGATATTTGCAAATGATATATCTGATAAGAGGTTAGTATCCAAAATACACAAAGAACTCATAGAACTCAATATCAAAAACAAACAAAAACAAAACTAGATTTAAAAATGGAAAGAGGATCTGAATAGACATTTTTCCAAAGAAGACATACAGATGGCCAACAGACACATGAAAAGATATTCAACATCACTAACCATCAGGGAAACACAAATCAAAACCACAATGAGATATCACCTCACACCTGTCAGAATGGCTATTATCAAAAAGACAACAAATGATAAGTGTTGGTTATCCATTTTAAATATGGCATTGTGTACACCTGAAACTATCACAATATTGTTAATCAACTATACTCCAATATAAAATACAAAGTTTAAAAAAATTTCAAAAGAAACAGTGTTGGTGAGGCTGTGGGGAAAAGAGAACCCTCGTGCACTGTTGTTGAGAATGTGAATTGGTATAGGCACAATGGAAAACAGTATGGAGAGTCTCAAAAAATTAAAAACAGAACTACCAAATGATCTAGCAATTCCACTCCTGGGTATTTATCCAAAGAAAACAAAAAGCATAATTAGAAACCATATATGCACCCCAATGTTTATTGCAGCACTATTTACAATAGCCAGTGTACAATAACCTAAGTGTCATCAATAGGTGAATGGATAAAGATGTGAGATATATGTATATATAAGATGGAATGTTACCCAGCCATAAGAATGAAATCTTGCCATTTGTGACAACATGAATACACCTAGAGGATATTATGCTTAGTGAAATAAGTCAAAGACAAAACTATGTGCTTTCACTTATAAGTAGGATCTAAAAAACAAAACAAATGAACAAAACAGAAACAGAGTTATAGAGAACAAAAAGGTAACTGCCACCAGGGAGGGGGATAGAGGGAGGAAAGAAATAGGTGAGGGAGACTAAGAGGTACAAAATTCCAGTTGGAAAATAAAGGAGTCAAGGGTATGAAATGTACAGTGTGGGGAATATAGAATAACTATATAATATCTTTGTATGGTGACATATTGCAATTAGACTTATCATGGTGATCATATATTGAATCGCTGTTGTGTAACAGGAAGTAACATAGTGTTGTAGGTCAATATACTTCACAAATAAACTAACAAACTCATAGCAAAAAAGGTAAGATTTGTGGTTATCACAGGTGGGGTGTGGGGGAAGGAGGACTTGAATGAAGGCAGTCAAAAGGTACAAACTTCCAGTTATGAGATAAGTAAGTATTAGGGATATAATGTGCAACATGATAAATATAACTAACACTGCTATAAGTTGTTAAAAGAGTAAATCCTAAGAGTTCTCATCACAAGAAAAAATTTTTTTCTATTTCTTTAATTTAGTATCTATATGAAATGATAGATGTTCACTAAACTTATTGTGATTATCATTTAATGATGTATATAAGTCAAATCACTATGCTGTACACCTTAAACTTATGCAGTGCTGTATATCGATTTATCTCAATAAAATTGGAAGAAAAAAGGAATATTGTCAAGGATAAAAAAAGATAATTTCATAATGGTAAGGGAGTCAATTATTCAAGAACTTAACCCTTAATGTTAATGCCCATAATATACAAAGCACCAAGATGTCTGAAACAAAATCATATATAAGCCAACAAAGGAGATAATGTAGAATCATAAATATACTCAATTGATCCAAAAGAAGCCAGAAAACAAGGAAAAGGGAATGAAGAACAGATGGGACAAATAGAAAAAATTTGCCTGCCAATGCAGGGTACACAGGTTCAATCCCTGGTCCAGGAAGATCCCACACACCATGGGGCAACTAAGCCCATGTGCCACAACTACTGAACCCTGCATGCCCAGGGCTGGTGCTCCCCAGCTAGAGGAGCCACCTCAAAGAGCAGTCCTGCTCCCTGCAACTAGGGAAAGTTTGTGCACAGCAATGAAGACACACTGCCATCAAAATAAACTGAAAACAAAACAAAGAAGGCACAAAGAGGTTAAAGCTAAAAGGATTAAAAAAAAATATACCATGCTAACATTAAAAGAAAGCTTGATGGACTTATTATCAGAAAAAGTAGATCTCAGAACAAAGAATATTGCCAGGAATAAAAAAGATCATTTTATAATAATAAAGGGATCAATTAATCTTAAATGTTTATGCCCCTAATAATAGAGCTTCAAAATATATGGAACTATAAGAAGAAAAAAAAATCCATAATTCTAGTTGAAGATTTCAATACCCATTTCTAAGTAATTGATAAAACAAGTAGGCAGAAAATCAGCAAGGAAACAGTAGAAATGAACCGCACAATCTATCAAATTGACATGATTGACATTTGTAGGACACTCTATCCAACTATAGCAGAATATACATTCTCAAGTACACATAGTGTGAACATTTGCCAAGACTGACCATATTTTAGGTCATAATATATCTCAATAAATTCAAGGGAATTCAAGTCATAAAAAGTATATTCTCTAACCACAATGGAATTAAATTAGAAATCACAACAGAAAGATATTTGGAAAAAATCCCCTAATATTTGGAAACTAAATAACATCCTTTAGATTTCATTAAAGGAGTATTAAAGGGGAAATTTATAGCACTAAATGTTTATATTAGAAAAGAACTCAAATCAATGACCTCAGGTTCTACCTCAAGAAACTTAAAAAAAGCCAATTAAATCCAAAGCAGAAATAAGGAAATAATAAAGATCAGATTAGAAATTAATGAACTGGGGTTTTGGGGATAGTTTTTTTTAACTATGGTAAAATATACATAACATAAAGCTTACTATTTTAACCATTTGTAAGAATGAACTGATTCTTTGCTAAACCTTAGCCAAACTAATCAAGAAAAAGGAGAAAAGACACAAAATATCAATAATATGAATGAGATAGAGAACATTACTACAGCTTTTACAGATATTAGGAGGGTAATAAGGGAATATTATGAATAACTTCATGCCTTTATGAGTCATTCATTCATGTGTTTGGCATGAAGTTATTCATGTCAAACACACAAACTACCAAAGCTCACTCAAGAGAAAATATATAACTTGAACAACCCTATATCTATTTAAAAAACTGAATTATAGTTAACCCCTCCTCTGACCCAAAGCAACAACTAACAGAAACATCCTTCAGGCCTAGATGGCTTAACTTGTGAATTGTACAAAACTTGTAAGGAAGAAACAATATTAGTTCTATACAAACTCTTCCAGACAATTGAAGAGGAGGCAATACTTTCTCACTTATTCTAGGAGGCCTTGATACCAAAACCAGACAAAGACATTATAAGAAAACAACAGACCAATGTCCCTCAAGAATACAGATATAAAAATTGTACACACAATTTTTATTTTAGCAAGATTTTAATTTTATACATTGTTGAACTCAACAATGGCGCTTTCCTGCTGGCTTAGCGGTAAAGAATCTGCTTGCAATGCAGGGGATCCCGGTTCAATCCCTGAGTCAGGAAGATACCCCTGGAGGAGGGCATGGCAACCCACTCCAGTATTTTTGCCTGGAGTATCCCAAGGACAGAGAAGCCTGGTGGGCTATAGTCCATAGGGTCACAAAGAGTCGAACACAACTGAAGCAACTGAGCATACACACATGCATACACGAGCTCAACAATACATAAAAAGGATGATCTATCACCACTAAGTGGAGTTTATTCAAAGATTGAAAGGCTGACTCGATATTTGAACATTGAAATCATTCACCAAATCAACAAACTTGACACAAAAAGTGTTTGGCAAAATTTATATCCACGGGGTTTGATCCCTGGTTGGGGAATTAAGATCTTGCAAACTGCGTGGTGTAGCCAAAAAAAAAAAAAAGTGATATCCATTCAAGATAAGAACTCACAGCAAACTAAGAACAGATAAGAACATTCTCAAGCTGATAAAGGACCTCTACGAAAAACCGACAGCTAATATCACACTTAGTGGTAAAGACTGAATATTGTTGCCCTGAGATCAGGAACAGAAGGGTTTCTACTGTCATTTCTCCTATTCAATATCATCCTGAATGTCCTAGCCAATGCAATAGGGCAAGTAAAATAAATAAAAGATATATATATTATAAAAGAAGAAATAAAACTGTATTTATGGATGGCATGATTATCTATATAGAAAGTCCCAAAGAACCTAAAAATAGCTACAAAACTAATAAAGTCAGAAGATAAAAATTAATATACAAAAGTCAATTGCATTTCTATATACTAGCACTGAACAACTAGATAAATAATTTGGCAGTTTCTTGTAAAGTTAAATACACACTTACATTGTTGTTGCTGTTCAGTCGCTAAGTTGTGTCTGCCTCTTTGCGACACCATGGACTGCAGCACGCCAGGCTTCCCTGTCACACTTACCATATCGTCACACTTACCATATGACCAAGCAATCTCACTCTTAGGTATTTACCCAAGTGAATGACTGACTTCCTTTGTTATATAGAAACCTGTATGAGAATGTTTTTATAACCGCTTTATTCATGAGCACCAAAAACTAGGAGAAAAACGACTCCAAGATAACATTTAACAGGTGAATAGATAAAGGAACATCCATACAATGGAATAATATAGGCAACAGCATGGATGAGCTTCCCTTGTGGCTCAGTGGTAAAGAATCCACCTGCCAATGCAGGAGACACAGGATATGCGGGTTCAATCCCTGGGTGGGGAAAATCCCCTGGAGGAGGAAATGGCAACCCACTCTAGTATTCTTGCCTGCAAAATCTCATGGACAGAGGAGCCTGGCAGGCTACAGTCCATGGGGTCGCAAAGAGCTGGACATGACTGAGTATGCACAGACACACATGGATGAATTTCAAATGCCTTATTCTAAGTGAAAGAAGTCATACTGTATGTTTCCAGTTATATGACATCGATACAATGCAAAGTGAAAACAATAATGACAGAATGCAAATCACTGTTTATGAAAGGCTGGGGATGGATGTGTGAGATGGCTACAAAGTGTTACAGGGCAATTTGGAGGGGATAACTATTCTATATTTTGATAATAACCAGTTTTAACATTATATATGATGTTAAAACTTACAGAACTATACTACACCAAAAAGGGTAAATCTTACTGTATGTCAGCTATATCTTAATAAAATAAATTGGAAAAAAATCAATGCCATTTGCCATACTGAGTAAAAACAAATCATAAGATCATCTCAAGAGGATTCAGAAAAAAACTTTTGGAAAAACCCAACATCTAGTCATGATAAAAAACTTTCAGCAAACTAGGAATAGACAAAAACTTATTCAACCTGATACAAAAACCTATAGCTAATATACTTAATGGTGAAAGATTGAAAGCTATCCTTCTAAAATTAGGAACAAAGCAAGGATATCCTCTTTTTATCTATTCTACTAGTGTTTTACTAGAGGTTCTAGCAAGTACAATTAAGTAAGAAAGGCTTTTTTTTAGGGCATACAGAGTGGGCAAGGATAAATAAAATTGTCCCTATGTGCAGATGACATGATCACCTACATAGAAAATCTAGTGACAGAAAGCAGATTAATGGATGCCTGGAGATGGGGGGTAGAGGGAGATTGGGTAGGGGAGGGAGGGATTACAAAAGTGGACAAAGTAAGTTTTGTTCCTGATGGACACTGACATTATCTTGATTGTGGTGATGATTTAAAGGTGTATATCTGTGTCAAAACTTACAGAAAGAGTTCACTACTCCTGCTCTTTAACAACCATTTGGAGGTAATCATATCATTGGGAAATAAGGTTTTCAGGTAGAACTTCAGATTTTGTAGTGTTTACTTCTAAATAAAAAGAAAGCAACTTCCCATTTTTCCCTATTCCCAGTGTACATAAGACAAATGGTGGCTCAAGCTGTCCATACCTTCACCCGAGCTGCAGTGCCTTCCATTCCACGACTCTGAGACTCTTTCCGCTTATCTGCGACCTCTCGCTGTTTTTGGAGAGCATCCTTGAGACGCTTGTTGGCAGCTGCTGCCTAAATAAAAATGGTTCATAGTAATGTTGAATTAAAGGGTGTGAAAGAAGAACATTCTCACTTCTAGCATAAAAATTCTATGGGTCTGAATTCTATAGGAACCACATTTCTAAGTCCCCATGTACATAACACTGGTTATGGCTTAAGAGCCTAGGGGAGGTACACATTTCAAGGAAGTACTGCAGACTGATAGTATCTAGAAATGTCACATATCAATATTACCTTTTTTTTTTGGTAAAGAAGCAAGTCCAATCAGGAAAAAAATCCTTATTTGAATAGTGCCATTTTCAGCAGGTTTTATGCTCACAGTTTAAGACCAATAGGCATCAAGACTCAAATTGCTGTCAAGATTGGTATCCATGGTTTCTCAGGACACTGGCTTATTTAAGGGATGCTATTCTGCCAGCATCTAAGCCTGAAAGTGATAATACACTTGACCTAGCAGATTGGATTTTCTTACCTCCTCAGTTTTACGTCTGAGCACATTAGACTGTTTCTGGAAGTTTCTTTCAAGTTTGAGCAGTTCATATTGCCTCTTGCGGTCCTAAGAAGAAGAGAGTCAGATTTTTAATTGTTATTCAGCTAGTTAAAATAAAACCTTATAATGTAACTGAAGAGTCTTTCAACAGTACAGTCATTATGGAAAACAGAATGAAAATTCCTTAAAAAATTAAAAATAGACCATATGATCTGATAATCTCACTACTGAGTATACATGCAAAGGAAATGAAATCAGTATCTTGAAGAGATACCTGCATTCCCATATTCATTGCAGCATTATTCACAATAACCAAGCTATGGAAATTACCTAAGTTGACATAAGTTGTTGACAAACGAATGGATAAAGAAAATGTGGAATATATTGATGCCTGAACAACACAAGGTTAGGGGTGCCAACTCTCATGCAATCGAAAATTTGTGTGTAACTTTACAGTTGGCCCTCCATATCTGTGGTCCTGCATCCATACATTCAACCAATTGTGGATAGTATAGTGCATGTGTGCTAAGTCGCTTCAGTCATGTCCTACTCTTTGTGACACTATGGACTGTAGTCTGCCAGACTCCTCTTATCCATGGGATTCTCCAGACAAAAATACTGGAGTGGGTTGCCATGCTCTCCTCCAGGGGATCTTCCTGATCCAGGGATCGAATGTCTTTTTTGTCTTCTGCATTGGGAGGTGGGTTTCTTACCACTAGCACCACCTGGGAAGCCCCTGAATGGTATAGTAGTGTAGTATTTACTATTGAAAAAAATTTCATGTGTAAGTTGACCCATGAAGTTCAAATCCATGTTGTTCAAGGGTCAACTGTATACATAATGGAATATTATTCATTCACAAACAAGAAGGAAATCCTGCCATTTGAAACAACGTGGATGAACCTGGAAGTTATTATGGTAAATGAAATAAACCAGACTGAGAAAAACAAATACTATATGATCTCACTTATATGTGCTAAGTCGTTTCAGTCGTGTCTGACTCTTTGTGACCCTATGGACTGCAGCCTAGTAGGCCTCTCTGTTCATGGGATTTTCCAGGCAAGAATACTGGAGTGGGTTGCCATGCTCTCTTTCAGGGGATCTTCCCAACCCAGGGATCGATCCCACGTCTCCTGCATTGTCAGGCAGGTTCTTTACCACTAGCGCCACCTGGGAAGCCCTCTCACTTATATGCAGAATCTAAAAAAGTTGAACTCATATAACCAGAGAGTAGAACGGTAGTTATCAGAGACTGAGGGGGAGGCGTGAAGAAAATGGGAAAAGGTTGGTCAAAGGGTATAAACTTTTAGTTATAGTGTATAACAAAGTACCTATAGCTAAGAATACTATATTGTATACTTAAATCTGCTAAGAGAGTAGATCTTAAGTGTTCTCACACTGAAAATAAAAGGTAACTATGTAAGGTCATGGATTTGTTGGAATCAGGAAATGCCATATTTTCAAGTTTCTTCTCTTTCAAGATTGTTATGACTATTCTGGGTCACTTGCATTTCCATATGAATTTTAGGATAAACGTGTGAATTTCTATAAATGAGCTAGACAAAATTTGGTTGGGATTGTGTTGAATCTGTAGATCAATCTTGGGGTATCCCAACTTAATATTGTCTTCCCACTCATGAGCATGGGTTATTGTTCTTTTCATTTAGATCTTCAAAGGATGTTTTGTAGTTTTTAGTATACAAGTCTTACACTTGTTTTGTTAAGCTTATTCCTAAGTATTTTATTCTTATTGATGTCATTATAAATGGAATTGTCTTAATTTCATTTTCAAATTGTTAGTTGTTAGTGAAGAGCAATATAACCATATTTTGTGCATTGAACTTATATCCTGCAACCCTGCTGCTCATGTATTTGTTTTAACAGTTTTCAGTTGATTCTCTAGGATTTTCTATATACAAGATCATGTCATCTCTAACAGAGATAGTTTTGCCTTTTCCTTTTCAATCTAGATGCCTTTCATATATCTTACTTGCCTAAGTGTCCTGGCTAGAACCTCCAGGACAATGTTGAATAGAAGTGATGAGAGTAGATGCCCTTGTCTTGTTCCTGATCTGATGAGAATTCAGCTGTTAATTTTATTGGGGTTTCTCTGTATGTGATGAGTCATTTTATTTTGCTGCTTTTAAGTTTTTTGTCTTTGTCTTTCAACATTTGGACATGATGTGTCTTGGGTGTGGATCTCTGTAAATTTATCCTACTTGTAGTTGATTGAGCTTCTTAGATGTGTAGATTAATGTTTTTTTAAATCAAATATAGAAAGTTTTCAGTCATTAGATCTTAGAATATTTTGACTGTTGTTTCACTTATTGTTCTCATGAGCTACCAGTCTCCTAATTACTCACTACCAAAATTTCCATTGTTTTTGACAGCACCTTTAGGTTTTAACTTCCCCAGATTCTGTTGCCAAATAAAGTCAGTCCCCTTAGGGAGAACTGCATTCCTATGGCCTGCCTCTCCCCCTGGGCAGAACCATCTGTACCACTGTTTAGGACCTGGTGGGACAGCAGCCCACTTCTCTGAGTGACATCTCTGTTCTAGGATTAGGATGCTGAGCAGGGGCAGCATACCCTATTTTTCT
This sequence comes from Cervus canadensis, assembly GCF_019320065.1. NCBI lineage: Eukaryota > Metazoa > Chordata > Mammalia > Artiodactyla > Cervidae > Cervus > Cervus canadensis. The sequence continues at coordinate 38,785,658 of NC_057419.1, forward strand.
TGGTTTGCCTCTCTTGACATGGAACCTACATCCTATGATTAGAGGGGTTAGGATAGACAGACCCCAGTAGTTGTGGTCTTTTGCAGCAGAGGTAGAGTTTCCACGCTGTGCATGGGGGTGAGATGGAAGAAGGGATCCCCAGACCTCTTGGCTGCTCGTACTCAAAAAAAAAAAAGCTTCAGCAAAATGGAGCTGTTGGGGAGGAGGGAGGGAGTTGTTCGAGGCTCAAAGGCTACAGACTCTTTGATGTTCTTATTGAGATTAAATAGATTTCCTGGAATGAGCATTTACTTCCTGTATGCCCTTAAGACAATTCCAGAGACTTTTTAATAGTTGTTTTTATACATGTCACCAGTTGCACTTCTTTTGCTGGGAAGAGAGTCCACAAAGCTCCTCATGCCACCATTCCTAAAACATTTATCTCATTTCTTGACTCAACATATCACATTCTGGCCTGTTCTAAAAATGATCCCAAATTAGTGTCCTTTCCTGTGCTTTCCAAGATCACTGCTACTACTCTAATTCAGGTCGCTATTATCTTTCTGGATGATGCAATATCTGCTTGTGTTCTGGCCTCTAGATTCCCAATACTTTAGTTTGTTTAACACCTGAATCCCAGATGTAACTTAGAAAGCAGTACTTTGCTGATATTACTTTGTTTCTCAAAAACCCTAAAAGTCTTTACACTAACAAAATAAATTTCAAATTTCCTGAATCTTTAACAGTCCAGCTTCAACTTGTCTTTCCAATGAAATCTGCTCTGACTATCCTTCATCCAACATGGATCATATGCTATTCCTTGAAAATTCGGACAAAGCTGTCATCTCTGTGTCTTCATTCCTGTTCTTCCATTTATCTGGAATGCTGGTATTTACCTCTGTCAAAATCCTTCCTATTGTTCAAGGCCTTTTCAGTTATCATCTTTTTAGTCCAACTAGAAGTGTGGTACCCTTTCTTTTTTTTTTTTTTAATATTTATTTATTTATTTGGCTGTGTCAAGTCTTAGGTGAGGCATGCAGGATCTTCAGTTATGGCATATGGGATATAGTTCCCTGATCAGGGGTCGAACCCAGGCCCCCTGTGTTGGGAGCTCGGAGCCTTAGCCATTGGACCACCAGGGAAGCCCCCCTTTCTTAATTAAATTGGCATTTTAGACTATTTGTAAAGTACAAATCTCTTTATTTCTTGTATTGAAGAAAACTATGCTTAATTTTTTTTAAATTTTTTTTAGAAAACTATGCTTAATTTTTTATGGTTTTAATTTTTTTGTTTATTCTTATAAAAAGATATGACAACTGATAATATTATAATGAACTGTTTTCAGACCTTTGAAAAATTCCATGAGTTTTTTAAACCTTCTAAATAATTTTTAATTACTTTAGAAATATTTTAATTTAAAAATATTTTTAAATAAAACTTTAAAAAAAATGGTACACTCTTTTTCTTAAACATTTTCTTTTCTAATTAGTCTCCAGTGTATATATTTGGTAACCACTTGGGCTGAACCTTGCTGGATGTCAGAACAACAATAAGAAAATGGGAGGCGGGAGGAAGGTTCAAGAGGGAGGTGACATATGTATACCCATGGCTGACCAATGAGGATACAAGGCAGAAACCAATACAACACTGCAAAGCAACCCCTGCCAGCCAAAAATAAACATTTTTTTATAAAGTAAACAAATTTTTTAAAAAATAAAAAATGATTTTTATTATTTTTTGCTTTCCTAATTGTTATCCTCCCTGGTACTACATTACATACAAATATTATATAAACTTCATTATCACTCTCAAATTAATATATTGGAACACTAACTTGTTGAAGAAAACCATGCTTATGTCTCACTTTCCCATTTAGACAAGATATTCTCTTTTTGCAATAGATTTCTTTAATAATGCTCAGTTAAAAAATAAAACTACCACCACCTTTAGAAATTATATTCTACCACTCTTTGTAGATAAGACATTCTTCAAGGGCAGAACACGTATACTACTCATCTTTCTATTTTCCATGGTATCTAGTGGATAGTACCTTGCAAATAGTAGACGTTTAAAAAATTCATGTTAAATTCATGAATGTATCATATATTTAGAGATCCAGTTGTTTGAAGAGAGGCTTTAATGCTAGTCAGCCCAGAAAATGGTTCATTAGGTAGGACTCTGAGAAGTTGCAGTTACTTACTCGTTCTTTTAACTGGATTACTTCTTTGTCTTTTTGTTGCTTCCATTGTCTAAACCTCTCTGCATCCTCTTTCATCTGACGCATTAACTGGACCCGCTGGTTTTTTATCACCTATGAAAACAAAAATTAGCACAAGTAGTAGTCATCTGCATTTATTCTGGGCTGATAGACTAACCATTCAGGAGAGAAAATCCAGAGCTGAGCTGAAAAGTTTGCCAACAGATTTTCTGATTATGTTTGCAATACTCCTTACTATGCTTGCACACGGTTTCCAAGTATAGACTATACAAATGAACACTCTGAACAAATAATAGAAAAAAATAGATCAGTCACTCAGTCCTGTCCAACTCTTTGTGACCCCATGGACTGCAGCATGCCAGGCTTCTTTGTTCTTCACCAACTTCTGGAGTTAGCTCAAATTCATGTCCATCGAGTCGGTGATGCCATCCAACCATCTCATCCTCTGTCGTCTACTTCTCCTCCTGCCTTCAATCTTTCCCAGCAACAGGGTCTTTTCTAAAGAGTCAGTTCTTCGCATCAGGTGGAGCTGATATTGGAGTATCAGATATACTCACAAAGTATTGGAACTTTGGCTTCAGCATCAGTCCTTCCAATGAACATTCAGAACTGACTTCCTTGAGGATGGACTGGTTGGATCTCCTTGCAGTCCAGGGGACTCTCAAGAGTCTTCTCCAACACCACAGCTGAAAAGCATCAATTCTTCGTCGCTCAGCTTTCTTTAAGGTCGAACTCTCACATCCATACATGACTACTGGAAAAACCATAGCTTTGACTAGATGAACCTTTGTCCGGAAGGTAATATCTCTACTTTTTAATATGCTGTCTAGGTTGGTCATAGCTTTTCTTCCAAGGAGCAAGTGTCTTTCAATTTCATTGCTGCAGTCACCATCTCGTGATTTTGGAGCCCCCCAAAATAAAGTCTCTCATTGTTTCCTTTGTTTTCCCATGAAAACAAAGTGCCATGAAGTGATGGGACTGGATGCCATGATCTTCGTTTTCTGAATGCTGAGTTTTAAGCCAGCTTTTTCACTCTCCTCTGTCATCGTCATCAAGAGGTTCTTTAGTTCCTCTTCGATTTCTGCCATAAGGATGGTGTCATCTGCATATCTGAGGCTATTGATATTTCTCCCGGCAATCTTGATTCCAGCTTGTGCTTCTTCCAGCCCAGCACTTCTCATGATGTACTCTGCATATAAATTAAATAAGCAAGGTGACAATATACAGCCTTGACATGCTCCTTTCCCAATTTGGAACCAGTCTGTTGTTCCATGTCCAGCTCTAACTGTTACTTTTTGACCAGCATACAGATTTCTCAGGAGGCGGGTAAGGTGGTCTGGTATTCCCATCTCTTGAAGAATTTTCCACAGTTTGTGGTGATCCATACATTCAAAGGATTTAGCATAGTCAATGAAGCAGAAGTAGATGTTTTTCTGGAACTCTCTTGCTTTTTCTGTGATCCAAGGGATGTTGGCAATTTGATCCCTGAGTCCTCTGTCTTTTCTAAATCCAGCTTGAACATCTGGAAGTTCATGTACTGTTGAAGCCTTGCTTGGAGAATTTTGAGCATTACTTTGCTAGCGTGTGAGATGAGTGCAATTGTGTGGTAGTTTGAATATTCTTTGGCATTGCCTTTCTTTGGGATTGGAATGAAAACTGACTTTTTCCAGTCCTGTGGCCACTGCTGAGTTTTCCAAATTTGCTGGCATACAGAGTACAGCACTTTCACAGCATTATATTTGAGGATTTGAAGTAGCTCAGCTGAAAGTCTATCACCACCACTAGCTTTGCTCATAGCTTTGCTCATTTGCCCACTTGACTTTGCATTCCAGGATGTCTGGCTGTAGTTGAGTGATTATACCATTGTGGTTGCCTGGGTCATTAAGATCATTTTTGTATAAAAAATGTACCTACAAGCTAAAACCAGCTCTAAATTCACTGCATATAAATGAAATTTCAAGGAAGTATCTACTAAGTCTCAAGGACAAATCTACTGAGCAACTACTGTATTCAAATAGGTTCAGTACAAAGATCTGTAACCACCACTCTGTAGATGTCAGAAGTCAAACATCAGTGACCAAAAATTTTCTCTAGGTGTCATTCATTCTGTAATCGCTTTGCAGAATTATTCCACATGATCATGGAAAGTGGTCAAAATATCACCACTAAATATTAAGGTATCCTTGCCCTTTGGTTTCAGAGAATCTAACATTAAAATTCTGAATGTCAAAACTGAGTTTTGTTATTCAAATTCTAAATGACTACTATCACAATGTCCTTACAAAAAGGACATTTGTAGAGATTCAAGCTACTTACTCACTTGAAAACACCTCTGTAGTATAATTCTAATAGAACGCCTATGGTTGTTAAGTTTCTACAGGGTAAATGCAAGGATGAGAGTTTATTACTCGTATTTCCTGGTTCAGTTTGGAGACGGTATGCTCTGTGGATTCTTTCAGCTTCAGAAGTTTAGACTGTTCATTCAGTTTCTTCTTCAGATCAGCTATTTGACCCTCTAGCTCCTGGAGACGTTTCCGGCGGCGCTCACTCAACCTAAACACAGATTTTGTAGGAATAAGGACTAGCAGGAGCAAAGTCTGATTTCAAAGGATATATTAGACTCCCAGGTTTACAACCTTGATATATATAATATAGGTGACCAGTCATATAGCCATCTTAAATAAGGAAGACTGGACTTCCCTGGTAGTTCAGTGGATAAGAATCCGCCTGCCAATGCTGGGACAGGGGTTCAATTCCTGGTCTGGGAAGATTCTACATGCCTTGGGGCTACCAAGCCCATGCCCCACAACCACTGAGTCCACTTGCCACAACTACCAAAGCCAGCACACCCTAGAGCCTGTGCTCCGTAACAAGAGAAGTCCAGGCACTGCAACTAGAGAGTACTCCCCACTCACTGCAATTAGAGAAAGCCCATGCACAGCAACAAACACCTGGCACAGCCTAAATAGAAATTAAAAAAAATGAATACTACCCCAAAAACTACAACTGTCTCAAAAATTAGAACTTAATACAAAGAGTAAAGGAAATTTTTTGAGCATATAACTACACAGTTGTCTCAACTACCCCCACCCCCGCCCGCCACCGCCACTTTGTGTTAAAAGGATGGTTCTTTAAAAGCATTTCACTTCACTTTAGTTATAAGGAATAATTCTGAGGATTGTTACACAAGTTTGAGATAGAAAGCAAACATTCAACATAACTTCTAAGAACGTGAACTTTGAATACTATATTGAAATATAATACAATCACTGAGTAAAAAGAAGGTAGAATAGCCAATAAGGCAAAGGTCTAAGGGACAGTAATTTGTCTTGGCTTTATTCTTAACTGACTAAGGGATGGCTAGATTGATTTTTCATTTACTAGCCTGAATATTAATTCTATTCACAAACTAATTTACCATCAGCATGGGGACCAAGAAACTGCTGGTCTGGTAGGTCTGATAATCTTTCAAAATCTAGCTCAAATGCTAACTTCTTTATTTTTATTCTGTTTAATTTTCAAATGCTAACTTCTTATAAAGCCTTCCTTGATTATGCCTCCCTGAACTGATATCTTCTGCCTCTGAACTCTGAAAGCAATTACTGCCTAAGAAATTTATTTGGCTACTAATCACATGCTGTGTTATGGTATTCTTTTACTGTCACCATGAAATGTTATTTAAAATCTCAATTCCTTAATTTTCTTTTGTTTTAGGTCTCCTCTCCATAATTAGGTTTAAATCCTCTAAGGGCAGGAAATAGCTCTTTTACTTTTCTATTTCCTCTACAACTCTTCACAGACAGTTAGGAACGTGAAATAGTATTTGTTGACTTTTTTCTTACTTGGCTTGGTTGACATCCTTCTTTGCTGTTTGAAGTTCAAGAACCAATTCTTCTTTTTCCTTTTGTAGATTGATGACTTCCAATTCTAGATTTTTTATGTTATCCTAGAAATGTTATAGGTTGAGAGAAAGAAAGTATTACAAGGTAAAGGAAGAAAATCATTTCAACATTTCACATCTTAAGGAGCTATGCATTCAATTTCTACCACTTCAGTTGCACACTGAAAACATTTCTACTTGATTTGATGGAGATTAAAGTTATGTAGTGGGAAGGAAAAGTACCAACCTGGAATCCAAAGGCCTAGATTTGAACCTTGAGTCCAGCATACTCTATGTAAATAACTTAAGGAAAGCCATTTCATCTCTTTTAGCCTTAGTTTCAGTGTAAAAAAGAGCTAATGTGGCAGATCTGAGACTTATCAGTCTTAAAAACAGATCTGCTTGCAAGTTGGACCTAGGTTCAAGTCTGGGAACTTGGATTTTGGTAGGATTCCCACAATTTCCTAACTGTTAAGAGTGGCTCATTATGCTTGGACTGTGTAAGCAATATGACTTATGCTGAGCACATTGCTTTCCTTCTGGGAGTCTAGAATTTTCATATGTGCTAGGGAGAGAATGCCTACATGAATTACCCCTGCTAACAATCCTGGATTCCTAGGCTCAGGGGAGCTTCCCTAATAGACAACATTTCACACACATTGTTAAAACCCATTGGTGGAGGAATTAAGTACATACTATGTGACTCCCCATTGGAAGAAGACTCTTGGAAGCACTCAGTTTCCTACAGACTGCCCCATGTGCTTTTTCCCTTTGCTGATTTTGTTCTGTATACTTCCACTATAATAAACCTTAGCTGTGAGTATGACTATATTTGAGTCCTGTGATTCCTCCTGGTGAACTGCTGAACCTGGGGGTGGTCTCATCTGTGTAAACAATTAACAACACTATCTACCTCACAGGTTGTTGGGAAGATCAAATAAGACAAAAAAGTAAAGATATTTTGTAAACTGTAAAGAGCTGCACATTCTTATATTTTGAACTTTCAAATGTATGCATGTAACAGCAACTGCAGTTCTGCATGCATTTAGAGAAGAAATTCTAGAAATGATAGTTTGGTAGGTTTTCCAAGATTGGAAAACTCAACGAATAGATTCCTATCTGCTTTCACACAGGAAACTGGCTGAATGAGTGGTTAGTATCCAAGAAGATTACATGAAGGCCTTCGACCAGTATTGAAATGAGACAAAGAAGCAGAGGCAGGTTAGGTAGGGCCGTATCTAAATAGGCAAGAGCTATTTTTCAAGAAATACACTTTTAGTCATTTCAATATGAACAATGATCGCTTCTTGGTCTTTTGGCTAAGATCAAGTGTAATATGAACAATGAAAACCAATTTCATTGCTTTATATACCCTGTATATTTAAACTGATGATAATGTATGTGTGTGTACTTACAGAAGTAACACATGAAAACATTCTTACAAAAAATAATCCAGATAATACACATAAAGGGCAAGTTCCCTTGACTGCTCCACCCCTGCCAAAATTCCAGACCTCTCTCCAGAAGTAACCATTGTCATCAGCTTGGTCCAGATCTTCCAGACACTTTTTCCTAGACATTTACATACTATGTATCTGGACATGTACATATTCTAGACATTTACATGGAAGTGTGTGCATTTATTTATTAAACATGTTGTGGCAAATGCCTAGAACATATATATAAATAGATTTGAAAATAATATATACATATATATGCATATATGTACATGTATGTAGATACCTACTAAAATATGTTAAAGACAGAGCCACATTATACATAGATAACATTTTGTAACTAGTCTTTTTTTTTTTTTTACTTTTTTCTTTTTTTTTTAATAGTCTTTTTTTAAAAAAACTTGGTCTTAGAGATTTATTTATATCAGTGCATACAGATCTGTCTCATTGTCTCAGTCTTTTTCTTTTTTGCCATAATGAAACATTCTTGTACATGCCTTCTGTGCACATGTGCAAGCCTCTTCTAGGGTAGAGACAAGTGGAATTACAGGTTCATGGGGGTACACATTTCCAATTTTAATAGATACTGCCAAATTGTCCACCAAAGTGGTTATTCCAATTGACACTCTAGCTATGTATGAGAGTACTTGTTTCCCTGCACCCTTGTCAACATTTGATATTGCTGCATTTCAAAATTTTTATTAATTGGATGGGTAAAAAAAAATCTCTTCATTATATATGCCACATTCAGTCAATCATTATCTCACTGGCTCTACAAGGGAAATAATTCAAATAGTTGACCTCTGTGCTATTATAATTCATGGTAATCTGCACTAACCAGAGCTTATACCTCCTCAACTTTTTCTATAGCAGGACTTCCCTAGTGGTCCAGTGGCTAAGACTTCATTCTCCCAATGCAGGGGGCCCAGGTTCCATCCCTGGCCAGGGATCTAGATCCCACATGCCACAACTAAAGATCCTGTGAACTGCAACAAAGATCAAAGATCCCACATACCACAACTAAGACCTGGTGAGGCAAATAAATAAATAGATACTAAAATTTTTTTCTATAGAAATTCTTCACAGTGATAGGAAAATATTGTTTGAACAAAGAACTACCTTTATTTCTTAGAAAAAGAGAGACATTTACATGTGATTAAAAGGTACAGTTAACACTAAGAATTCATTTCCTTTTAACTTTAAAGTTTGGAAGCTCAAGCATATTTGATTCTAAGGGAAAAAAAAGGATACATTATCTTGCTACATCTATAGCTCTAGCTCATTACCAGCACCCATCATAGGGTCAGAAGTACACTGAGGAAACATATGTTCCTGAGTTTCTAGGCAAGTATACAAGAAAGAGAGGAATAATTTCTCAGCCTTATCATTAATCCTTTGTTTATCCTGAAAAGGCCAAAATACATTTGACCTAAAAAAGGTGCATTGTATGTCCTGTTTATATGGAGGATTGAGCTATATATTTAACTTGCCCTCTCTTGAAAACCTACTAAAATGACCTCCCCAAAGGGTATAAATCAACAAGGATGAAGAGAGAGGTCAAGAAATTAAAAAAACTTTTTTGGAAGAGGAAAAGAATTGTGTAAGTGGTAACTGACTTAGTAGAGTAAATTTAAAAAGTTAAACTATGACTCCCATAGGACAAACGTCAAGAAGAAACAAGCCAATTTGTATCTGAACCACAAAGAGGAGCAGAGCTTTCCTCTCTGGAGAAGCTGAACCTGACAGGCTGGACTCATAGGCAGGAGACACAACAAAAGACAGGGATAAATTAACACACTATTGATAGGGGATTAAATAAGAAGTCTGCATATAACCAGAGAGACTTCAACTCTCCTATTTGCACTGAGTTACCAGAAATAGGGCATATTGCTATTCTCCCCACACAACTCTAGGCAGGAGAATGAAAGATTTCTTTATTGGTAACTGACCAGCCCAGAGAAACCTATGCATAAAGAACTTCTTATTGGCTAATTCATTTACTTATGGCTGTGCTGGGTCTTCTTCACTGCATGCAGGCTGTCTCTAGTTGCAGTGAGTGGAGGCTATTTTTTGTTGCAGTACACAGGCTTCTCATTTTGGTGGCTTCTCCTATTGGCTATTAGTGTCTCACTCTTAAATATCAATGGATAACCAAAAATCACTGGAAATTTGAAGAAAACATCTTACATTAGAGAAAGACCAAATCAAATACACTAAAGAAAGGAATTTGAATGAAACAGAGGCAAGGCAGGATGAAGAAAAGCTCAACAAAATTTAATTTCTATCCTTAAAGATGAGTATTGCATCCATGAAAGAAAAAAAGAAGAGGTTATAAAAAGGAACAATTAGAGGATTTTAAAAAATCTTAGAAATAGGCAAATAAAAACATTTACCAGGAGTGGAAGGAAATCTCCCAGAGAGTGGAATAAAAAGACAAAGAAATAGATAATATGAGGGAGGAGATAAGAAAAGCAGAGACTAAATCTCAGAGATCCAATATCTGGCTAAGAGGAGTGCAAGAAAGGAGAAAACAGAAAACAGTGATGGGCATTATTAAAGAAATAATACAAGAAAACTTCCCACTAGAGAAGAATACAAATTTCTAGATTGAAAGGACTCACGAAGCACAAAGCAGAATACGTGAGAACAGATACACACTAAGGCACATCATTGTGAAATTCAAGAATACTTGGGGACAAAGAAAAGATCCTGAAAGTTGCCAGAGGAGAGGAAAATACAGGTCAAATAAAAAGAATCAGGGGTCTTCCCTGGCAGTCCAGTGGTTAAGAATCCGTGCTTCCAATGTAGGGGGGCTGTGGGTTTAATCCCTGACATGGGAATTAAGATCCCAAAAGCTGTTAGGTGTGCCCTCCTCACCACAAAAAAAAAGTATCAGGAATTATAATGGATTTCTAATCAACAGCACTGGAAATAGAAGATAATGGAGCAAATCTTTCAGGATTCTGAAGAAAAACAATTCCCACTGCAGAATTCTAAACCCAGACAAACTAACAAATGTAAGAAACAGCACTATTACTTTCACCACAACAAACAAAAAGCTATTTTCAGGCATGCAGTGAATGGTTTAAAACATTTTCCTTTCATGTACACTTTCTCAGAAAGCTATTTGAGTTGTACTCCACCAATACAAAGAGGTAGCCCAAGAATGAGGAAGACATGGAATTGGTTTCAACACAGAGATGAGCAGTAAAGCATTGCTCCCAATAAACAATGGTCCCAGGCTGATGGCTGGGCTAGAGAAAACAAACCAAGACAGAAGATAGGAGGGTTGTCTTCAAGAAAGAAATGGACTGAAAAACTACCTGGTACATTTGTTCTACTGAGTGGAGCTTTATAATTCTATTAAGAAGTTTAGAGATAAATTATCTTTTACATTATTTTTATTTATTTCTTTGGCTGCGCTGGGTCTCGGTTGTGGCACAAAGGATCTTTGACCTTTAGTTACGGCATGCAAACTCTTAGTTGCAACATGTGGGATCTAGTTTCCCAACCAGGGATTGAATCTGGGCCCTTTGCATTCGGAGCACAGAGGCTTAGCTAATGGACCACAAGGGAAGTTCTGAAGATAAATTATTTTTTTCTAAATTGTATTTATTTATTTTGGCCATGTTAGGTCTAGGGCGATTCTTTGTTGTGGGGCACAGGCTTCTCATTGCAGTGACATCTCTTGTTGTGGAGAATGAGCTCTAGCTGCATGGGCTCAGTAGTTGTGGCACTCAGGTTTAGTTGTTCTGCGACATGTGGGGTCTCCCCAGACCAGGGATCAAACCCGTGTTCTTCGTATTGGCAGGCAGATTCTTAACCACTGGACAACCAGGGAAGTCCTGGGTGATAAATTATTGACTGGTACACAGAAGACTAAGTAAATGAAAAAATGAGATTATTAATATTAGCTGCACTGCTTGGCTTATGGGATCTTATTTCCCTGACCAGGGATTGAACCCGGGCCCATAGCCATGAAAGCCCCCAGTGCTAGCTACTGGACCACCAGGGAACTCCCCAAAATGAGATTACTAGCTTCAGGAAATGCAAAAGGCTGTACAAGAAAGAAAATGGAATCATATTATACTATGTGGCTCAGCTATAAAACTTATGCAATCATAAAATTTAAATAGTAATTATTCATTTAATCAAAAACTGTGATACAGCCATTTTGAAAGATAAGGTGAGACAATGTGCATGGGGGAATGTGTAAGAGAGCTAATATTCCCATCTTCCATAGTGGGAAGTCAATTGATAATGTATAAAAATTTTAAAGTAACAACTATACTACCAACTCTTATCTAGAAATCTGGAGGTAAATGTCAGAGGAGACAGCTTTAAAAACTTAAAGTATAAGCCTAGGGAATAGGAGAGAAGGTAGTTTGCTTTTATTTTTCTGAGTATTGTACTATTTGACCTGTAAAAATGATATACATGCTTTTGTGTGACATAAAAAATAAGTTTTAAAAATGTTAAGACTGTGATAACAAAATGGAAATACAACCTCTACTGGCAACTTGGCTATTATTTTGGAAGCAACTTCTACTCTATAGAAAAAAAAAAGTGGTGAAAATTACTTAGGAGAAACACTTTACTTGCTTTCATTTTGAAAATTTACGGGAGCTGGTGGTAGAAATGTATAATATAGGGATTTCTTAAGAACAACATGTAGGACTTTGGGGTTCTGAATAGGAAAACAATTCATCCTCTCCTCTTCCAGTTCTGCTGACATCCCTTTGTGGATGGGAAACACCTGGCTACATGGGAAAATAAGGTCTGGAACAAGGGTAACCTTGTGGACAACCTATGAGCCCAAGACTTGTCTTTAAGTAAAGACCTGATTTTAATTAGCAAGAGACACTTAGGACTACCATTAGGAAAAGCAGTTTACCCATTTGCCAGGTCATGAGATATCCATTACCAGTGCCCTCATAATTCTCTCCTGAACCCAGACCATCTACTAAGAGATGTACCTTCCTTAGAATCCCAGCTTAGTTATTAGAACAAAGTTTCTCTGCAAGTAGGGACCACATTTATTATAACATTATCTATTTATTAAATACCTGTTATATAAGTAAGGTATTAGATTAAATGAAAGAAAATTCCAGTTTATTTTTCCTGAATGTACCCTTCTGTGTTTAACCAACAGTACAATTCCAGTCATACTGTGCATTTTATGTTGCCTTGTCATCATCAAAAACGGTGTGTCTGTTTTCTTCCCGTATTACTAAAGAAAGATGGTCGACATGAATATCATGTGCCCTAGTAAATATTTTACCTGGTACTGGAAATGGATGGGCTGTAGTTGGCTGTCATTCTGAGTCATTTTCTTGGCTAAGGCCTCTTTCAGTGCAAGGGCTTTATTTAACTCAACCAGCTCCTTAGACATCTGAGCTTGACGTAGAGCATGCTGAGTAGTGAAAGCATCAGAAGACCTGGTGCTCTCTGGACTGATGGCCTCTTGCTGGAAAAGATCAGGATAATGATTTGGAAGAGAAATAAGCAACTGGAGTTCTTAGGCACTGTTTCATCAAGTCTCACAGCCACTTCTCCATTATCAGTCCCTCTGTTCTTTTAAAACTGGCTTCTCATACATGTGCTTTAAACATCAGAAATAAATTGAGCTAACCCATTTCCCTGCTCTCACAAGCACCTTATTTTTCATATCCTTTGACTGACTCTTTCAGAATGAACCAAGTTTCTTGCTCTTTTCTTTATAGGTCTGGCCAAGATTTCTTACTTTCACCTTATTCTAAGGGGTCCTTCGAGGAGAGAGGGCTCTGGCAATGGCACTTTAGTAATGGCGGAAATGGAGAAGAGGTTTCATATATTCTTAGAGCTGATCTCTGGCACCTGATTTATCTTCTATCTTTCTTCTTTCAGAATATAAAAAAATACCAATATATATTTGTTTTAGGGGGAAAATGCTGTCTCAAGCAACCATTGTCCAGTCTTTTATTTTGACTCTGCTCTATAACCATCAGCCAATTTCTAATACATTTGATCTATTCTTGCGACTTGAATGTTCAAAACATTTTCTTTGGTTCTTTTAGCCCCTAACCACCACATCTATAGAAAAGTATGCTGAGAAAAAATTCTCTTCCATTTCTTTTCTAATGCTTTTTTGATTTTGCCATAATTTCCTAATTTGTTTCCTTCATTGTCTTAATGTGCTAGACAGTTGATGCAGAATACAAGCATCTAACAAGAAATCAGTATGCCAGACTGCAAATATAGAAAGTGGCATCCCTGAGAAGCCCTGTCACCCATTACCAGTGATACTACTAGAGAGAGCTCCTATCCAAGTTAGGGATTTTATACTTAGCTGAGATTTATACTCAAGATTTCTAGATTTCCAGGGCATTCTATGGAGGATGGTAACAATCAAGGATTCTCTTCCTCAGCTGAGTGATCAATTATAAGAAATGGCACAGTTAAATCTCCTGGTTTTACACAAAGGGGCCAGTTACTTACTGTTTCTGGTTCTACTGCAGTATCAATGGCTGCAGTCATGCAAGCAACAGTTTCCTCCTGCAATGACAAATGATGTCTCAGTTTAGGAGCTTACTAGTGCGTTTTATATGGGTTATTTACTTGTTTTCAAGTGTATATAGAGATCATTTAAGGTATTAGACCAATTCTGTAGTCACATATACCACCCGCCCCCCGCCCCCCAACACATGTTTCCACTTCCCAACTCTCAAGAATCTGTCTTCTTTGTAAAGGTCAATTGTGTGGTCTTTGTAAAAATAAGGTCATGTAGCAACTGACATTTATTGCACCTCTCCTGCTCTGCCAGAGATCACTGAACTAGAGTGAAACAGTCATTTGAACAGGCCAAAGTTTAATCCACTTTATAGATGCTACCCTTTCTTTTTATGTTTTTTTACCACTAAGTCTACCTCTGTAATATACAGGTCTAGTCAGTTCTTATGGACACAGCATCCTAAGACCAGATATAGCAAATAAAGGCAATGCAGCAGAAAAGTGAATATGATAAAGGATTATTTTTGATTTTTACTTTATAGCCAGTCAAGGTAGCAAGAGCCTACTCTACAAGGAAATAAATGTCCCGGAAAAATGTGCTCATGAAGTCAGACAAACATACTTCAGATTCTGTCCCTCATATGCATAGGAACCAATCATATGTAGTTACTCCAGGTAGTGGTTACTTGAAGGGAAAAGGTAAGCACTGATTCCCTCTCAGAGAAGGGCACAAACCTTTTTGGGGCATTAGAATAACAACCACCTAAAAGGAAAACCTAAAGCCACTTATTAGGACAAATTTGTTTACAGGCTATCACATGAGCAAGCTTTGTTTTCCCCACTGGAATTTAGGCTTTATTTGGCATTGAAACATAAGGATTACCACTTCTGTTGAAGTGATTCTGCAAAGTCCTGGGAAGAAAGGATTATTTTCAAGATGTCATATGATTAAGGTCATAGGTAAAAGAGCTATTGGCTCAATAGCAAGGAGAGAATTTAGGTTAGCACAGGGAGTCTCTGCATCAGCCCAGTGAAACATTACATAGTTACTGAAACTTCAATATTATTACCTTTAAGGCAGGAGTGAAAGAAGCCCTTAGTGGGACTTCCCTGAAGATCCAGTGGTTAAGACTCCATGCTCCCAGTGCAGGGGGCATGAGTTTGATCCCTGGTTGGGGAACTAAGATCCTGCCATGTCACACAGTGTGGCCAAAAAAAGAAGAAGAAAAAAAGAGGCCCTTAGTAAATGCTGTTTGTAAAGCATTTCCCTTATTCTGCCCAGAAATTCCTAATCAGTGAGACTCAAAGAGAATTCAAAGGAAGATTCAGTGTTCTCACATCCTTTCTTATTATGATTTACAGTACTGGTGATCTCTAAGGTTAGGACATACTAAACTCTTCTTAAAAAAACAGAGCACTTCAAAATACTATAAGTTAATGGTTACCTTTTCTCCCTCTCAGTAAGTCTCAGTAAAAGGGCTAGTTATAGGCCTATCCTAGATTAATAGGACCTATGACACTGGCTTTTGGAGACTTTTTCTAGGACCTTCCAGAGGGTCAGGATCAGAGTAGATCTGATTCAACATGCCCTGAAGAAGACATGTCATTACTTTGAGTTTACCTTTTGGCCCAATGAAATTTCACAACGCTAAGGTTTAAGCTTTGGTGACGTTCTATGTGAACATGTCAGGATTCTGCCTTTATAATCCTAAATGTAAATATATAACAATAGGATTTATTTCAATCTAAGAGCCTCTTTCTTCCTCATTTTAAGGCTATTATGAACCTCTTGTAATAAAAGGACATACATTTGCTGAAGGTAGTGGTCAGGCGAACAAGGCCATGGTACATTGAGCTACATTAACCAGCAATACCCACCAAAATGAAGTTTGTGTTAATAGGCTGTAGGCAATAGCATTACGGGCATGCAAAAATCTTTTTATGGAACTGGTCTTGAAGGAGGGGGTAAAAACAAAAAAAAATTTTCGATTTTGTGGGAATTGAAAGGACTGCATGAATTTCCTCACAGGTAGCTGTTATAGGAGGTTTGCTTGAATTATATTTTAAAGGAAGAAATAGTACAGTTTAGCACTTAAAACCCCAGGGGAAAGGTCCAGGAACAATGACTGCTTCATAACTGAAAAGGGGGTGTTCGCCCGTCACTTATAATTCAAAATGAAGGGCACAAGCATTTACATTTGAAACATTTTGCTTTCACTGTAGTGAGTCTTAATAAAAGCCACAGGATACACTGTTGTGTATTTCCAAAAAAATATGTAGCTAGGAGGGTCTCCAAACAACAGACACAGAAAATTCTGATTCAAAAGTCCAGCAGGAACCCTGAGTAAAAGGGTTATTCTACCTAATGGTGACAGTGGATGGAAGCCAGGGACTTTATCAGCTTGTGGCAATCTTTAGCACCCTCCTGCTGTGTGTGCTGAGTGAATTTTAGTGGCAGACACTGCAATTCTCTAGAGATCCTCTGAGCCAGCCACCACTAGCAACTTCCTCCATAGGCACGCCAGGCACCAGTCACACTGCCAGATCTTCACTGAGGATATGACTTCTATTATTTTTAACTTTGTTCCATTGATTTCCTTCTTCATCTTTCCCATGTGACCCAAAGACCCAGAAATAAGATGATGTAGAATCCTTTAAGATCAGTGTAGTGGCTATGAACAATGGTGCCCTGGATCACTCTTTTCTGATCTTAATAAGTTTTGGCTCCTGTAGGGTTCTGCAGCCTTGACTACCTGAATTCTGAGACAGTCTCTCACAAAATTTTCATACATAAGATGCTTCACCTCTATTACAGATGGTGAAATTGAACCTTGTGATAGTCATTCTACAGCATGCACTCTATCTTCAGCCACAATGATATTCTTACCATGTTCTAAACATTTACACCTCTGCTTTTGCGAGTACCTTTTCCTCTATATAGATCATCCTTTCCCCTTTCTCTGTGTGGCAAACTCCTACTCATTTTTTAGGACCCGGTTTCTTCTTCCTGAATTTTCTAGGCAGTTAATCACCCCTTCCGTAGGGGTCCCATCACACTTTGCTCATATTGCTGATATAAAAGGGTTAAAACAGACATGAGAGAGGGTTCCTAGTTTTCCTTGCCTCCTCTTCCTTTCTCCCCTTTTTGCCATCTCTCCCACCTGTCATCCTTGACCAACTGACAAAAAACAAGACTTGCAAGGACAATTCTTGAAAAAAATTATATAATTAGCAGAATGGGATTGCATCAAAATTTTTAAGCAAGAAGCATGAAAACTGGAGCATCCTCCAATCAAAAGATTCACAGCAATTAACAACAAAAACTGCCACCTGAGTCAAACCACAAAGATACACATCCCTCTCTTCTTACTCTATGAAACTCCAATCATATTTCAACTCAGGGAGTTAGTTGGAGTTCAGGAGTACATCAGCTGAGTACATCAGCTGAATAATGTCTTTAATCTTGACTTAAGTCACTTGAATTATTTTCTTTTGATATTAATGCAGTACCTAGCAAGGTTACACAGCTAGTGAGTGGCAGAATGGGCTTCAAACCAGGGTTTTTCTGGCTCTGGAACTCAGATTCTCAAATACTATGGCCTGTTTGTTGGATAAATGAACTGTCATCTTGGACTACCTGTTATAATTTTATACAGTACTACTTATTCTAAAACACTGCTTTCTAGTCTTTTGGTAGTTTATTCATTTTACCTCTTGAACTGGCCATCCTAAACATTCCCTCCACAATATTGTATGCTATTTTTTTTCACTGACTCTTTAAGAGTAAAATAGAGGTCTGGATGATTTTATGATACTCTGTTCACAACTCTACAACACCATGGGGCAAGACCCAGGGTAGAGAATCACTGTTCTGGTAAAATTAAAATCTCTGTTTCAGAGTTAAGAATATCTACTAGGCATTTACATATACATTACTGCTTCATAATAATAATCAAGAGAGTACAGATGGAACAAAACAAACCCTAATCTTTTACCAACCAGGACCCTGAACGTAATATGATTTTGACCTTTTAAAAAAGTATTTATGCCTAAGGACTAAGAGAAGGAACATCAAAATAAGAGGTTTTGAGGATGGTAGGATTGTAAGAATTTTTCATCAGGCAAAAACAACCACCACCATCCCAGTAAAACCCACCCACAACTACTGTAATAGTTCTAAAAATAAATAGAAATGGGAACTTATAGCAGAATGATCAGTCAAACTAATTTATTACTGGTTATAAAAGAGAGCTATGGTATTTCCTGGAGGCTCTACACTATGGGTCAGAATCCTGCTTATTTAATATCTGGGTATGGTATAAGGCCTCTTATTAAGTTAGCCTATACTGAAAGGACAGCAAATCAATGACTGCTGCTTGAGCTACCCAGGCAATTTTGCACCCTTGTGTTGCTGTTTCCAGTGTGTGATTAGAATACTGAAATAATAATGTTCCATTGCACATGTGATCTATGAGTGTTTTAACTAATTCAATATTCAGATTGTAGCCAATGATCCATGATCTTTGTCCTCAACAGCTCACAATCAAGTTGTTTCAGCAAAAGGTACAGGGTTAGATGGGTTTATAAGCATCAAGAGAAGCAAATGAAAGCAATATGCCTATTTACACTACCCCTACTTGGCTTACCGAGAGCTGGGTAATCACTTGCTGCAGGTTACGAATTATCTCTACATTTTCCTTTAATTCTTGGTCTTCCAAAGTCTCCACTAGCTTCTGAAGATCCACTTTGCAGCTGAAAATTTAAGCAAATGAACCTAAGGGTTAATCAAAGGCCAGCGAGTCCATGGTTATGCACTAAGGTGGTATAGGTCACTAACAAACATCTGGGAGGAAACTTACGCTGCATGCTTCCTGAGCTCTTCTAGCTTGGCATTCATTTTTTCATTTGCTTGTTCTGTCTGCAACAAAGACCCAAGAGATCATCAGTGGCAGTGTCTGATAGCCTCACCTAATTATGCCCTCTCTTCTACTCTTAATGGATTAAAACCTAGGTAGAGAGGCTGCCTCATTTGCTGTAATAGAGGATTTACTGGGCTTTGGTTATTTAGAAATGTGTTTTTTAACAGTCATGGAAATTAGCCCTTCAGTCAACATGAGCTACTAAAAATAGCATCCAAGCAGCTGGGTCTTCTGCTTGCCATGAAGCTCAGCTATGGGGTGGCATGTGAAGCTTTAATTCCATAGAGAACCTTGCAACTGGGAGAAAAAGCAATACTTCCTGGCATGCTATTCCTTGCTGTTTGCAAAAAGCCCACTTGCCTGATAGTTTTAGCAAAATAAAGCAAGAAAAAGGATGAGGTACAAGAATGATGGCAGAAAAAAAAAGAATGATGGCAGAGAAGACAAAATGGCAGAGACAGCTACGTTTTGGAAAGGGTGACTGATACTTTTCATTTTATTTCAATCACAGTATCTGTAACATGCTAGATGCTGCAACAGATTTGGGAAGGGCAGTTTATATAGGACAAAAATGCTGTGCTTGTTATGAAGTTCTGACAAGACATCAAACAAAAACCCTTTGGGCGGCCATTGTAACAACCTTAAAAAGATCAGATGGGTACGTGGATAGAATAACAAATACTGTCTGTTACGTCAGCCACACTCACATGTTAAGCACAGCTTCTAGGGTTACTTCAAAGACATAAAATGTAGCACTGGAGATAGAAAACTGTATATAAAAAATCCCCTATATCCCATTTTCACCCTTCTGCTAGTAATGGACATTACAATGGACCTAGGATTTGGCTTCTTTAAAAAGAAATCTTTAAGAAGCTTACCCTTCCTTGACTGGAGTACACTGATGCATGAAGGTATATAAATTACAGATGTTCAATTACATTTTAGTGGAAACTCATTTTCACTGCTGGCAATAGCTGTGTTATAAAAGATTGAGCTGTACTTTAGACCAGTAGAAAAATGTTAGTGACAAGAGCCAGCACTGATCTAGGAGGTTACTATCCAGCAGGTAGTAGGACACAAAACTGGTGTAGTTAGTTACATTGTGATCCACCATTTGAAAATTGACCATATGTAAAAGGAGCTAAAATTAATTCCCCAGATGTTTCATCTCATCATGGCAGCTGTTAGGATGGGATGTGAAATGTGACAACATTTGGGGAAGAGGGATAGAAAGGAACTAAAATCTTAGTGAGGAGATAGTTACTTGGTATTATGGATGATTAGGCAGAACTTAAGTTGACAGAGGGACCTGGTTCTTTCCTCTCTGCTCTTTTAGAACAAATCCATTTTAAAATGGGATTCATGAAGATTCTTTGTGGTAGATACATAGGTCTTCACAGTATAATTCATTTAACTTCTCTGTATGTTTGATTATACTTTGTTGGATTTTCCCTGGAGGGGTTCCATGGAGGATATGGCAATACTAATCCATTTCTTTTCATGTAACTTGTCTCTCATAATGAGAAGTACATTAAATATTTCAGAAACTAAAGCTAGTAAATGTCCAGACTGCTAGTTTAGTCTTGGAGCCTCACCAAAATGATCCTCTCCAACATCTGAGCTGTCTGACCAGCAGCCTCACTTAGACCACGACTTAATTTTTCATTCTCCTCTACCAGTGACTGATTCTTCTCCATTAGGGATTGTAGATTCTCTGATGGTTCCACACTAAAACAAAGAAAGTAACATATTAGAAAAATATCTGATCAATAATACCTATATTAGAGATGGATTAACAATATATATCCCATAGGCCTTTGGGGGGCTTAGCTTAAAATTACCCCTCGCAAATCTAGAAAAAAAAGTATGTCCATTCTTTCAGCCAGGTAGTATACTGGATAAATAAAAATGTATGCCTGAACTATTTTAAATTAATGGTTTGGAGGAAAGTAATAATTTAGAGCCAGATATGGTTGGAAAATTCTGAAAGAGATGGGAATACCAGGCCACCTGACTTGCCTCTTGAGAAACCTGTATACAGGTCTGGAAGCAACAGTTAGAACTGGACATGGAACAACAGACTGGTTCCAAATAGGAAAAGGAGTACGTCAAGGCCCTACGTTGTCACCCTGCTTATTTAACTTATATGCAGAGTGCAACATGAGAAACGCTGTGCTGGATGAAGCACAAGCTAGAATCAAGTTTGCCGGGAGAAATATCAATAACCTCACATATGCAGATGACATTACCCTTATAGCAGAAAGTGAAGAAGAACTAAAGAGCCTCTTGATGAAAGTGAAAGAGGAAAGTGAAAAAGTTGGCTTAAAGCTCAACATTCAGAAAACTAAGATCATGGCATCTGGTCTCATCACTTCATGGCAAATAGATGAGGAAACAGTGGCTGACTTTATTTTTTGGGGCTCCAAAATCACCGGAGATGGTGATTGCAGCCATGAAATTAAAAGACACTTACTCCTTGGGAGGAAAGTTATGACCAACCTAGACAGCATATTAAAAAGCAGAGACATTACTTTGTCAGTGAAGGTCCATCTAGTCAAGCCTATGGTTTTTCCAGTAGTCATGTATGGATGTGAGAGTTGGACTATAAGAAAGCTTAGCACCAAAGAATTGATGCTTTTGAAGTGTGGTGTTGGAGAAGACTCTTGAGAGTCCCATGGACTGCAAGGAGATCCAACCAGTCCATCCTAAAGGAGATCAGTCCTGGGTGTTCATTGGAGGGACTGATGTTGAAGCTGAAACTCCAATACTTTGGCTACCTGACACAAGAGCTGACTCATTTGAAAAGACCCTGATGCTGGGAAAGATAGAGGGCAGGAGAAGAAGGGGATGACAGAGGATGAGATGGTTGGATGACATCACCGACTCAATGGACATGGGTTTGGGTGAACTTTGGAAGTTGGTGATGGAAAGGGAGGCCTGGTGTGCTGCGGTTCATGGGGTCGCAAAGAGCTGGACATAACTGAGCGACTGAGCTGAACTGAAATGATGGTTGCAACAGGAATGACTAACTTTTATCCTTAGCTCTTGGTTTAAGATCTTTCTACTTATTCCAAATATGTAAGAAGTTTCCCTCTTCTCATTCTCAATCCTTCATTAAAGATTAGGGAAACACAGAAAGAAGAGGTATGGAGGAGGTAGAAATGAAACTCCTCATGGTCAAACTTTAAGCTCATTAACATAAGTGACTTACCGATCTGTTGTAGAGTTTAGAGAAATAGCATTTAGGAACCAAAATGTTGAAACGATGATCTGTGGTCACTAAGAACACATTTCACAACTTTTCATAAATAAGTGGTCCCTTCTAAATGCTTGCCTTGCTTCAAACTGATGACCCACAGCCTCCTGTTCATTTGTCTATCAATTTTTAATGGCTTAGCGTGGGTGGTGGCAACAATAGCATTCATTTCAAATAGGAGTGAAAGGAAGGGACAGAAATAGTTTAAAAGACAAGAACGTTTGGAATTTATGCAGATAATTTGCTATATCAGTTCCAGAAAATGAAGCAGATCAATAAAAAGCAGTTTTGATTTGCTTTTTTTTCTTTTAATTCACTGGGATTAATTGTTCAAAAGACTGGAAAATAGGACTGGCAAAAAAGATCAGAAGAAATATGAAGATTCGATTTGAAGGAAATGGCAGGGGGAAATGAATAGTTGCAAGGATATAATAAAGAGAAAAAAAGGACAGGGAACAGCTGTTCTCAATCTCAAGAAAGGACAGAAAAAGATTTTAGGAACAGATGCCCTCTCACCCAGTTTAAGACTTCCATGAATTCTTATAGAAGATCTTAGCATGTTCTTTATCAAAAAGTTAATAGCAAGGTCACACCATAGGGTCTCATATTATACTCTTGAGAATTTATTAGCACTCTTATGAAGGAATGCTCAATTAAAACGTAGATTATAAAAATAAACTATGGGTAAATTTAGTGTTATTTTAGATTGCTCTGATGTCTTTATTGTTGTTAAACTGAAAACTTCCATGTATCATTCATGCAAGTTGACAAGCTCCAAAGTAATACTTTTTACTCAATAGTTTCTTCCCCTCTAAAAATTTCCAAGGTTTCTCCAAATGGAGAAAATACAATGGAAACCAATGTTTCCTCTTTTCAGATGCTATTTAACTGCCAATGCTACTAGGAATTCAAGTTAGTTGAGTATGTGCAAATTGACAAACAGGCTCAGAAAATCTATACAAAAGCTTCAATGACACACATTCAAAAAGATAAGTATATAACCTAAGGAAAAAAAACAAAAAAATTCATGTATATAAACTAAATTTTGTTAAAAAGCCTTAAGAAACATCTCTAAAAATATAAGTGTATATTTTTGAGGAAAGAAGCAGCATCTTTATTTCTCTGAAAAACATTGACCAATTGAGTTAAACTGATTCTTTCATCAACTGTTTCTTAGAATCTGTTACTTTTGTAACTGAAATTATATCCTATAGGTTTTTCCAGGTAGTCAGAAGTCTGAAATGGTTTTGGTTAGTCTTGTCTTACATGAAACAAGTCTATACTAAATTGAAAGGAAATTAAGATAGGTCAACTGCTTCTAAACTGGCTATACTAGAACGAATGTTTAGCAGACCCTTTAAAAGATCCAAGCTTTCCTCAGTTTCTTTATCCAACATTCTTAAAATATTATCAGGAAACCAAGATTAAACGATCCAGAGAGGGAGGAATTCAAAGAGAAAGACAGTCATTTCTTGGTGATAAAATTATGGCAATTTTAAGATTTATTCTTTATACTTTTCTAAATGACCTAAAGAAGCAATGTATCACTTTTATAATCAGAAAAAATGATTGAGTTATTGAAAAATAAGGATATTAAAATAAAATAGGTTCACACCAAACTCCAAATGGAAAAATGAAATGTACAAAATAAAAGCAACATAAGTACCAGAAGAAACATGGGTGAATTCCTCTTTAATCTTGGCATAGGGAAAGGCTTTCTAACTATGAATCAAAATTCAGAAACATGAGGAGAACATAAAAACAATGTAGCCACTTTGGAAAATGGTTTGGCAGTTTCTTTAAAAGTTAATCATATGACCCCAAAGTTCCACTTGTACCTTCCCAATAAAAAGCATATATCCATACAAAAACTTGCAATTGAATGTTCATGGCAGCATAATTGCTAATAGCCCCAAAGTTGAAACAACCCAAAAGTTCATCAACTGGGAAACGGCTAGACAAAATGTGGTATATCCAGACAATGGAGTACTATTTAACAACAAAAAAGTATGAAGTACTGATAATCTCAGAAATATTATAGGTCAAAGAAATCAGACAAAAAGTTCACATACAGCAAGATTCCACATATATGAAACGTCCCTAATAGGCAAATCTTGTAGAAAGCAGATTAGTGATTGCCTGGGTTTGGGAGTGGGAATAGGAGTGACTACAATTGGACACAAAGGATCTTTTTGGAGTGATGGAAATGTTCCAAAATTGGATTGTGGTGATCGTTGCACAACTCTGTAAATTTACTAAAAGCCATTGAATTGGGACTTCCCTGGTGGTGCAGTGGATAAGAACGTGCCTGCCAATGCAGGCAACATGGGTTCAATCCCTGGTCCAGGAAGATTCCACATGCTGCAGAGCAACTAAGCCTGTGCGCTGCAACTACTGAGCCCGAATGCTGCAACTACTGAAACCCATGAGCATAGAGCCTGTGCTCCACAAGAGAAGCCATGGCAATGAGTAGCCCTCACACCACAACAAAGAATAGCCCCAGGTCACCGCAACTAGAGAAAAAAGCCTGGGCACAGCAAGGAAGACCCAGTGCAGCCAATAAATAAATAAAAATTGGAAAAAAAAAACCATTGAATTGTATACTTAAAGTGAATGGATTTAACAGTATATAAATTATATCTCAATAAATCTAGAGGGTAAAAAAATCCAGAGGTAATAAAAAAATGACTCAAACTTTTTACTACATAAAATTTATTTTTTTGCATGATCCAAAAAAACCACGAACAAAGTACAAAACAAATTAGGAGAAAATATTTGTGACACACACTACAGACAAAAGACTAATATCACTAATATACAAAGAACTATTGAAAATAAGGGCCAAATTAGGGTGGTTATCACAAAAAAAAAAAAAGAAAGAAAGAAAATACCAAGTACTGGCAAGGATGTGGAGAAATCAACATTTGTACACTTCTGGAGGAATGTAAAATAGTGTAGCCACTATGGAAAAGGGTATGGCAATTTAATTAAAAAATTAAAAATAGAATAAATACATGATCTAGCTATTCCACTTCTTGGTATATACCCAAAAAACTGAAAGCAGAGCTTTTTGCATACCCATGTTCATAGAAGCATTATTCACAATACCCAGGAGGTAGAAGCAACCCATGTCCCTTGACACATGAATGGATACACAACATGTGGTATATACAAACAATGGAATACCATTCAGCCTTTAAGTGGAACAAAATTCTGGGACTTCCCTGGTGGCCCAGTAGTTAAGAATCCACCTTGTAGACTTCCCTGGTAGTGGAGTGGAGAAGACTCCTCCTGCCAATGCAGGAGATATGGCTTTGATCCTCGGTCTGGGAAGATTACAATAGAATGGGAAAGACTACAGATCTCTTCAAGAAAATTAGAGACACCAAGGGAACATTTCATGCAAAGATGGGCACAATAAAGGACAGAAATGGTATGGACCTAATAGAAGCAGAAGATATTAAGAACAGGTGGCAAGAATACACAGAAGAACTATACAAAAAAGATCTTCATGACCCAGGTAACCATGATGGTGTGATCACTCACCTAGAGCCAGACATCCTGGAATGCAAAGTCAAGTGGGCCCTAGGAAGCAACACTATGAACAAAGCTAGTGGAGGTGATGGAATTCCAGTTGAGCTATTTCAAATCCTAAAAGATGCTGCTGCACTCAATATGCCAGCAAATTTGGAAAACTCAGCAGTGGCCACAGGACTGGAAAAGGTCACTTTCCATTCCAATCCCAAAGAAAGGCAATGCCAAAGACTGCTCCAACTACTGCACAATTGCATTCATCTCACACACTAGCAAAGTAATGCTCAAAATTCTGCAAACCAGGCTTCAACAGTACGTGAACCATGAACTTCCAGATGTTCAAGCTGGATTTAGAAAAGGCAGCGGAACCAGAGATCACATTGCCAACATCTGCTGGATCACAGAAAAAGCAAGAGAGTTCCAGAAAAATATCTGCTTCTGCTTTATTGACTACACCAAAGCCTTTGACTGTGTGGATCACAACAAACTGTGGAAAATTCTTAAAGAGATGGGAATACCAGACCACCTGACCTGCCTCCTGAGAAATCTGGATACAGGTCAAGAAGCAACAGTTAGAATCGGACATGGAACAACAGACTGTTTCCAAATTGGGAAAGGAGTACATCAAGGCTGTATGTACTGCTTATTTAACTTATATGCAGAGTACATCATGAGAAATGCTGGGCTGGATGAAGCACAAGCTGGAATCAAGATTGCTAGGAGAAATATCAAGAACCTCAGATATGCAGATGACACCACCCTTATGGTAGAAAGCAAAGAACTAAAAAGCCTCTTGATGAAAGTTAAAGAGGGGAGTGAAAAAGTTGGCTTAAAGCTCAACATTCAAAAAACGAAGACCATGGCATCCGGTCCCATCACTTCACTGGCAAACAGATGGGGAAACAATGAAAACAGTGAGAGACTTTAGTTTTTTGGGCTCTAAAATCACTGGAGATGGTGAATGCAGCCATGAAATTAAAAGATGCATGTTCCAAGCTAAGATGGCGGAGGAATAGGACGGGGAGACCACTTTCTCCCCTACAAATTCATCGAAACAACATTTGAACGCTGAGCAAACTCCACAAAACAACTTCTGATCGCTAGCAAAGGACATCAGGCGCCCAGAAAAGCAGCCCATTGTCTTCTAAAGGAGCTAGGACAAACTATAAAAGATAAAAAGAGAGACAAAAGAACTAGGGACGGAGACTCCCTAGTCTGGGAAGGGAGTCGTAATAGAGGAAGTTTCCAAACACCAGGAAACCCTCTCAAGGGCGGGTCTGGGGGAAGTTTTCAAATCTTGGAGGGCAACCTAACTGGGAGGAAAAATAAATAAAACCCACAGATTACATGCCTAAAAGCAACTCCCAGCAGAAAAGTACCCCAGACACTCACATCCACCACCAGCAAGTGGGGGCTGAACGGAGAGGAGCAGACGGGTAAGGACCCCTCTTGCTTAGGGTAAGGACCGAGCCTGAATGCCCTGAGGGCAATCGGAGGGAGATAACATGAGATAGCAACTTAAACTGTGGGATAGCAAGAGAGAGAGAAAATTAACCAGTGAAAAGCCTCTATGACCCACCTCCCAGAATATTGGAAATAAAAGCAAAAATAAACAAATGGGACCTAATTAAACTTAAAAACTTTTGCACAACAAAGGAAACTATAAGCAAGGTGAAAAGACAGCCTTCACAATGGGAGAAAATAATAGCAAATGAAGAAACAGACAAAGGATTAATCTCAAAAATATACAAGCAACTCCTGAAGCTCAATTCCAGAAAAATAAATGACCCAATCAAAAAAATGGGCCAAAGATCTAAACAGACATTTCTCCAAAGAAGACATACAGATGGCTAACAAGCACATGAAAAGATGCTCAACATCACTCATTATCAGAGAAATGCAAATCAAAACCACAATGAGGTACCATTACACGCCAGTCAGGATGGCTGCTATCCAAAAGTCTACAAGCAATAAATGCTGGAGAGGGTGTGGAGAAAAGGGAACCCTCTTACACTGTTGGTGGGAATGCAAAATAGTACAACCACTATGGAGAACAGTGTGGAGATTCCTTTAAAAACTGGAAATAGAACTGCCATATGACCCAGCAATCCCACTCCTGGGCATACACACTGAGGAAACCAGATCTGAAAGAGACACGTGCACCCCAATGTTCATCGCAGCACTGTTTATAATAGCCAGGACATGGAAGCAACCTAGATGCCCATCAGCAGATGAATGGATAAGGAAGCTGTGGTACATATACACCATGGAATATTACTCAGCCATTAAAAAGAATTCATTTGAACCAGTCCTAATGAGATGGATGAAACTGGAGCCCTAGTACAGAGTGAAGATAGCCAGAAAGATAAAAAGAACATTACAGCATACTAACACATATATATGGAATTTAGAAAGATGGTAATGATAACCCTATATGCAAAACAGAAAAAGAGACACAGATGTACAGAACAGAATTTTGGACTCTGTGGGAGAAGAATTTTTTTAAATTGTTAAATACATCCAACCACAAATCCAGGAAACTTGGAGAACTGTAAGAAGGACCAAATTCAAACAAAACAAAATAAAAATAAAACAAAAAAACAGACACAATCACACAATAGTCAAATTGCAGTAAACCATAAAGAGAAAATCTTGAAGAAAACTAAGAAAAAAAAAGGACATATTACACACTATAAACAAAAAGAAAAAAATGAGTTAGAGCAGACTTCTTGTCAGCAACCATGCAAAGCATAAAACAATGGAGTGACATCTTTAAAACACTGAAAGAAAAACCTGTCAACCTAAAATCGTAAAATCAGTGAAAATATCTTCCCAACAATGAAAGCAAAAATAAACATTTCAGAAAAAAACAAATTTTTAGAGATATCTCATTGCCAAGAGACACTTAAAAACATTAAAAGATATTCTTTAGGCAGAAAGAAAATAATATGAGATCAAAACTTGGATCTATACATATAAATGATGATCCATGAAAACAGAGCATGAAAGTAAATAATTGTTTCCTTATTTTTAATTGCTACAAAATAATTAACTCTATAAAGTAATATTATTAACATTCTACTGTGGGTTTTATAAAATAAGTAAAACATATACAATAATAGCAAAAAGGATCAAAAGGAGGGTTTGGAATTACATTGTCATGAGCTTTTTATACTGCGTGTGGAGCGGTATAATAATACCCTGTGAACCATGTTACATGTTCAAATATTATTTTAAATGAGACAGGAAAAGCTATCAGAGTGTTTTAAGCAAAGATATAACAAATAATATGTTTAATTTTGGTGATAGTGGGCTTACATACAGTCTAGTTAAATAGTAAAAGTGTTTGAAACTGTTTCCTCTATTACTGCTTCTACCAATTAAGTTTATTATGTTCTAGGAATTTTGTCGAGAAATTTCCCATGTATTACACACAAGCTTCACAACAGTCCTGATAGGAAATTGAGCCTTAGAAAGTTTGTCACACTGTCATATAGCACTTAAGTTTCTTACTGTTACTGTAAACAATTACCAGAAAGTGGATTAATACACTTATTGTCTTACACCTCTGAAGGTCAGAAGTCTAAAATGTGTCTATTGGGCTGCATTCTTCCTAGAGACTTTAGGGAGAGTCTGTTTCCTTCCCTTTTCCATCTTCTGGAGGCTACATTGCTTAGCTCATGGTCCCTTTCTCCATCTTCCATGCATGTCAATCTAATTTTTGTGCTCTGCTTCCATTATTTTCTCTCAAACTTTAACTTTACTGCTGTCCTCTTTTATTAACCCTTGTGATTACACTAAACCAACTGAAATAATCCAGGATAATCTCTATCTCAAGATAGAAAATTTAATCATATGCAAGTCTCTTTTGTGATATAAGGTAATATTTTCACAAGATCTGAAGATTAGGATGTGGAAATCTTTGGGGAGTCATTATTTGGCCTACACACAGTCAGAATTTTCCCCACTCCCATCTTTCAGGGCAAGATGAAAAAGAAGTTAATTATGAGAGGAAGGAATCTCTGAACAAAGGATAAGAAAATGCATTCATTTTCCAAGAAATACAGTGAACTGCAAATGATTTACGGATAGATGTAGAGTAAAAATGTAACCTGACAGGAAAAAGCCCGCATGTATGGACCAGACTGGTACCATCAAAGAAAATGAGGAAAGAATTAATGTTTATTGTGCTGCCTACCCTATGCCAGATCAAATAAATATGCCCTAAATATATATAATCCCATTTAGTTCTCACAGTCAGTAAGTAAAATACATGTTATACTCCCAGTTTTACAAGGGAGGAAACCTGAACTCTGTCCATACAAGTCAATGAAGTAGTAGGCCATCATCAGTATCTAGCTCAGATTCCAAAGCTAGTGTTACACTATTTTTTTTTTTAATTCAAAATATCAGAAAGAGAATTTTAAGAGAAAATTTGTCAAACTGGATTACTAAACTAGGAAACAGATTATTTTGAAGAAGAATTGAAAGAATTGGGGGTAATTAACTTGAAAGAAAGAAGACTTAGAGAAGATATGATGATATTGTCATGTGGAAGAGGGCTGGGCCTAGCGTATAAAAGTTAGAAAAGAAAAAGTCATACAAGCAATATTGATTTAAGGTGTTTGAATTGCAATGAATTGCATTGTTGAAAAAACTGCAGGAGGCTCTAGACTAGGCTGGATGACTGGATTTTCTCCACTAGAGTTAATAACTCCGGCTCTGGAGCCAGAGTGCCTCTATTTGAATACTGGTCCCACAAATGACAAGCTATGTCATTTGAGCAAGATATTTAACTTCTCTGTGCCAGGATTTCTTTTTTTTTAATTATATTTATTTATTTTTAATTGATTGAATATTGCTTTACATTATTCTTTCGATTTCTGCCATACATCAACATGAATTAGCCGTAGATGTACATATGGCCCCTCCCTCTTGAGCCTCCCTCCCACTTCCCACCCTTCCCACCCCTCTAGGTTGTTACAGTGGAGAAGGCAATGGCACCCCACTCCAGTACTCTTCCCATGGATGGAGGAGCCTGGTGGGCTGCGGTCCATGGGGTCGCTAAGAGTCCGACAGGACTGAGCGACTTCACTTTCACTTTTCACTTTCATGCATTGGAGAAGGAAATGGCAACCCACTCCAGTGTTCTTGCCTGGAGAATCCCAGGGGCGGGGGAGCCTGGTGGGCTGCCGTCTATGGGGTCGCACAGAGTCGGACACGACTGAAGTGACTTAGCAGCAGCAGCAGGTTGTTACAGAGGCCTGGTTTGAGTTCCCTGAGTCATAGCACAAATTTCCATTGGCTATCCGACAGAGGATGAGATGGTCGGATGGCATCACCGAGTCAATGGACATGGGTTTGGGTGGACTCCGGGAGTTGGTGATGGACAGGCAGGCCTGGCGTGCTGCGGTTCATGGGGTCGCAAAGAGTCGGACACGACTGAGCGATGAACTGAACTGAACTGTATATACTTCCATGCTGCAGTTTCCATTCATGTCACCCTTTCTTTCCTTTCCCTACCCTTGTCCGTAAGTCTGTTCTCTGTGGCTGCATCTCCATTGCTGCCCTGTGAATAGGTTCATCAGTACCATCTTTCTAGATTCCATATATATGCGTTAACATACGATACTTGTTTTTCTCTTTCT
The DNA here is from genome assembly GCF_019320065.1 of Cervus canadensis. Lineage (NCBI taxonomy): Eukaryota > Metazoa > Chordata > Mammalia > Artiodactyla > Cervidae > Cervus > Cervus canadensis. The sequence continues at coordinate 38,817,038 of NC_057419.1, forward strand.
GACTTACTTCACTCAGTGTAATAGGTTCTAGGTTCATCCATCTCATTAGAACTGACTCAGACGTGTTTCTTTTTATGTGTGCCCAGATTTCTTTTTCTTTTTTTTTTTTTTGCCCTAATTTCTTGACTGAGCTTAGTCGCTCAGTCATGTCTGACTCTTTGTGACCCCAGGGACTGTAGCCCACCAGGCTCCTAAATGGGGATAAAAATAGTACCCTACCATATAGGTTATGGGCTTCCCTCATAGCTCAGTTGGTCAAGAATCTGCCTGCAATACAGGAGATCAGGGTTCGATTCCAGAGTCAAGAATATCCTCTGGAGAAGAAAATGGCAACCCAGTCCAGTATTCTTGCCTGGAATATTCCATGGACAGAGGAGCCTGGCAGACTACAGTTCATGGGGTCACAAGAGTCAGACACAACTTAGTGACTAACCCATCTATAGGTTATACATATTCAATGAACTCATAGATACAAAGGATTTAAAAAAGTTTCTAGCAATAATAATTGCTCCATAGGTATTAATTATTGTCATGAATCTATAGGAAACTGAACTAAAGTACTAAGTACTAGGTACAAAGAAATATCTGGACATATGGGATTGGAAGATCTACATTACAAGAATTTTTCAAACCAAAATTAAACAGTCACAAATAATAGATGCTAAAGAAAACTGATCCATGAGCTGGAAATGAGGATATGGAAAATGGTTAAATAAGTTTTAAATATGCTATAAATTATATTCTTGTTTTGAGAAGTCACCATGTATTAACATGCAAAAGCTCTAAGTCCTACAGGAAAGAAAGCCACAAAACTTCTTCTAAAATCCTGCTTTTCAACTGTGTGTGTCTGTGTAGTGCTTGTTAATATCCAATGAGATATTCTTTGAAGTATAATTTGTGATGTAAAAAATTAATAGACTAGATAATCTTGAAAGTGCCTTCTCCCTCTAAGCCATTATGAGTCTAGGTTTATATAATGTGATTCCAAATGTATGGAAATAACATGCTCTACAAGGATGTAGATTCTTAGGATTTAACTCTATTTCACTATAGGTTTAGGATGTACTGCCCAGGATAAAACTGTTTCACTATAGACTGAGGATATACCTCAATCCTTCAAATACTTATGCATATGTGGTTGAAATTTTCCAGGAAGAATATTCCTAAATAACAACTTCCTATGACAAGGGTACTTTGGATTCTGAACAGCTGCCTTTGACTTTTACAACCTGTCTCAACAGTAATTACCTTCTAATTCAGGATGGGCCATAAAGAGATAATGGTATGTTCACTGGCAAATGACCAGATACATAAAATTCTGACCAGGAATGCTGCACACTGTATAAGATACATGGAAATGTTTTGCAAAGTGTAACTATAAAGTGTTCATCTATCCTTAAAAAACTGGAAAAGAACTTCCATATGACCCAGCAATCCCACTGCTGTGTATACACACCAAGGAAACAAGAATTGAAAGAGACACATGTATCCCAATGTTCATTGCAGCACTGCTTACAATAGCTAGGACATGGAAGCAACCTAGATGTCCATCAGCAGACTAATGAATAAAGAAGTTGTGGTATATATATGCAATGGAATATTACTCAGCTATAAAAAGAATACATTTGAGTCAGTTCTAATGAGGTGAATGAAAATGGAGCCTATTATACAGAGTGAAGTAAGTCAAAAAGAGAAATACCAATACAGTATATTAATGCATATAAATGGAATTTAGAAAGACAGTAATGATGACCCTATATGCAAGACAGCAAAAGAGACACAGATGTAAAGAACAAACTTTTAGACTATGTAGGTGAAGGCAAAGGTGCGATGATTTGAAAGAATAGCATCAAAATATGTATATTACCATATGTAAAGTAGATGCAGTGCAAGTTCAATGCATTAAGCAGGGCACTCAAAGCTGGTGCTCTGGGACAACCCAGAGGGATGAGGTGGGGAGGAAGGTGGGAGGGAGGTTCAGGATGGTGGGACACATGTACATCCATGACTGATTCATGTCAATGTGTGGCAAAAACCACCACAATATTGCAAAGTAATTAGCCTCCAATTAAAATCAATTAATTAATTTAAAAAATAAACTCTTCATCTATTCAGGAGTAAAATATCATAATTATAAAAATTATATACTGAGCATGAGTCAGGTCTTTTTTGCATGTACCAAACAAGAGCATGTATTTATAGTTCACATCACTGGCATTGGCACACAGTAGGTGTATTCCCATTCTCTCTTATGAGGGAGGTGTTATAATCTTTATTTTACACTCAGCACACTAAGGTTCCGAGAGCTGTGCCCCCTTGCCCCTGACAGTCTTGCCATCTTGACCTTCACTCACACCTCAGGCTTTCTCCATGGCCTCTCTGCTTGCTGTATCCTCTGCTTGAATATCTCTACCCTTGGCTTTGCCTTAGCTGACTTTCTTTCACTCAGATCTCAGTTCATAGTCACCTCCTCAGAGAATCCTTTTCTAACTGCTCTTACATGAGAGAGCCAACATGCCGATTTAGAAACTGCCTATTCTTTGTACTTATCACTATTTGAGAGTATGATTCAAATATCTGTTTGTATAAATTACCTGGACCACAGTATCATATATGCTTTATGAGAGCTGAAACCTTGTCTAAGATGGTTCACTGCTGTATTCTCTGTCCCTAGAACATTGCTTGTATGTCAGAGGCTCAGTTGTGTCTGCCTCCGCGATCTCATGGACTATATAGCCTGCTAGGCTCCTCTGTCCATGGAATTCTCCAGGCAAAAGTACTAGAATAGGTAGCTACTACCTTCACCAGAGTATATGCCCAAGCCAGGGATTGAATCCCAGTCTCCTGCATTGCAGGCAGATTCCTGACCAGCTGAGCCAGCAGGGAGGAATAACACTTAACCCATAGTTGGTTCTCAATAAATATTCCATTAGTTAATGAATGAAGTATATCTGCCATTTTGATTAAAATGAGTGAAAGTACATAAATAAAAAGAAACTTTTTTCACAGAAAACTTATTTTAGTTTCAGGATACCTCAGATCTACTAAAAAAAACTTACTTCTTCACTTGTTCTTCTGATTACTGCTAAGAACAGTGCAATGCATGCATACCAATAATAAAACTGCTCAAGAAGCTTTGGCAGATTCAGGCCTCTTAGGAACAAATGGCATTTAAAAGAGTTTAAAAAAAATAACTTGAAATCTCTCCAAATAACTGACAACACAATGCAATATCATGGAAAACAACTGCCAAGTAAAATCACTAATCATTGCAAAAATTGCCTTGACAAAAAATAGTATTGGGAAAAATGCTCAAAGAATATACAAATCTATTAATAACATTAAGTCAAAATAAAATATGTCATATGTATTTCCTGAGTCAGATCACAGGAATGTATGTCAATGGCACTCTGAAAATATTAGCATTACACTGCACCAGTACTTACTATTACTCCCAGGAGACCCTGAGTTACCATGAGCTTTAGCTCCATAAATCAGTTTTCTCAGGACCTGATAGTCTCTGGACTAACTATACTTCAAGGTTTTTTTTCATTTTAGCTTTTGACCCTTTCATCCACTTCTCCCAACCTTATCTTCCACCACCAATCTGTTTTCTGTATCTAGCAGGTTGGTTTCTGTTTATTTTTTTTAAGTTGTTTGTTCATTCTTTAGGTTTCCCATATAAGTGAGATCATATGCAATTTGTTTTTCTCCATCTGACTTATTTTACTTAGCCTAATGCCCTTGAGGTTCATCCATTCTATCACAAATAGCAATAATTCATTCTTTCTGTGGCTTAATTATATTCCATTGTGTATATATACCACAATTTCTTTATTCATTCATCCATTGGTAGACATCTCAGTTGTTTCCATATCTTCAGTTCAGTTCAGTCACTCAGTTGTGTCCAACTCTTTGCGACCCCATGAATCGCAGCACACCAGGCCTCCCTGTCCATCACCAACTCCTGGAGTTTACTCAAACTCATGTCCATCGAGTTGGTGATGCCATCCAGCCATCTCATCTTCTGTCATTCCCTTCTCCTTCTGCCCCCAATCCCTCCCAGCATCAGGGTCTTTTCCAATGAGTCAACTCTTCTCATGAGGTGGCCAAAGTATTGGAGTTTCAGCTTCAGCATCAGTCCTTCCAATAAACACCCAGGACTGATCTCCCCTAGGATGGACTTGTTGGATCTCCTTGCCGTCCAAGGGACTCAAGAGTCTTCTCCAGCACCACAGTTCAAAAGCATCAGTTTTTCAGCACTCAGCTTTCTTCATAGTCATATCCATACATGACCACTGGAAAAACCATAGCCTTGACTAGATGGACCTTTGTTGACAAAGTATTGTCTCTGCTTTTTAATATGCTATCTAGGTTGGTCATAACTTTCCTTCCAAGGAGTAAGTGTCTTTTAATTTCATGACTGCAATCACCATCTGCAGTGATTTTGGAGCCCCCCCAAAATAAAGTCTGACACTGTTTCCACTGTTTCCCCATCTATTTCCCATGAAGTGATTATTGTTAATAATGCTGCAATGAACATAGGGGTTCATATACCACTTTGAGTTACTGTTTTCATTTCTTTAGATAAATGCCCAAAAGTGGAATTGCTGGATCACAAGGTAGTTTTATTTTTAATTTTCTGAGGAATCTCCATACTGTTTCACATAGTGGTTGTACCAATTCACATTCCCACCAACAATACATAAGTGTTCCTTTTTTCCACATCCTTGCCAACACTCACTTCTTATCTTTTGATTAATAACCATTCTAACAGGTATGAGGCTGTATCTTATTGCAGTTTTGATTTGCGCTTCCTTGATGTTGAACATCTTTTCATGTACCTGTTGGCCATCTGTATGTCTTCTTCAGAAAAAAAGTCTATTCAGAGCTTCAGCCCATTTTTAATTGTTTTTGCAATTGAGTTATGAGTTTTTCATGTATTTTGGATATTTGCCCCTTGTCAGATATATGATTTGCAAAGATTTTCTCCCATTCAGGAGGTACCTTTTCATTTTGCTGATTTTCTTTGCTGTGCAGAAACTTTTTAGTTTGATGTGGTCCCACTTTCTTATTTTTGCTTTTGTTGCTTTTGCTTTTGGTGTCAGATTCAAAAAAATCATTGCCAAAATCTATGCCAGATATTTTACAACCTATATTTTCTTCTAGGACTTTTATGGCTTCATATCTTACATTCAAGTCTTTAATCAATTTTGAGTTAATTTTATGTATGGTACAAGACAGTGGTCAAGTTTTATTCTTTGGCAAGTGGCTGTCCCAGTTTTCCCAGCACCATTATTGATTGTCCTTTTCCCATTGTGTATTCTTAGAACCTTTATAGTAAATTAATTTTGGCCATAGCATACATCCTAAGTTGCTGCAGTCATGTCTGACTCTTTGTGATTTTATGGCCTGTAACCCACTAGGCTTCTCTGTCAATGGGATTCTCCAGGCAAGAATACTGGAGTGGCTCTGACATAAACCACAGCAAGATCCTCTATGACCCACCTCCCAGAGTAATGGAAATAAAAACAAAAATAAACAAATGAGACTTAATTAAGCTTGAAAGCTTTTGCACAATGAAGGAAACCATAAGCAAGGTGAAAAGGCAGCCTTCAGAATTAGAGAAAATAATAGCAAATTAAACAACTGACAAAGAATTAATCTCCAAAATATACAAGCAGCTCATGCAGCTCAATATCAGAAAAATAAACGACCCAATCAAAAAATGGGCCAAAGAAATAAACAGACATTTCTCCAAAGAAGACATACAGATGGCTAACAGACACATGAAAAGAAAAGCTCAATATCACTTATTATCAGAGAAATGCAAATCAAAGCCACAATGAGGTACCATCTCACACCAGTCAGAATGGCTGCCATCAAAAAGTCTGCAAAAAATAAATGCTGGAGAAGGTGTGGAGAAAAGGGAACCCTCTTACACTGTTGGTGGGAATGCAAATTAGTATAGCCACTGTGGAGAACAGTGTGGAGAGTCCTTAAAAAACTGGAAATAGAACTGCCATATGACCCAGCATTCCCATGCTGGGCATACACCAAGGAAACCAGAATTGAAAGAGACACATGTACCCCAATGTCCATTGCAGCATTGTTTACAATAGCTAGGATATGGAAGCAACCTAGATGTCCATCAGCAGAGGAATGGATAAAGAAGTTGTGGTACATATACACAATGGAATATTACTCAGCTATAAAAAAAGAACACATTTGAGTCAGTTCTAATGAGGTGGATGAAACTGGAGCCTATTATACAGAGTGAAGTAAGTGAAGTAAGTCAAAAAGAGAAACACCAATACAGTATATTAGCGCATATATATGGAATTTAGAAAGATGGTAATGATGATACTATATGCAAGACAGTAAAAGAGACACGGATATAAAGAACAAACTTTTGGACTATGTGGGAGAAGGTGAAGGTGGGGCGATCTGAAAAGCATTGAAATATGTATATTACCATATGTAAAATAGATGACCAGTGCAAGTTCGATGCATGAGGCAGGGCACTCAAAGCTGGTGCTCTGGGACAACCCAGAGGGATGGGGTGGGGAAGGAGGTGGGAGGGGTTTCAGGATGGTGGGACACATGTACACCCATGGCTGATTCATGTCGATTTATGGCAAAAATCACCCCAATACTGTAAAGTAATTAGCCTCAAGTTAAATAAATTAAGAAAAAGAAAAAAAAAGAGAATACTGCAGTGGGTTGCTACTTCCTTCTCCAGGGTATCTTCCCAACCCAGGGATCAAAGCTGTGATTCTTATATCTCCTGCATTGGCAGATATGTTCTTTAGCAATAGCACCACCTGGAAAGCCCTTTGACCATATACATATGGGTTTATTTCTGAGCTTTACATTTTATTGCAATCGTCTATGGGTCTGTTTTTATACTAATAGCATACTATATTAATTACCATAGCTTTCTAATACTGTTTGAAATCAGAGGCATGATATCTCCAGCTTAGTTTTTCTTTCTCAAGATGACTTGGACTATTTGGGGTCCTTCATGGTTCCCTACAGATTTTAGGATTATTTGTTCTACTTCTGTGATAAATACCATTAGAATTTTGATAGAAATTTCAGTGAATCTTTGAATTGCTTGGGGTAGTATGGATATTAACAATATTGATTTGTCTAACCCATGAGCATAGAATTAGTTTCCATTTGTGTTGTCTTCAATTTCTTTCATTATTAATGTCATATTTTTCAATATACATGTCTTTCACTTCTTGGTTAAATTTATTCCTAGGTTTTGTGTTCATTTTTATGCTGTGGTAAATGGGATTGTTTTCTTAATTTCTTTTTCTGATCATTTGTTATTAGTGTATGGAACCATAACAGATTTTTGTGTATTGATTTTGTATCCCATGACTACTGAATTTATTAGTTTGAACACTTTTTTGATGGAGTATTTAGGGTTATATAATGTCACATTAACTGCAAATAGTGACAATTTTACTGCCTCTTTTCCAATTTGGATGCCTTTTTTCTTTTTCATGCCTTCTTCTGGCTAGGACTCCCAGTGCTATCTTGAAAAATTGGTGAGAATGGACATCTTTGTTCCTGATCTTAGAGGAAATGCTTTCAGCCTTTCACCATTGAGTATGAGGTTAACTCTATGTTTGTCATATTTAGCCTGTATTATATTGAGGTACATTCCCTTCATGGCTATTTTATTGATACTTTTATGGCAAAATGATGCTGAAATTTGTCAAAGCTTTTTTTTTCTGCTTTTATTGAGATGATCATATGGTTTATATCCTTCATTTTGTTAATGTAGTGAAAAATATTGTTTTTTAAAATTCTTATGATCTTTATTAAACATAGATTTCTCACAAAATGACCAGAAATAGCTTACTTAGAGACTATTAAATAAGATTAGGACTATCTTCCACAAGATCAGTGGCAAAATGGTTCTAAGAAATTTTGCAACTCCAATTTACAAGTGAACCAGGTAGTAAAAGACCCTACTGTCCAATTCAAACTGGACATGTAGTTTGAGTACACTCAATCTGATGCAAAGATACAGTTAAAAGAATTTTCTTCTTTTCTAGCCTCATGTGTAGGTAAGCCTAAATTTTTTTCTCATGGACTCAAGAATAAGACATGTTCTTTTTTTCCCTAATGACAACAGCTCTGAAATGTGCTCCCAGTAAGTAGGGAAGTCAGTCACTCAATCACTAGATCAGAACCAGATGGACTTTGGCCTCATTTACTACAACCTCTTCCCTTAGTGGATGTGGAAACTAGATGCCAGAGTTTGTAACATGCTGAGGGCTACAAAGTGATAGGAGACAGAGAAAAGAGTACTCAATTCCAGACCACCCAACTCTTCTGTTCAGCTCCCCCTCCACTGGTTCATACCAACCCTTCAGCATTTCTAGGATTCTTCCTACCATGTCCAACTTCTTTACCTCCTCTTCATTACCTCTTTTATTTCCCTTTGAAAGAAAAGTTCCTTGAAACCAACTGAAATACTATTATTTCATTCAAATTTACATTCACTTGCTAACTATGTTCAATTCTATTGCTTGATCAGTGCCAAATTCACTGATGACCTTAAATTATTCCCTTACTAAATCCACAGAAATGTTAACCATATATTCTTGGCTTAAAGTTCAAAATCAACTTGTATTGCATTTATTTGCATGAGTCTATTTTTCAAGGTCAGCTTAGGCACTTGTAATGTAAGCCTTGCTTTAGAAAAGGCTCAAATGGCCTAGCCATAACCTTGGAAAACATATGCTTAAATGCTGAAAGAGGCATTTTGACTAACAGGTGCAGTTGAAATAAATGCCTTTATGAACTACATCCTAGTAATGAACTTCCTGCATCTTAAGAGCTTCATTTGCTATTTCCATAATTATCATGCTACTAGTGTCACAGGAAATTAGTGTGTACTCATCTTGCTATTTGTCCTTCATGGTAATTATATTATTGTTAAAATAAACTAATGATTGAATTGACAGAACAAGGCCACAATTAAATGGCTTTCAGAAGAGAAATTGAAATTAGTAAATTTTATAAAACTAAAATTAAATTTTTATAAAACTAGAGAACCTTTGAAGTATCAAATTGGTTTGTTGCTTTTTCCTCATAAAAAATCATGTGATTAAGAGGGATTTATTGTGGGTGTCATGATGCCTGAAAAATGTCTTAATCAAGATTGATTTAGACCAATATGGCCTGACTGAAGATGGACAAATGCTATCATAAGACTAGCATCAATGTATCACAGTCTCTGAACCACTAAAAAGAACTGCTTTGTGAAGAAGTATATAAAATTTTTATTGACATAATCCTATTGCTGAAATATGAGTTTGAATTATGATGTTCTATATTTAAAAGTACCAACATAGTAATCAAAACCATAATAATAGAATTGGCTAACAATCAGGAAAGTTCAGTAATACATATAAATTATCTGTTCCTCATCTACTCAGCAGTACCTATCAGTAATTCTGCTTTGATAAAGAAATCTTAGGTCTGAAGTCAGACCAACTTGAATTCCAATTCCAGCAACAGTGTAATCTATACCAACTAATCTCAGCCTAAATCTCAGCCATATCATAAATTATATACAATAATATTTTCTACTTCTGAAGACTGTTATGAAGATTAAACATCTTTAACATAACAGTACCTAATAAGTGATCAGCAAAGATTAGTCCAAAGTATTAATAAGGTATTCATTTTATTATCTAAGTTTCTATAAGTTACCATTATAGCATGCATAAGTTTTATTTAAAAGCCTTTCTTTGGAAATCAGTCAGTTCAAAATTCTCTTTGTGGAAAATGCTTAAAGAGATGGGAATAGCAGGCCACCTTACCCACCTCCTGAGAAACCTGTATGCAGGTCAAGAAGTAATCATTAGAATCAGACATGGAAGAACAAACTGGTTCAAAATTGGGAAAGGAGTATGTTAAGGCTGTATATTGTCACCCTGCTTATTTAGCTTATATGTAGAATACATCATGAAAAATGCTGGGCTGGATGAATTCTGAGCTGGAGTCAAGATTGCCAGGAGAAATATCAACAACATCAGATATGCATATGATACCACCTTAATGGCAGAAAGTGAAGAGGAACTAAAGAGCCTCTTAAGAAGTTGACAGAGGAGAGTAAAAAAGCTGGCTTAAAACTCAACATTCAAAAAACTAAGATCATGTCATCTGGCCCCATTACTTCATGGCAAACAGCCGGGGGAAAAACAGAAAGAATGGCAGATTTTTATTTTCTAGGGTTCCAAAATCACTGTAGATGGTGACTGTAGCCACGAAATTAAAAGACACTTGCTCCTTGGTAGAAAAGCTATGACCAACCTAGACACCATATTAAACAACAGAGACATCACTTTGCCAACAGTCGGTATAGTCAAAGGTATGGTTTTCCAGTAGTCATGTATGGGTATGAGAGTTGGACCTAAAGAAGGCTGAGCACTGAAGAATTGATGCTTTC